>NC_064637.1:128014609-128320609 GCF_023864275.1 Schistocerca cancellata
CAACAAGAAAGAGGAAAGCCTTAAGGTAAACGGATCCTGGCTTCCAGTACTGCAGCGAACGACCGTCGCAGGTAGCAGGAGCAGAACCGCACCGGAAATGACCGCGGAGAGGCCCTCGGACGTTGGCGCGCCAGGTACATATAGCCTGCGGCCGCGAGCTCGCCTCCAGTTCACCACCGGCAATGGAGGGTGAAGCTTTGACAATGCCAGCCACTCGTGCTGGCGAAACGTCAGAAAAATCATTACATGAACGTCGGCCGAAGAACCCGAGACAGAAGCCAATAGGCAGTTTGTCCCAGGACTGAGCCAACGCCGCACCTCCAAATGCTCTGCCGAGCCGCCCGCTGCCAGCCGTTTCAAGGGACGCAGGAAGGCGCGCCGATTTTCAGAACCTCCTCGCCGCTCGACAGCACACGGCCCAACTGCAGATTAGGCCCCTCGCGGACCCACGCTCTGGGACATTCCTTTCGCGACGAGCAGTTAACGCCCCATACGACGGAGCCGCTGCTCGCATCGCTTTCGCTGATGCCGCTGTCTGCGTGCTGTCCGTCTAGCACCGGCAGAGAAGTCGCTTCATCTACATCTACATCTACATTTATACTCCGCAAGCCACCCAACGGTGTGTGGCGGAGGGCACTTTACGTGCCACTGTCATTACCTCCCTTTCCTGTTCCAGTCGCGTATGGTTCGCGGGAAGAACGACTGTCTGAAAGCCTCTGAGCGCGCTCTAATCTCTCTAATTTTACATTCGTGATCTCCTCGGGAGGTATAAGTAGGGGGAAGCAATATATTCGATACCTCATCCAGAAACGCACCCTCTCGAAACCTGGCGAGCAAGCTACACCGCGATGCAGAGCGCCTCTCTTGCAGAGTCTGCCACTTGAGTTTGTTAAACATCTCCGTAACGCTATCACGGTTACCAAATAACCCTGTGACGAAACGCGCCGCTCTTCTTTGGATCTTCTCTATCTCCTCCGTCAACCCGATCTGGTGCGGATCCCACACTGATGAGCAATACTCAAGTATAGGTCGAACGAGTGTTTTGTAAGCCACCTCCTTTGTTGGTGGACTACATTTTCTAAGGACTCTCCAATGAATCTCAACCTGGTACCCGCCTTACCAACAATTAATTTTATATGATCATTCCACTTCAAATCGTTCCGCACGCATACTCCCAGATATTTTACAGAAGTAACTGCTAGCAGTGTTTGTTCCGCTATCATATAATCATACAATACATCTTGATGCCCCGACCGCCAACTCTCCCCGAGAGCCAATACAGCCACTTCTTAAACCCACGCGAACAGCCCGCTAGAGGGAGACACCGAAGCCTTCAATTGCGACAGAAAACGGAGGGCGACTGCTTCGCGCTACGCGCAGCGGCGCGCTTTTCAAAGCTAAGTTTACTACGGCTTCACCAAATCCACTAAAATGGCAAAAGCCGTGCCACAATGAGGATCAGCACCCGTCGGAGTCGCTCTGAGCAACTCACAACAACGTCGGACACCACCACCGATAGTGATTCAATACAAAGGTGCCTTTCCTCAATTTCTAAACGCAATAAACCTAACCACCGGCAAGAACAACTACACCGTTCGTGCAGTCGGCGATGAACAAGCAAAAGTGTGTATTACAACTTGGAAAGACTGTAGGAAAGTGTTGTCGCTAGTAGAAGACTGCTCGTGGAACCTCTACACGTACAGTCGAAAAAACCTATTAAAGTAGTATTTAGACACCTGCCGTTGTCACTAAAAACAGAGGAGATAAATTATCATTTCTGTATGTTGTTTGGATTTGTGTGTATATATATAATGTGAAACGTGTAATACCTTTGTCTGCTTATAGACTATTTCTGTTTAATTATTTGTTTCATTTATATGTAATGAAATCAAGTTTGATGTTAATAGCTTACTGTATGACACACCCAATACTCTCAGTTGGATTTTCACTGGAGTCCATGGGCAAAGAATAAATAAATAAATAAAAGAATACCTCGAATACATGGGCTTCATAGTAAAAGACTTTATAAAAGTGAAACCGTTACGCACCAGAGGACGTGGCCCCCTGACGCTGGTCATAACCAGCAACACCGCCGAGAACAGGAAATTGTTCCAGCATACACGGGTCGGGAACATCGAAGCGAAGGCCAAAGTGCTACCGCTGCCGGGAACCCGGCCTCGTAAGAAACTATTGCCGCATGTTGGACTACTGTGTAAAATACACACAACAGCTCTCCACGGAGTCGTGTAACTTAAAAGGAGTGCGATCTGTGCTCAGGGGCCCACGTGGTCAGTTATCGTGGCTGTCCAGTGCCGCTGAGCAATGGAAATCACGTGTGCGGGAAAGTGCAGCAGAAACTATAAAGGAACTCGGCCAGGAGTTCCCACAAGCCCACAGCCAGCTCCGCGACAAAGGAAGCAGTGGCAGACGCAGCCGCTGCGGGAGGAGAAAGAATGCGGAAGACCGCGCAGGCCCTCAGTCGCATCACAGCGCCACACGCCGTCGAGCCCTGCCTGTATAGTCTGTCGGTAAACTGAAGAGCGAGTGAGCCAACCCAGCTATGTCACAAGTAGAGATGGGGGATCCGCTCCTGAACTGATTCATAGAGTTGAATCTATCAAAGGAGTGAACAATCATGGATGCAGAAAAAAAGAACGGTAGCTCCAAACGTTTCCCACGGCAGAGAGAGAAAGAGAGAGAGAGAGAAAGAGAGAGAGAGAGAGAGAGACGGAGCATATCAGGGGCGCCTCTGCTGGTCAGAGCACAGTGCACGCCACACAACACAGTCAGCGCCGGCCTCTGCCCTGCTTCTACCTTGGCTGCCTGCATTGTGCAGTGCCCCATTGGATTTTGTGTTTCACATATGCCGTGCCGTCTCTTTGCGTCGTCTGCCGCGTGCAGCGTCTGGAGCAGCTTAACTTAGCATTGCACTCTATCGGCGATAGTTTCAGTCGCACGTCCTGCCCTCTGGACAGTTGATGCGAGCAACAGGTCAGAGAGCCTCCTAGCGGAGAACGTAAGAACTACTTGTAACAACCTGCTAGCAAGAGAACGGACGATTTGTCTCGGAGCGGGTGACTGGTGGCCATTCACCGCTCCCCCCACCCTCAGAACTCGCCCACTCAACGCTCATCCCACCGTTCTCGACTCTAGCCAGAGCGTTGAGCAAAGCAACTCAGGTGTCACTCTGGTCTCTGTGGTCTTAGCTCACGCAGTAATACAGCTCGCGGCTCGACCTGCTCGACTCAGTGCTTCTGCATCGGAGTTCGTCTCTACAGGATATTGTTCTTCGTAGTAATACCGCTATGTATATTACATTATTATGTTATGTATACATCATTTGTTTTTATTTTATTTTTATTTGTTTAAACTGATCAGATTAGGTCCCTGACGACTCCTCTTACTATAGGATTTTTATTATGGACACTCGAATTTACGCTTTAATTACGAGCGAACCGATAAACGTATCGCAAAATGTGATACACCAATATTTTCCTTGTTTTATTCTGCGTAATGCTATATGCACCACTTTAGTCTTACAGTCAAATTTATATATATTTTTTTCTTATTCTGGTACGGATTTTGCGATTTTAGGCGTCTTCGGAAGGAAACGTTCACTTTAAAAATATATGGCTTGCGATGTATTTGTACGAGGTTAATGAAATTTTAATACATTATAGCCAAATATATTGTTAATGTAAATCTCAAGTTACAACATTTTCCGATCACCCAAAAAACCACGATAGTGCAAAATAAATCAATAATCAAAAACTTTGTCATATCGTGGAAATTTCAATAAACAATACAAAATTCTTACTCATTATCTGTGTTACTTCAAAATACGATCAAATAAGATCAAAATTCAGGTATAGTACTGGAATAAACCAAGTTTAAAGGGCAATGTGCCTTCCATTTATTTTATATTGTGAATGAGTGAGTGGTGAGTTATGAAAAAGAGCTAGTTCATTTCAGGGAGTGAACAGTTCTGATCCGATCTCTGAAAAGAACAGTTTTGCCCATCTCTAGTCACAAGGCGCTTCTACAGGCTGTTTCACAATGAAGTACCGCCCCTGCCGCGGCGCGCTCTTTAAATGCCGTGTACAGATACGTCTTGGCAGCGTTTATTTTTAGACAAATGTATTAAGACCGCAAGGAATACAAAAAACGATACCTTCTTCCGAAACACAACATTATAGAGTAAATAATATTAACATAAGAATGGTCCGCAGCTCATGGTCGTGCGGTAGCGTTCTCACTTCCCGCGCCCGGGTTCCCGGGTTCGATTCCCGGCGGGGTCAGGGATTTTCTCTGCCCCGTGATGACTGGGTGTTCTGTGATGTCCTTAGGTTAGTTACGTTTAAGTAGTTCTAAGTTCCAGGGGACTGATGAGCATAGATGTTAAGTCCCATAGTGCTCAGAGCCATTTGAACCATTTTTGAACATAAGAATGGAAATCAGGATTATACTACTAACATAGAACTGAATGCCTGTTCATGTGAATGTATTGTATGTTCCTCTATTGCTATTCGTAAAACGAACCCCATACAATGCAATCAATCTGTAGAATATGAGGCTTGTTCTTACTTTGTGTTTCTACTAAAAGGTAGAAGTTTTCTTTGAAGCACTGCATTGAAACTTAACAATTTTTGCAACACTAACAGTGTTTAAAAGGTAAGCAGAAATGTATAATTTTGCGTGTTGTATTAGTCCGATTTGCACTCCTTTTTTGTCACTGTCTTCGTAAACATGTCTCAAAAGTATGTGTACAATGTTATGCATATTGGGTATTTACTGTGTTGTCAAAAAGGTTACATGTGTTTTGGTAGCGTCAACTATTATTTGTTTTGTATAAAAATAGATTAGAGAATCTGTATTATATTTTGTTATAGGAATGGAATGAAGTGCATGAAATTTTTACAAATGTTAAATATCGCTTTTGGTGAGCCTGTTATAAGTGAACCAAGGGCATATAAGTGGTATAAACATTTCAAAGCAGGCCTTAAAGGACAGCGGAACGCTTTTTGCTTAGAAGTCCAGAATCGATGTACATGTTTCGAAGAAAATTTCAGCAGTGTTTAAAATAGCTATTGCGCACAAATTTCAAGCAATATGTCTCAGAATCAGGTGAATAGTGACCGAGATAGAGATTTAGTGTTCCATAAGCATCAAAGGTTTAACGTGATTTTGAAACTGTCTATAACGATCGGTTTCCTCCCAAGATTATTAGTTTTCCTTCGTGGCGATTCCACTAAACCCTGCGGCTTATTTTCGCGTTCCTATTGGACGATGATGACGTTTGCCTAAATTGCAGCCCTTTGATTGGGACTGTTAATATTAGCCAACAGTTCTTTTTGGGTCGCCTCTTTAATACACTATGTAATAACATTAGAGACGATCGAACGCTCGTTACTCCGCAAATACATCCTCTTCCTCGTATTCTGCATATTTTCTTGCAATGCTAGACGATTATCCATCACTTCCGGAGATCGAAGTACAGGGTGATTCAAAAAGAATACCACAACTTTAAAAATGTGTATTTAATAAAAGAAACATAATATAACCTTCTGTTATACATCATTACAAAGAGTATTTAAAAAGGTTTTTTTTCACTCAAAAACAAGTTCAGAGATGTTCAATATGGCCCCCTCCAGACACTCGAGCAATATCAACCCGATACCCCAACTCGTTCCACACTCTCTGTAGCATATCAGGCGTAACAGTTTGGATAGCTGCTGCTATTTCTCGTTTCAAATCATCAATGGTGGCTGGGAGAGGTGGCCGAAACACCATAACCTTAACATACCCCCATAAGAAAAAATCGCAGGGGGTAAGATCAGGCCTTCTTGGAGGCCAGTGATGAAGTGCTCTGTCACGGGCTGCCTGGCGGCCGATCCATCGCCTCCGGTAGTTGACGTTCAGGTAGTTACGGACAGATAAGTGCCAATGTGGTGCGCTCCATCCTGCTGAAATATGAATTGTTGTGCTTCTTGTTCGAGCTGAGGGAACAGCCAATTCTCTAACATCTCCAGATACTGTAGTCCAGTTACAGTAGCACCTTCGAAGAAAAAGGGACCAAAAACTTTATTGGCTGAAATGGCACAGAAAACGTTCACCTTAGGTGAGTCACGTTCATACTGAGTTGTTTCCCGCGGATTCTCAGTGTCCCATATACAGACATTGTGACGGTTGACTTTCCCGTTAGTGTGGAAAGTTGCTTCATCACTAAACACAATCTTTGAAACGAAAGATTCATCTGTTTCCATTTGAGCAAGGATAAAATCACAGAAATCGATTCTTTTAATCTTATCAGCTGCAGACAGTGCTTGAACCAATTTCAGACGATAAGGTTTCATAACTAACCTTTTTCGTAGGACTCTCCATACAGTTGATTGTGGAATTTGCAGCTCTCTGCTAGCTCTGCGAGTCGATTTTCCTGGGCTGCGAACAAATGCTTGCTGGATGCGTGCTACATTTTCATCACTCGTTCTCGGCCGTCCAGAACTTTTCCCTTTGCACAAACACCCATTCTCTGTAAACTGTTTATACTAACGTTTAATACACCACCTATCAGGAGGTTTAACACCATACTTCGTTCGAAATGCACGCTGAACAACTGTCGTCGATTCACTTCTGCCGTACTCAATAACACAAAAAGCTTTCTGTTGAGCGGTCGCCATCTTTGCATCAACTGACGCTGACGCCTAGTCAACAGCGCCTCAAGCGAACAAATGTACAACTAAATGAAACTTTATAGCTCCCTTAATTCGCCGACAGATAGTGCTTAGCTCTGCCTTTTGTCGTTGCAGAGTTTTAAATTCCTAAAGTTGTGGTATTCTTTTTGAATCACCCCGTATATCAGTAAGTATACAAAGTTATGGGTGTGTGTGTTTGTCCTTAGGATAATTTAGGTTAAGCAGTGTGTAAGCTTAGGGACTGATGACCTTAGCAGTTAAGTCCTATAAGATTTTACACACAGTTCAACATTTTTTTTTCCACATGGAAGTCGTGCATTTCTTTTCTAATGACTCCCTAGGTAAACTCGTCCAATGCAAACTTCTGTCGCCTGCCAGAACTCTTTCTGCTGATACAAGACATGAAGTTTCTTTGCATTCTCTAGAAATTCGCTTCACGCTACTTTCACTAATACCGAGATATTCAGAAGTTTTCTTTACTGGCTACGACAAGGGACTGCTCGCTCCCTGTTCCATTTCGTCTTCAAAGTAAGCACGTGCATTGACCACCGTAGACATTTCTCAGCTCCATAGACATTTCACACAAGGCAACACGACTTCACAACAACGAATGGGAGCACGATTGAGCTCTTTATTTAATTTAGGTGCATAGAAACATAACAGCTGTGAAAGGCAACAACAGAGCTTGCATTTACACTTTTTGTCCTGTTAATACACCGAAGAGTCAAAGAAACTGGTGCACCTGCCTAATATCGTGTAGGGCCTCTGCGGGCACACAGAACTGCCGCAACACGACGTGGTATGGACTCGAGTAATTCCTGGGCGGAACGGACACCATGAATCCTGCAGGCTGTGCCCGAGCGGTTCTAGGCGCTTCAGTCCGGAACCGCGCTACTGCTACGGTCACAGGTTCGATCCTGCCTCGGGTATGGATGTGTGTAATGTCCTTAGGTTAGTTACGTTTAAGTAGTTCTAAGTTCTAGGGGACTGATGACCTCAGATGTTAAGTCCCGTAGTGCTTAGAGCCATTTGAACCATTTTGTATCCTGCAGGGCTGTCCATAAATCCGTAAGAGTACGAGGGGATGGAGATCTCTTGTGAACAGCATGTTGGGTGGCATCCCAGATATGCTCAATAATGTTCATGTTTGGACAGTCTGGTGGCCAGCGGAAGTGTTATAGTCAGAAGAGTGTTCATGTAGCCACTCTGTAGCAATCCTGGACGTCTGGGGTGTCGCATTGTCCTGCTGGAATTGCCCAGGTCCGTTGGAGTGCACAATGGATGGATGCAGGTGATCAGATAGAATGCTTGGTAGGTTCACCTGTCAGAGTCGTATCTAGATGCATCAGGGTCCGATATCACTCCAACTGCAGACGCCCTGCACCATTACAGAGCCTCCATCAGTTTGAACAGTCCCCTGCTGACATGCAGGGTCCATGGATTCGTGAGGTTATCTCCATCAGGCAAAATGTTTCCAGTAATCACCAGTCTAATATCGGTGTTGAGGCTGAACCGCGGTAAAAATTGCTCTTTTGAGGAGCACACCACAGCACGTAGGGTGAAGCAGTCGCCCTCCGTTTCTGGCGGTGGCGCCGCTGTGGCAATCGCAGCTTTGGTGTCTCCCTTTGGTGGGAAAAGGGGAAAGGTTGCTGTTCACGTGCATTTAAGGCGCGCTATGAGCTCGCCAGTTAGTCAGTCGGGGTCAGTCTGGGTGAGTCTGGAGTCAGTCTGTCTGGGTCTGTCTCTCGTCCGCATTTGTGAGGCAGTTAGAGTCTGTCTGTCGTCCGGAGTGCTAGTATGTCGGTCGTTCGAATCAACCTTTAAGGCCGGCAAAATGAGAGTCTTTCCACTCCGCTAGTAAGAGAACTCAGCGAGTGGTCGCCCGATCGGGGTTTAGTTCCTGCATCTGACAGTGAGTCTGCGCGTTAGGCAGCCAGTCTGCTCGAGTTTGCTCAGGCAATGGTCATTGGCGGTTGGACCGATCGGTTAGTCGGTCGCGCACTCAGACACAAGATGATGACGTCCGCCAGACACTGGACTCGCATTCTGGAGAACGTCGGTTCAATCCCGCGTCCGGCCATCCTGATTTAGGTTTTCCGTGATTTCCCTAAATCGCTCCAGGCAAATGCCGGGATGGTTCCTTTCAAAGGGCACTGCCGACTTCCTTCCCCGTCCCTCCCTAATCCGATGAGACCGATGACCTCGCTGTCTGGTCTCCTTCCCCGAAACAACCAACCAACCAACTTGTCCGCCTTGAGCGTCGGCGCATGTGAGGTCCAATGGGCCGTGCCGTATAGCGAGGGGTAGTGGCTTCGCGGACGACACGAGAGCAACAAGAGTCAACCCATGACATCAGTCTCTCCTGTGTGAGCTGCGACGCCTTGGTGTAACGTTCTCCGAGTCCTTCTGGGACCCTTCAGTTACCATCTTGTGGAGTCCTTTCCTGGTGCAGGTTCAAATGGTTCAAATGGCTCTGAGCACTACGGGACTTAACATCGATGGTCATCAGTCCCCTAGAACTTAGAACTACTTAAACCTAACTAACCTAAGGACATCACACAACACCCAGCCATCACGAGGCAGAGAAAATCCCTGACCCCGCCGGGAATCGAACCCGGGAACCCGGGCGTGGGAAGCGAGAACGCTACCGCACGACCACGAGATGCGGGCCCTGGTGCAGGGATGTCGTTTTGCCAGTGGGCGTGTTTCCTCTGCATGTTTGGGTCCGAGCCAGTATTTCCGCCGTCGTGTGTCTGGAAGTGAGTGGGAGACGCACCAGCAGTGCAGTCGCGACGGAGCAGCAGTCGCGGACGGAGCAGCGGGCAGTCGGTCGGTTGGTGCGGACCAGGAAAGACGGGAGATCGGCGCGCCTTCCTGTGTCCGTCGAAGCGGCTGACAGCAGACGGTTCGGGGTGCTGCGCCTGGTCTTCTCGAGAAATCGCAGTTTATCAGAAGTTAAGTGATTGGTGATATATTTACTTGTTAAATTCTACTTGTTTTCTTGGTCAGTCTCTCGTCCCCAGCTTGCTCGTCTGTCTCTCGTCCGCATTTGTTAGGCAGTTAGTGTTTGCCTGTCGTTCGGAGCTGCCTCTGTCATGTTTGTCGGAATTGCTGTGTTAACGAATTTGTTGCTTGGAGTGTAATGGCCTAAAACCTGAAATATGTTTTGATGTTGCCTATCATCTTGAGAGGCGGTATCTGTGTATTGTAGAGCATCTTAATTTACTTGGGCAGCCTTGTAGAATTTTATATAAGATTGCATTTTATAGGCTTTTATTTAAATGATCATTTTAGTATATGAAGTTGCCACCCTTTCACTGTAAGACTTTTCCTAGAAGTTAAAATCAAGTTGTACCTTCGGTGGCAAGTTAATCTTTTAATTTTAGTGTTTTGTACCATTTCCATCCCTCCAACGGTGTGCATAGTTTGTGTGCTTGTGTGAATTGTTAAAACTTTTATATTAAGGTAATCTGGTGTGTTGCAGATTTGCAACAGTGTAGTCTTTCAGAGGCTGTTGTGAGCGGTCGTGACTACGGCCGAGTCAAAAGGGAGCGGCAAGGTTCTCAGCCTGAAAGCTCATCCACTCAACATTTGTTTCTTTCTGCCTCTGAACAAATTGTAACTTGATATTTAGAGGATGCTTTCTGCTTATAATTTTAAATCTGTTTCTTTTAAAAAAATGCTTTAGTCGCCATTAAAGTGAAGAAATTACCATTTGTTTATGATTTCATCAGTTACTCCCTGGCAACTACTTCCACGCTCACATCGTGTGATTAAATGTGTTAATGTTCTTGATGAATCGCTAGTAAATAAAATAAATTCTCAAGAAAATTGTTTGAAAATAAATCACGGTTCAGAGGCCCAACCGAGCCTAAAAGCTTCGTGTCGTGCAGTCATCAAGGGTAAATGAGTGGGCCTTTGGCTCTGAACGCTCGTATCGATTATGTTTCATAGAATGGTTCGCGCGCTGACACTTAGTGAAGGCCCAGCAATGAAATCTGCAGCAATTTGCCGAGGGGTTGCACTTCTGTCACGTTGAACGATTCTCTTCAGTCGTCGTTCGTCCAGTTCTTGCAGGACCTTTTTCCGGCCGCAGCGATGTCGGATGTTTGATGTTTTACTGGATTCCTGATGTTCACGGTACGCTCGTGAAATGGTCATATGGGAAAATCCCTACGTCATCGCTACCTCGGAGATGCTGTGCCCCATCGCTCGTGCGCCGACTGTAACACCCTATGCAAACTCACTTAAATCTTAATAACCTGCCATTTTAGCAGCAGTAACCGATCCAATAATTGCGCCAGACATTTGCTGTCGTTGCCGACAGCAGCGCAATATTCTGCCTATTTTTATATCTCTGTATTTGAATACACATGCCTATACCAGTTTATTTGGCGCTTCAGTGTATGCATCACCGTTAGGCGAATTGCAGAGTCTATGCCAACCATTAACAGGACAAAATGACTAAATGGAAAAGAACGGCAATTCGTCTGGAAGGTGAGTATGGTTGTATCTTTAAATTGTCCAAAGGAAATTTTTCTCCTAATTGCGGTCTAACATCTATCAGTTCTCAAATTTGACACTCGTCAAAAATGGCCGAAAAAGAACGCTTTCTCTTAAATACACTCCTGGAAATGGAAAAAAGAACACATTGACACCGGTGTGTCAGACCCACCATACTTGCTCCGGACACTGCGACAGGGCTGTACAAGCAATGATCACACGCACGGCACAGCGGACACACCAGGAACCGCGGTGTTGGCCGTCGAATGGCGCTAGCTGCGCAGCATTTGTGCACCGCCGCCGTCAGTGTCAGCCAGTTTGCCGTGGCATACGGAGCTCCATCGCAGTCTTTAACACTGGTAGCATGCCGCGACAGCGTGGACGTGAACCGTATGTGCAGTTGACGGACTTTGAGCGAGGGCGTATAGTGGGCATGCGGGAGGCCGGGTGGACGTACCGCCGAATTGCTCAACACGTGGGGCGTGAGGTCTCCACAGTACATCGATGTTGTCGCCAGTGGTCGGCGGAAGGTGCACGTGCCCGTCGACCTGGGACCGGACCGCAGCGACGCACGGATGCACGCCAAGACCGTAGGATCCTACGCAGTGCCGTAGGGGACCGCACCGCCACTTCCCAGCAAATTAGGGACACTGTTGCTCCTGGGGTATCGGCGAGGACCATTCGCAACCGTCTCCATGAAGCTGGGCTACGGTCCCGCACACCGTTAGGCCGTTTTCCGCTCACGCCCCAACATCGTGCAGCCCGCCTCCAGTGGAGTCGCGACAGGCGTGAATGGAGGGAGGAATGGAGACGTGTCGTCTTCAGCGATGAGAGTCGCTTCTGCCTTGGTGCCAATGATGGTCGTATGCGTGTTTGGCGCCGTGCAGGTGAGCGCCACAATCAGGACTGCATACGACCGAGGCACACAGGGCCAACACCCGGCATCATGGTGTGGGGAGCGATCTCCTACACTGGCCGTACACCACTGGTGATCGTCGAGGGGACACTGAATAGTGCACGGTACATCCAAACCGTCATCGAACCCATCGTTCTACCATTCCTAGACCGGCAAGGGAACTTGCTGTTACAACAGGACAATGCACGTCCGCATGTATCCCGTGCCACCCAACGTGCTCTAGAAGGTGTAAGTCAACTACCCTGGCCAGCAAGATCTCCCGATCTGTCCCCCATTGAGCATGTTTGGGACTGGATGAAGCGTCGTCTCACGCGGTCTGCACGTCCAGCACGAACGCTGGTCCAACTGAGGCGCCAGGTGGAAATGGCATGGCAAGCCGTTCCACAGGACTACATCCAGCATCTCTACGATCGTCTCCATGGGAGAATAGCAGCCTGCATTGCTGCGAAAGGTGGATATACACTGTACTAGTGCCGACATTGTGCATGCTCTGTTGCCTGTGTCTATGTGCCTGTGGTTCTGTCAGTGTGATCATGTGATGTATCTGACCCCAGGAATGTGTCAATAAAGTTTCCCCTTCCTGGGACAATGAATTCACGGTGTTCTTATTTCAATTTCCAGGAGTGTATTAAGGTGTATGCCGCTCCCTTTTCAACTAAAATCTAATATTCGTACCCCAAATAAAATCAGACATTTCCGCATTTCTGGAAAGGTGTGCCGCGCGGGAATAGCCGAGCGGTCTTAGGCGCTGCAGTCATGGACTGTGACGCTGGTCCCGGCGGAGGTTCGAATCCTCCCTCGGGCATGGGTCTGTGTGTTTGTCCTTAGGATAATTTAGGTTAAGTAGTGTGTAAGCTTAGGGACCGATGACCTTAGCAGTTAAGTCCCATAAGATTTCATACACATTTTTTTTGGAAAGGTGTAACGCATTGATGTTCGTCATGCGATGTAACCAGAATACGAGTTCAAAGTCCGCGATTAATCATTATGAAGGCATCGTTCATGTACTTCGCCAGGAAGTGCAGTCTGCGAGGATGTATCGTCTTCGATGGTCCCAGAGCCGGCTGCTCTGCAACAGTCGAAAGGTGTGGCTTGGTACGACGGGATGGATACTCGCACATTCTTCTACGACAAACGTAGGTTTGACACGGTCCATAGAGACGGTATTTCGTTTTCCATTGATAGTGATCCCGAATGTTTTGTCGCCTCTGGAGACAACTCGATGTGAGCCTGTATACGGAAGCGTTAATGCTTGCTTAACTCCATTTCTGCACAACATCATACGTGTACATCTACATCTGCATGACTACTCTGCAATTCACATTTAAGTGCTTGGCAGAGGGTTCGTCGAACCACAATCATACTATCTCTCTACCATTCCACTCCCGAACAGCGCGCGGGAAAAACGAACACCTAAACCTTTCTGTTCGAGCTCTGATTTCTCTTATTTTATTTTGATGCTCATTTCTACCTATGTAGGGTGGGCTCAACAAAATATTTTCGCATTCGGAAGAGAAAGTTGGTGACTGAAATTTCGTAAATAGATCTCAGCGCGACGAAAAACGTCTTTGCTGTAATGACTTCCATCCCAATTCGCGTATCATATCTGCCACACTCTCTCCCCTACTACGCGATAATACAAAACGAGCTGCCCTTTTTTGCACCCTTTCGATGTCCTCCGTCAATCCCAACTGGTAAGGATCCCACACCGCGCAGCAATATTCTAACAGAGGACGAACGAGTGTAGTGTAAGCTGTCTCTTTAGTGGACTTGTTGCATCTTCTAAGTGTCCTGCCAATGAAACGCAACCTTTGGCTCGCCTTCCCCACAATATTATCTATGTGGTCTTTCCAACTGAAGTTGTTCGTAATTTTAACACCCAGGTACTTAGTTGAATTGACAGCCTTGAGAATTGTACTATTTATCGAGTAATCGAATTCCAACGGATTTCTTTTGGAACTCATGTGGATCACCTCACACTTTTCGTTATTTAGCGTCAACTGCCACCTGCTACACCATACAGCAATCTTTTCTAAATCGCTTTGCAACTGATACTGGTCTTCGGATGACCTTACTAGACGGTAAATTACAGCATCATCTGCGAACAACCTAAGAGAACTGCTCAGATTGTCACCCAGGTCATTTATATAGATCAGGAACAGCAGAGGTCCCAGGACGCTTCCCTGGAGAACACCTGATATCACTTCAGTTTTACTCGATGATTTGGCGTCTATTACTACGAACTGCGACCTTCCTGACAGTAAATCACGAATCCAGTCGCACAACTGAGACGATACCCCATATGCCCACAGCTTGATTAGAAGTCGCCTGTGAGGAACGGTGTCAAAAGCTTTCCGGAAATCTAGAAACACGGAATCAACTTGAGATCCCCTGTCGATAGCGGCCATTACTTCGCGCGGATAAAGAGCTAGCTGCGTTGCACAAGAACGATGTTTTCTGAGACCATGCTGATTACGTATCAATAGATCGTTCCCTTCGAGGTCCTTATGTTCGAGGACAAACCAGGAAGTCTTTGCCCACATTTTTAGCCAAATTACAGCTGTAAATGCGAAGTCAACTTATCCATTCCCAACGCTGGAACTTTCTTGGTTCGTGCCGGCCTTATCTATCGGCAGCTCCACGGCACGGCGCTGCTAACAGTTCTTAAATATCGCGGTTGCGCTTCACACGGCCGTGGCGTTAGAGCAACGAAGTGTGATTCTTTTCTGTGGAGCAAGGGATAAACGCCCAATGAGATCTACAGGGAAATGCGACCCACGTATGGGGAAAATGTCTCGCTTTGAGAACTGTGAGGTGGTGGTGTTGCAAGTTCGACAAAGGCTGTGAAGTCTTGCATGACAGTGAGTGGTCGCGGAGACCGCGTATTATATCTCTTAAAAGAAAAAATAATGTTATGTTGTTTATTTAGTTAGCGGAAACACTCTCCTAGTAAAGTCGTTTGTCCTTTGATTTATCGTGATCTGTTACTGATTTTTAGTGGAGTTAGTTTTTACTTTTAGCTTTAAAAAAAAATACAAAAGAGATATAATAAGCAAAATTATGAATTTCGTAGGTTGCCAATTACGTATTATATCTGGTTTTATCGAGCGCCAGGCTCCCTACCAATTACTGTAAATGCGATAGCGTAGTATTACTCAGCTCTGAAATTATTACTATCACAGAAAATAGACAAGTTTTAATAAAATTATTTCACTGGATTACTTCAATTAATCTCACAGAATATTTTTACATAATTTCTTCCGCTCCGGCTATTAGATATTGTGCTGTGAAAAAATATTTTTAAATGTACCGCGTAATGGCGGCTAATTGTTAACAGTCAGAGATTACTGTTACTCGCTCCGCAGCAGCTGGAAACATACTAAATAATTTTCATTAAATATTCATTTCATAAGATAAATGTGGCGTAGGTTCTTGAAATAACACACGGAGATCACTTTATACTAATATATTCGTACTAGGACACAGTTTACACCATTAAATATTTGCAATTACGTTACGACAGAAACAAATGCTAGCGCAGCACAATAGCTTGCGTACCTTATTCCATCTCACACCAGAACGAACAGAACAAAACAGACTAGACAGAAGAATGAGCATTGCATTGTATTTTATACTCTAACAAAGATAATCACATTATAATCTCATACAATAAAAATAATGTCTTTTCTGCATTTATCGATATATATATTGTATGTTTTTACAGTTAAATCAATGTTTGCAATTAATTTTGCGTCACATACTGTCTGTTTTATTTATGTTTCACCTTGATAAGGGTGAATATCGCAAAAGGGACACTACACGCGTTCGTCGCCGACTGACGACGTTTCCGACGTGGTTGCAATGGTGAAAACAGATTGGCGTGTGCACATCACGGCCATTTCCCAGAAGCGTGGCATGTCGTATGGGAGTGCTTATGACATCATGCACAGGTCCTTGGGCTACTGGAAGGTTTCATGTCGGTGGGTGCCTAAGCAGTTCGATGACACGATGAAAGGGAAGTGAATGATGTCTTCACTGAATCATCTGGAATGGTATTCCAAAGAGGGTGAAGGTTTCCTGGTGATGAAACGCGGATACTGTTGTGACTTGGCAAGACAGCCAAGCCACTATGACCGGTAGCCGAAAGGCACGCGTTTAAGCTCACGCAGGCTGGAGTGAGGTCTGGAACAGGACAATGTAATTAATATAGCCAATAAGGTACGTTGCTGCTGGAGTACTTAACTTTAATCCATAATTGGTGAACATCGGTCTGACGGTACATGCATCACAAGATAAATAGCAAATGATAATGGCGCCTTGCTAGGTCGTAGCAAATGACGTAGCTGAAGGCTATGCTAACTATCGTCTCGGCAAATGAGAGCGTAATTTGTCAGTGAACCATCGCTAGCAAAGTCGGCTGTACAACTAGGGCGAGTGCTAGGAAGTCTCTCTAGACCTGCCGTGTGGCGGCGCTCGGTCTGCAGTCACTGATAGTGGCGACACGCGGGTCCGACGTATACTGACGGACCGCGGCCGATTTAAAGGCTACCACCTAGCAAGTGTGGTGTCTGGCGGTGACAACACAGATACCGCATTTCACGCAGGAATCCAAGCAGCAGAGCATGATATGGAAACATTGGGGTTCGCCTGTGACAAAAAAAATTCGTTCAGCGCCATCTGTTGGCAAAGTGATGCCTTCTGGTATAGTTGTGGATGGCTCCTGTTGGATTTCATGCCACAATGTGCAACTGTCAATGGCGTCAATTATTATTCCACATTGTCACATCTGAGTGCTGCCATCAGGCAAAGACGCTGCGGGATTCTCCATGTGGACAACGTGGTCCTGTTCCAAAACAATGTGAGACCACATTTGGCGCTCAGAACTGCCGAAAAGCTCTGGACATTTCAGTGGGAGATACTGGACCACTCACCGTACGGTTCAGATCTCACCCTTATTGATTTACACGTTTTCGGATCGCTGAAGAAGTTCCTGGCAGGACGGTGACTCACAAGTAACGATGCTGCCGAGACAGAAATCCCACAGTAGTCCAATCAATAGTCACCCAACGAATTCCTCCAAAGGGGCATCTCAAATTTAGTGCTGCAGTGGGACAAATGTGTGAACCAGTGTGGGCACTATGTGGGAAAATAGTGTGAGGTACGTAGAATAGTATGTATATTTGTCTTTACCTGTTTGTACCTTACTTTGGCTAATAGAAAACAGGGTCATCAATGAAATGTGGAGAGTCTGTACTATCTTTTGGCACAGCCCTCAAATCAACAAACTCATCTGGTAGTCATAAGGTTTCAGCCTACACTAATTCAGCTGGTGATGCGTCCTGGTCTGGCTAATACATTGTCTGAAGCCCCAGCAGAACTAGCGGCAAGGCTGACAGCCAATTTGTCTTGTGCCACATATGGCCACCAGCGAGCATTCTACCGTGTCATTGCTGGCAGGGTGGTGTCTCACGCTCAAGAGAGGTTGCTCAGTTTGTTAAATAAATCAGATTCGAATTGTCATCCTTTGTCCAGAGTTATATGGACCAGGCATCCAAAAAGTGCAACCCATGATATAAATGCAGCTGCTACAGATTCAGTGAAGATATTACTGACTGAAATCATCTCCGGCCAATGTGTATATCTGTCCATCATAGTTAGTAACGTTGCCCTTCAAAGGGGGCAGTGGCTCAATGACATCGATGTGGATGTGTGCAAAACTTTGTGTCATATTGGGAAAGCTGCCTTTTGGTGAGTGTACGTGCTATGGTGTTTTATTACACTGACATTGCGTACACATGCAGGCCCACTTTTGGCAATCCTTCTCCACTCCTGGCCAGAACTAATGGCTGCAGACTGGTTTCACTGGCGCCATAACTCCTGGGTGACATAGACTATGCAGAGTTTGAAATACAGGGTGTTTATAAATGAATATCGGGGTTTTAACGCTTATACTATTGTTGTGGGTTGGGTGCCAGAAGGTGCCATATTAAAACTCGGCGAGAACTTTCCAAATTATTTATTTGTTTCCACTATAGCGCTCCTTTCACCTTGGTCTGTGTCACAGGGCCCCGCAATGCTGAGGAAGCACCCCAGCCACCTGTGGAATGCAACGCTGTGTCGTGCCGGCCTTGTACGCCAGCTACAGAGTTCCGATTACGTCAGGATGGCTGCGCCAGCAGCCGACTCAGCGGCCACCATCCCCGTTGACTCCACACTGCTCCACCAGGAGCCGTCCCCCCTGCGGGTTCGGGGGTTAGAATAGGCCCGCGGTATTCCTGCATGTCGTAAGAGGCGACTAAAAGGAGTCTCACATGTTTCGGCCTTATGTGATGGTCGGTTTGATCTCCATCTTTCTAAATTCTTCCGAAGAGCGAGCCAATTGGGGAAGGGCGCCTTACATGGTGCGCTGTATCCGTCGTGCATTGAGACCTTTAGCCGGCTTTTTCGTCGTTGCAATGGTGTCCTGCTCGTTTTCCATCTCTTGGGCAAGGATTCGTCCCTGGGTGCGATTACCACGCTGCACTCTGCAGTGTTGCTTTTAACTGCGACGACGACCTTGGACATTTTTGCACCTAAGATCCAGCACGGTAGCCAGTCCGTTGTGATGGGGCCGCCATGTACCCTGTTGGTTGTAGCCCCCTGACAACACAGGGATCGCTCTACTGATGCCTGCGCCGTTAACTCCCCACGTATGCCAAGGAGTAGATGCCCATCTCCCTGGGGCATCAGGACTCCCAGCAATGGCCATCCTGCCAGGTGGCTATTGCTGTGGCTGGGTGGCGCCTGTGGGGAGGGCCCTTGGTCGGAGTAGGTGGCATCAGGGCGGATGACCCACAATGAAGCGTGGTACATCATCTCTCGCTGGCGGCCAGCCACCAGCAGTCTCTAAGCATTTGAGGGCTCATTTTAAAGCTAACGTTTATGACCCCAAATCGTTCCCATCTCCGGCCACACCATGGGAGGAACAAAAGGCAATGAATGACAGTGACGTGTATTCGCCCAGGTATCTCGTCTGTACCAGAGCTGATGGTGACTCGTTTCTATCCGTGAAGCCTCAGTTCTTTGTAGAGCATTTAGAGGATAAGTTTGGGGAGGTGGAGGGCTTGTCCAAAATGCGCTCTGGGTCAGTTTTGATAAAAATGGCATCCTCTGCCCAGTCACGCAGGTTACTTGCTTGTGACAAGAGTTTAAATATGGTCCAGGGTATTATTTTCCATCGGGACCTACTTTTGCAGTCTGATGACGAGCTGCGCGCCAATTTAGAGCGCCGAGGTGTACATTTCGTCCGGCGCATTCATCGGGGTCCGAGGGACAATCAGGTAGCTAGCGGTGCCTTCATCTTGGCCTTCGAAGGTGATACATTACCAGAGAAGGTCAAGGTGATGGTCTGCCGATGTGACATCAAACCCTATATCCCTCCCCCGATGCGGTGCTTTAAGTGCTGGAAGTTCGGTCACATGTCCTCTCGCTGTACTTTTAGCCTCACATGTCGAGATTGTGGACGCCAATCTCATCCCGATACTCCATGTGCTCCACCTCCCGTCTGTGTCAACTATGGAGAGCCTCATTCCCCTTGCTCGCCGGACTGCACTATCTTACATAAAGAACGCAAAATCATGGAATATAAGACCCTGGACCGACTGACCTACACTGAGACTAAGTGGAAATTTGAACGGCTACATCCCGTGCGTATGATGTCATCTTATGCCTCCACTGTCATTCCTGCTCCAGCTCCTTCAGCTGCAAGACATACAGTCAGCTCTCAGAGTCAGAGGACCTCACCTGCCCCCTTGACGATGGGGGCCCCTTCTCTCGCTGTTGCTCCCACACCATCTACCTCGGGAGCAGCACCCACTAAACCACTGGGGACACCAGTCTCTACTTCTAAGCCGGAGAAGCGTAAGTCTTCTTCGGCTTCTCTCGCTCAGAAGGGATCCCTTGGGTCACTCCCTTCCCAGGTTCCTACCAGCGGCACAGCAGACAGCAACCAGTGGCTGGCCGCTGGTTGAAGTGCTTCGCGATCCTCTTCGGTCCCGGAGACTGACTCCAATAAGCCCTCTCAACAACGGCAACCAAAGGAACAGCGAGAGAAAACGACTTTGAAGACCCGTAAGACCAAGACACCTGCGGTGGCACCTACTCCACCGCTACCTAAAAGCTCTGCGTCTGACGATGAGGTGGAGATCCTTGCGTCCGCTGAGGACCTCGCTCTCGCCGGTCCCTCAGATGCAATGTATAGCACTTGCACGGTTGCTCCATCGGAGGCAGCAGGTGACCCAGCGGCGTAATCTGCCTTCCCAGTCCCATCACGCCTTTCTCCGCCATGGACAATACCATCCTCCAGTGGAACTGCAGCGGTTTCTTCCACCATCTAGCTGAGCTCCGCCAACTTATCAGCCTTCACCCTTTCTTCTGCATTGCTCTTCAGGAAACTTGGTTTCCAGCAATGCAAACCCCCGCCCTCCGTGGCTATCGGGGTTATTATAAGAACCGGCCTGCATATGAAAGGGTGTCTGGTGGCGTCTGCCTCTATGTCCTTCACACTCTGCACAGCGAGTCTGTCCCTCTCCAAACACCTTTAGAGGCTGTCGCTGTTTGGGTGTGGACGCCACAGGCTGTTACCATCTGCAGTCTTTACCTTCCACCGGATGGTGATGTCTCGCAGCATGTCCTGGCTGTGCTGATAGCCCAATTGCCGCCACCTTTCTTGCTATTGGGCGACTTCAACGCCCATAACCCTCTGTGGGGTGGGTCAGTGGCAACAGGTCGAGGCGCCACCGTTGAGCATTTATTGTCGCAGCTCGATCTCTCAATTTTAAATGATGGTGCCTTCACACACTTCAGTGTGGCGCATGGCACATACTCCGCCATTGACCTTTCAATCTGCAGCCCTAGCCTCTTACCGTCTGTCCAATGGAGTGTGCATGACGACCTGTGTGGTAGTGACCACTTTCCGATCTTTCTGTCACTACCACAGCGTCACTCTTCTGGGCGCCCTAGCAGATGGGCTATGAATAAGGCTGACTGGGACTTGTTCTCCTCCACTGCCGCTCTTGAGTCTCTCTCTAATGACGACATTGATGCGGTGGTTCAATCGGTCACCACCGGCATCGTTACTGCCGCCGAATCTGCCATTCCCCGTTCCTCTGGGTCCCCTTGGCGGCGGTCTGTGCCTTGGTGGTCGCCTGAGATCGCTGCAGCGATTAAAGATCGCCAGCAGGCGCTACAGCGTCACAAGCGACATCCCTGCATTGAACACCTCCTCACCTTCAAACGGCTGCGTGCACGGGCCTGCCACCTTATCCGCCAAAGCAAGCAGGAGTGCTGGGAGCGGTATGTGTCCACCATTGGCCTCCATGTCTCTCCATCGCAGGTCTGGGCCAAGATCCGACGCCTCTATGGCTATCGGACCCCTCCCTGTCAGCGTCCCTGCGCTCTCACTGAATGGAGCAGTTTGTACAGACTCCGACGAAATTGCCAACAGCTTGGCAGAGCATTTTGCTTTTAGTTCCGCTTCTTCCAATTACCCACTGGCCTTCCGCTCCATTAAAGAGCGGATGGAACGTCGGAGCCTTTCGTTTCGCACCCACCACCCAGAATCTTACAATGCTCCATTCAGTGAGTGGGAATTTCGCAGTGCCCTAGCTGCTTGCCCTGATACCGCTCCTGGGCCAGTTGGCATCCACTATCAGATGCTGAAACACCTTTCAGTGGACTGCCAGTGGCGCCTCCTCGATCTTTACAACCGTCTTTGGGTCGAGGGGGAGTTTCCGTCGCAATGGCGGAAAAGCGTTGTCATCCCCGTTTTGAAACCTGGAAACAGCCCTCTGGAGGTGGACAGCTACCATCCCATTAGCCTCACCAACGTTCTTTGCAAGTTGCTTGAACGGATGGTAAGCTGGCGCTTGAATTGGGTACTGGAGTATCGGGGCCTTCTGGCTCCGTCTCAGGGTGGGTGCCGTAAAGGCCACTCCACCACCGACAATCTGGTGAGCCTGGAGTCGACCATCCGTACTGCCTTTGCCCACCGTCAACACCTGGTCGCTGTCTTTTTCGACATGCTTCTGCATGTACGATACGTACGCCATACGATACGACATGGCGTCATCACATCCTTTCTACGCTTCGTGGATGGGGTCTTCGGGGTCCTCTGCCGCTTTTTATCCGCAATTTTCTGTCGTCTCGTACCTTCCGCGTGCAAGTCGCGGCCTGATATAGTTCCTCCCACGTCCAGGAGAACGGTGTGCCACAGGGTTCTGTTTTAAGTGTCTGCCTGTTTTTAATAGCCATTAACGGGCTCGCTGCGGCCGTGGGCAATTCTGTCTCCGCTTCCCTGTATGCTGACGACTTCTGCCTTTACTATAGCTCTATTGGCATTGCAGCTGCTGAACGTCAGCTACAGGGCGCAATCCGCAAGGCGCAGTCTTGGGCTGTAGCGCGTGGTTTTCAGTTTTCCGCAGCCAAGACCTGCGTTATGCATTTCTGCGGGCTACGTACTGTCCACCCGGAGCCGCGGCTTTATCTTGCCGGCGAACTTCTTTCAGTGGTGGAATCACACAGGTTTTTGGGGGTGGTTTTCGATGCCCGGTTGACTTGGCTGCCTCATATCCGGCAGCTTAAACAGGCGTGTTGGCGGCATCTAAACGCTCTGAGATGCTTGAGCCACACCCGCTGGGGCGCCGACCGATCTACCCTGTTGCGACTCTACCAGGCATTAATCCAGTCCCGCCTGGATTATGGGAGCCTGGCTTATGGCTCAGCATCCCTATCTGTGTTGTGGGTGCTGGACCCAATACTACACAACGGGATCCGACTTGCCACTGGTGCCTTCTGCACCAGCCTTGTGGACAGCATACTAGTGGAGGCAGGTGTCCCTCCACTGCGGTTACGACGCCAACAATTACTGGCTGCTCATGCTGCCCATGTTTTTAGCTTGCCCGGGCATCCAAATTACCGTGTCCTGTTCCCGCAGTCAGTCGTCCATCTGCCAGACCGTCGGCCCCGGTCGGGTTGTCCGATCGCCGTACGCGTCAAGGAGCTTCTCTCCGGGCTTGGGTTTTTCCCTGTTCCACCTCCTTTCCGGTCACCTCTGCGTACACCCCCGTGGTGTGTTCCTCGCCCTTGCCTTCGGCTCGACTTGGCACAGGGCTCGAAGGACTCAGTCCCTCCAGAGGCCTTCCGCCGCCGCTTTTATTCCATCCTGGCCACGTATCAGGGCTCTGGAATTGTTTACACTGACGGTTCGATGGTTGCTGGTCGTGTCGGGTATGCGCTAACTCTAGGGGACCATTCCGCACAACGTTCCTTGCCGGATGGCTGCAGCGTTTACACTGCTGAGCTGGTTGCCATCTTTCGTGCCCTAGAGTATATCCGCTCCTGCTCAGGTTAGTCCTTCGTTATCTGTAGCGATTCCCTGAGCGGTTTACGAGCTCTCGACCAGTGTTTCCCTCGTTCTCGTCTGGTGATGGCTATCCATGAGTCCCTGCACACTCTTGCGCGTTTCGGCCGCTCTGTGGTCTTCGTGTGGACCCCAGGCCATGTTGGGATACCTGGCAATGAGAATGTTGACCGCCTGGCGAAAGAGGCCACTAGTAAATCATCTCTGGAGATTGGCCTCACTGAGACTGATTTGCGGGCAGTCTTACGCCGCGAAGTTCTTTCGGTTTGGGACACTGAGTGGCGCAATCTGCCCACGCCCAACAAACTCCGTCCAATCAAGGCGACGACGACTGTGTGGCGGTCGTCCATGCGGTTTTCCCGCAAGGAGTCTGTTGTCCTCTGCCGGCTGCACATCGGGCACACTCGGCTTACGCACGGCCACTTATTGCGCCGTGAGGACGCACCTCTACGTCGCTGCGGCTCCGTTATATCTGTGGTCCATATTTTATTGGAGTGTCCGCTTTTAGCTGTGCTCAGGCAGTCGTTCGCACTGCCTGACACGCTCCCTGCCCTTTTAACAGATGACTCTGCTACGGCTGACTTAGTTTTACGTTTTATTCGGCCAGGGGGTTTTTATCATTTAATCTAAGTGTTTCTGTTTTATCTTATTGTTTTGTGTTGATTCTGGCCTTTGGCCTCCGGTTTTAAACTGATTTTTTAATGTGTTTTAAGTGGTTGGCTTTTCCTTTTTATATTTCTATGGTCGGTCAACCACTGTCACACTCTGTGTGATTTTAGTTCGTTTCGTCTGGTCTTTGTCTCCGTTTCTCTTGTTCTGTGTCGTCTGTGCTCTATTCTGTTAATCGTTTTTATTCTCTGTGGGTGTTTTTAGTACTTGGAAAAAGGGACCGATGACCGTAGCAGTCTGTTCCCTTTAATCCCACAAGCCAACCAACCACCGGGAGCCGTAGGCCAGCCCCGCTGCTGCTTCTTCCTCACTGGCGTAGCTGAGAACACGGCGGCAACGACCGCCCGTGATGCGGCGCCCGAATCTGCGGCCCTCGCCTCGGAAGTCTCCGGCGTGCGTCAGGAGCTGAGACGACTGGCCACAGTAGTGAGCTGAAGAGTGGCCCACTCTGGCCGGCTGTGGACCCCGCGTCAGCCTCAGAGGGTCGAACCAACGACCCGCCGTGGACTGGGATACTGGCGCCCCGTCTGTCGCTGCGTGTAGCCTGGTGCCATGATATGCCCCACTGTCCAGGACAGCTGCCACACTTGAATGAATCTCATTAGAAAACAGCACCTATTTAAACTCGACTGTGCGCCTCTGCTTTCTCGAGCGTGCTGCTTCGCATCACGTACTAATAACACTTAGGTTGGCCAGTGGCCCTCTTCTGCCTGTGACTTGCACCATGCAAACTGCTGTGTGCACCCTCTCCAGCAGTTCTACGCCCCTGTGGCCTCTATTTGCCTTCGCAACTGCTGCTATGCAGCTTGCACCTGGCTGTAAATCGTGTTCCGAATATCGTTCAAAACTAACTTTCCCTATCCTAAACGGTGGTGCCGCTACAATATTTATTATATTAAACTTACAGTTGTAAATGATTTGTCAAATGAAAGAGCAACTCAGTTTTGGGTGAAAAGACTTCTCGATCGCGAAATGCGGATTCTCAGTCCCCTCAAATGCGCCTATTTTGCTTATTGACGAACCTATCCAAATGAAAAGGGGCTTCGTCGCTAAACCATACAGCGCAAACTAATTCCCATCATGTCCCGTGGCCAACTGTGCAGCCTGAACGTCCTAATGCAAACCGTTGAACGTTATATCGTTCAAAAACTGTCACCCTGCATGACCTTCAGACTTACAGCAATTTATAGACCCCTTGCTGAAAGAATTGTGCTACTGCTGCTTTTCCTACCTTGATGATATCCTTGTCTATTCAGCCACTCCAGAAGAGCATGAACGTCACGTGTATAAAAGTCAACCAAATAAAAAAACAACGCGCCACAGTGGCGTCACACACCACAACTTAGGTGTTAGCGAATTACCAAGCACTAGCTGTGCTGTGGCAAGTGTTTATACCAGAAGTGAAAATTATATTAATGACAATCAAGCATTAGTTCTGCTGAACTGTCTAATTATTTGAGTGATACAGATCGTAAATTTTGCGTTCCCTTCAAAATAAATCTACTGATGGTGAGTAAAACGTGTTTAGCTGAAACGCCTTTTATTGAGGAATTGCAACTTTGAGTACTGGAGTTCCAAAAGGAGACTTGAGGTGCCAGAAAATCGAAAATGAACCAGACTCATTGGGATATTTTAACAAGGCTAGCAAAATTTATAGTGAAACTACATCACAGTAGAAATGAACTAAAGGCCCTCAAAGATTTATATGGCAGCAGTACTTTCTCTTTCATAGAGAACTATTTCAATTCTGTTGCCAGAGATTTCATAAACAGGCAGTTGAGAAACTCCCATTATCCAGCAGATGCTAAGCTTTGGACAACGGAGGACAAGGTATTTGCCCTGTACTTACAGAAGTGAAGCCCTTTTCTATTCTGTGGAGCATCTGAAATCGGTCTCCTGTATCTTTCGAGCCAGTATTGAATCCTGCAGTTATGAATGTAATAAAAGCCAAAGCTCAGTTAATGTAAAACATTGATAGTGTGCTTAATTGTCTGATGAAATGTCTCTGGAGTCAGATTTGTATTATGGTGCGAGGAAGCAACAAATCTCAGGGTTTCAGGATTTAGGACATAAAGAAACGTCAAATGCATATGCAAACCATGCATTAGTATTCATGATTAGAGACATACATAAAAGTTGGATGCAGGTCTTGAATATTACTTCACTCAGTTTAAAGTCCTACTTTCATTGACTGCATTATAAGGCAGGTGCAAGAAGTAGGGCTGAAGATAATTTGTACAGTTTGTGACCAGGGGTGCAAACAACCAGAGAGCACTGGAGGAACACTGCAGTGAGAAATCAACTGAATCCATTCTATTTCATTTTTTAGTCAGGGATGAACCTACTGCAGTGATTTGTCCTCTTACCCCTATTAAAGAATACTAGAAATACTCTACTAAAAAAACAAAATACAATTGAGATTTAATAAAGAGGCCAGTTTTGAATATATTCAGAAGGCTTTTCTTGTGTATCAGCAGAAAACATTCAGGACTTTGACAAAATTGCAAAGGAGTGATCCTGACATTAAAGATCCTCTTACTAAAATGAAAGATAAGGTAGCTGCAGCCCTGTTTAGATATACTATCGAAGTTATTGATACTCTTTAGCGTTTAATATTTTGCCTGCAGAGGCAATATACACTGCAGAATTTGTTGGAAAGATAGATTGCTTGTTTGAATCACTAACCAGCTCCCGTTATTATCCACAAGACAGCAAAGCAAGCTCTGTCTGCAGAGTCATTGTATATTGAAATGTGGTACAGTTTATTAAAGGAAACGGAAAGTTGGAAAGGTTTGGCGATAGAAAGAAGGAGAGATAAGACAAACATAGTAGCTAAGCATGGAGTAGATGATGTCATTTTTTGGAGGTAGTGTAGCAATTCTAATCATTGAAATGAATATTATTTTAAAGGTAATGCTGCTGTTGGTACATCATGAGTTTTTTTAACTATTCTGTGGTGAAGGTTAGTTGGGAAAATCATGCACCAGCATTTTGTCACATGTAAAACCAGCTGTTTATACCACAGTTATAGCTATGCTAGGGAACGTTTTTACACTTGGTGATAAATGTTCAGAGGGGTAGTTTCACAAACTGTACACAGTAGGCAAATGAAAGATGCAATGGGTCAAGTAAAAGAATTTCCTACATGTGTGTCGGATAGAAAATGTAATAATACGTTCTCTGCAGCTTGAACATGGAAGAAGGAGGAGAGACTGCCATATTATTCCTATCAACTGGACATAAGAAACTATAAAGATAATGTGAAGGAATCAAAATTATCTTTTAGTCAGTTAATGAATTATTCGAACTAACCCACCTCTACTGAAGATGAAATATACTTCCACTGATGTTCGTAAGCTATTTCTGTTGACTTGCATAATCAATACACTATATGAACCACTGAACAAAGGTGACCATGTGAATGGAATTTTCTTGGACTTATCAAAGGCATTTGATTCAGTGGACCATATAATTTTATTACATAAATTAGAGTTACTATGAATAAAAGCTGTGGTTTTGGTTTAAGTCCTACCTAGAAAACCGGATGTTGAGATTTCTAGAAAAACGCTTATCAGGTCCAAAAAATATTAATATAGGCGTCCTGCAAGGTAGATTATTGGGTCCAATCTTTCATCTTATTTAAATTAATGATTTTCTGCAGAGTATCAGATGTGGGGAAAAATAGTATTTGCTGATGACAGCAACATAGTGACCACAACCAAAACTCCACACAGTTGACAGAAAAGGCAAATGCAGCTCTCAAAGATGTTCACAAGGGGTCACTGAAAAAAAGTAACTTTAAATCTAAAGAAAACTAATTGTATGTACTTCCAGTTGAATAAAAGACACAGTGACAGTAAATTAAAAATTAATGATGATGTAATAGAATGTGTAATGGATACCAAATTTTTGGGGTTGCAGGTAGATTGTCAACTGAAATGGACAGAACATGTAAAAGCTTTACGAAAGAGACTATCCACAGCATGTTGTGCTCTATGAATACTTGCACCAGTGCACAATATTTCATGCCTCGAAATGACATATTTTGGATACATACACCCAATCCTCAGTTATGGAATCATGTTTTGGGAATAAGCGATGGGAATATTCAGTCTATCTTCAAGATACAGAAAATAGTTGTGTGGATAATAACAAATAGCAGCAATAGGGCCCATTGTACTGATTTATTCAAAAAACTAGATATACTGACTGTCTCATTTGTGAATACATTTTTCAGACTGTAATATATGTAAGGAAGAATATTCATCTGTATGCTACAAACAGCTCAGTTATACTTGAACCACGGAACTAGATCCAGCCACTACTTATACTTAAACAAGAAAAACAAGTCCAAAACACAGAACAGTAAGGTATATAATGGCCTAAAACTGTACAACAGGCTGCCATAGGCTATAAAAGGTGTAAACGAACTTCATATTTATAGACGAAAATTAAAAACATTTTTATTAAGTAAAAGTTTTTACAGGGTAAATGAGTATTTGGAATAATTGTAGATAGATATTTAGGAGACACAGATACCACACAGACTTATATAGAGTGGCAGTATATGGCATAATTATAAATAATGTAAGAACTGGCCTGTAAAAATTGTAAGAATTGAACTGTAAACTTTGTAAGAACCTTTGGCAGACTCGAGTGTTAATATTTGTAAATTATATCTCTGAACTTTATTGACATTCTTATTACTTAGAAAACTGTTATCGTCTCTGATCTTGTTCACATTTACAATGTTTTGAGTGTTGATTAAACGTATAAATACATCATTTCTTGTCTTTTATGAAACTTCTACCATAAACCATATTGGTGAGCCCGACGTGATAAATATGAAGCAGAACGCATTAGAGGTCAGTGAAGCTTAAAAATGATCGTCGACAGCAACGGCGCAAATCCAACGCCGGCATCAGTACAGAACGAAGCGGATGTTTCTCGTGTTCCAGTGAATATTCCGCCTGTCTGGAAGAAAAACATAAAGGTATGGTTCCTTCAAAGTAAAAGCACAGTGTACCACGTTGGGTATCACCTACGAAACCACGAAATTCAATGATGTTGTTGCGTCACTGAAATCGGATGTTGTAGAATTAATTTCCGAATTTTTGACTCCTCAACTACCTACCACTCCGTCCACAGAGCTTAAAACAAGACTGATTCAGGAATTTGAAGAGTCAGAAAATAGGAAAGTAACAAAATTATTAACAGAAGCGGAATTAGGTGATATGAAACCAAATCAGCTCTTACTTTAGCTGGCATGCAAGTCAAGGACGGTTTCGGTCAGTCCAGTGTTTGAATCCCAACGGAGCACTACGTTGGTATCACTTTAAACATCGCGACAGGACAAAGCAATGTCAGAGCACATGCTCGTTTCGACCATCTCGCCCCCAAGATTCCAACAAACAGACAAACTCAAAAGCTCCACACTAGCGGCGGCAAGTGATCAGAGTCATCTTTCACGTCGTCTATTTCTCAGAGACAGAAGTAGCGGAAGTCGTTACCTGATTGACACAGGAGCTGACATTTCTGTGATCGTCGAAAGAAATCAAATCGTAAACTGCACGCTGCAAATGGCACTGGTATTAATATTTTTGGAGAGCGTCTATTATTACTCAGTTTGGGTTCACATGGAATTTCGTAATAGCAGATGTGTAATCGGCGATTATGAGAGCTGACTTCCATTCATCATTATAATCTTTTAGTAGACCTCAAGAACAGATGACTCATTGACCTGGTAACATCAGCAGCAATGTCTGGCACATTAAGGTCTCAGGTATAGAAACAGTTTATGTAATGCCACCAGATAAAAAATATGCTACCATTCTAAAGACATTTCCCAACTTTCTCCAAGAAAACATCCCGATACCACTGTTTTTCATATGACTGTCACAGATGGACATCCTGTGGCAGCAACGGCACGACGACTACCACCAGATAAGGCAGCTAAAGCAGAATTCCACCAGATGATTAATATGAAAATCTGCCAGCCGTCAAAGGGCTCCTGCGCAAGCCCCCCCCCCCCTCCCCCCACTTAGTTCTCAAGAAAGACATATCCTGGAGGCCTTGCGGAGACTACCGTGCTCTCAACAAAATCACCAAGCTGAGAGGTATCCTATTCCTAGCCTTCAAGATCTTAACAGGCAACTGCATGGAAAACAAATATTTTCAAAGATAGATCTGGCCAGAGCCTATCATCACATCCCTGTACGTACAGACGATGTACCTAAGACTGCTGTGATAATTCCATTTGGTTTGTTTGAGTTTTTGCGACTTCCGTTTGGACTCCGAAACGCAGCACAAACTTTTCAAAGGTAGAATGAAATTTTCACTCTACAGTGGAGTGTGCGCTGATATGAAACTTCCTGGCAGATTAAAACTGTGTGCCAGACCGAGACTCGAACTCGGGACCTTTGCCTTTCGCAGGCAAGTGCTCTACCATCTGAGCTACCCAAGCACGACTCACGCCCCGTCCTCACATCTTTAATTCCGCCTGTGGCTGAGTCATGTCTCCACAATCTCCTTTCTTCCAGGAGTACTAGTTCTGCAAGGTTCGCAGGAGAGCTTCTGGGAAGTTCGGAAGGTATGAGACGAGGTACTGGCGGAATTAAAGATGTGAGGACGGGGCGTGAGTCGTGCTTGGGTAGCTCAGATGGTAGAGCACTTGCCCGCGAAAGGCAAAGGTCCTGAGTTCTAGTCTCAGTCCGGCACACAGTTTTAATCTGCCAGGAGGTTTCTTTTCAAAGGTATATCTACAATATATTGAGAGACCCCGATTTCGTGTACTGTTATATAGATGACATTCTAGTGGCATCACAAGATGAAGAAGAGTACAAGAAGCATCTTCAATTGCTTTTCGAATGTCTTAGTAAATTCAACCTCAGAATTAATCCGAACAATTGTATTTTTGGATCAATAGAAGTACCTTTCCTCGGATATGTGGTAACTGCAGATGGAATCAGACAACTACCAGATCGAGTACAAACCATTGTTGACTATCCACTATGTAGAACAATAAAAGAACTGCACCGATTTCCTGGCCTCATTAATTTTTATCGAAGAGCACTACCAAATTCAGCCAGTAAACAAGCAGGACTTTTGAACCTACTCCATGGGACTACGAAAAATGATAACAGGAAAATTAATCGGACAGAAAATCTTCGACAAGCCTTTAATGACCTAAAAATACCTTGGCCAGTTCAGCACTTCTGGCGCATCCATCTTCCAATTTACCTCTAATTTTAATAGTTGACACCTCATCTTTACAACAAATCAAAGACAATAATCTGCAACCATTAGCGTTCTTCTCTAAGAAACTGACAAATGCAGAGAGGAATTACTCAAACTATGACAGAGAACCCTTCGTAGCCTACTCAGCAGTGAAGCACTTTCAGTACATGCTTGAAGGATGTGATTTTCCAATTTACACCGACCACAAGCCACTCACCTTCATGTTCAAGCAATGTTTGGAAAAAGCTTCTCCACATCAGATTCGACACACTATTTTCATCGGACAGTTCAGCACAGACATACGTTACACTACTGGGAAGGAGAACCTCGCAGCCAATGTTTATTCACGAATTGCTTCAATCACCATACCTCCAACTATTACCATGGATCAAATTGCGGAAAGCCAACGATGTGATGAAGAGCTTCCACACATCAAGAATACGACGTCTCTTGCACTTCAAACAATAATGTTGCCTTATGGTAAATAACTTGTTTGTGACATAGCTGGAGATATGATTCACCCATATGTACCTCAACAAATACAACAAGCAATTTTCAACTCGCTGCACAATCAAGCTCATCCTGGTGTTCAAGCAACCATTAATTTGGTGAGAAAGCACTTCATTTGGCCATCACTAAAAAAAAAAAAAAAAAAAAAAAAAAAAAGGCCTTAACTTCAGCATGTATTCCTTACCAACGAAGTAAAGTCTGGAGACACATCAACAGCTCAGCGGGACATTATCCTCAAACGACTACAAGATTCAATCATATTAACGTGGACATAGTTGGGTCCCTATATCCATCACAAGGATATTGCTATTTACTAACAGTTACTGATCGTTTTTCCCGATGGCCAGAAGCGATTCCATTAGCCGACATCACAGCAGAAGCAGTTTCATTTGCCATAGTCTCAACATGGATATCTCGTTTGGCATGCCTCATATCATAACTACTGATCACGGTAGGCAGTTTGAATGTCAACTTTCCAAATGCCTCACAGGCACACTGTGCATTATCCACATCAAAACTACAGCACATCATCCTGCAGCAAATGGAAAAATTGAACAATGTTATCATCAGTTAAAATTTGCTTTAAAAGCACAGATGTCTGATGATTGGGTTTTAAAGCTTCCTCTGGTCCTGTCAGGGCTTCACTCCTACATAATCCCACAAGTCAGTACCTCGCCAGTGGAAATGACTTATGGTTCAGCAATTAGCTTACCAGGAGCATGAAAATAAATTAGTAACTGACATCTCAACCTTCGTCTTCAAACTGAAGGGACAAATAAGGATCCTAAGACCAGTTCCAACAGAACATCTTCAAACTGAAGGGACAAATGAGGATCCTAAGACCAGTTCCAACAGAACATCACGACCACAAGAAGATCTTTATTCACCCACAACTGATGACAAGCAAGTTTGTCTTCATTTGACATGATGTTGTCAGAACACCACTTCAGCCAACATATGACGGGCCATATCTGGTCCTGTCTCGCGATGACAACACTTCAAGTTGGAGACGCCAACAGGAAAACAAACTATTAGCACTGACCGATGAAACCAGCCTTCCTTCTGACAGACTATTCATCGCACAACATGGAAGACACAGCAGGAGACACCACTTTGGATATGCCATCACATTCCATTCCAAGGACTGTCAACCTTCACAAGACAACAGACAGCAATCAAGCCAGTGCATCCTCACCACAGATCACCAGATCAGGTCGACAGGTCACCTTCCCTCGAAACTACATGGCCGCTGTCACTGCGGAGGGAGTGTGTGGCGGACTCCAGTGTTAATATTTGGAAATTATGTCTCTGAACTTTGTGTACATTCTTATTACTTAGAAAACTTGTTATCATCTCTGATCTTGTTCACACCTACAATGTTTTGAGTGTTGATTAAACGCATAAAGCATCATTTCTTGTCTTTTATGGACTTTTTAACATAAACCATAAACTCATGTATGCTTTAGTTCATAAGACACAATTGACGTCATCTATACAATTTTTATTGTTATACGGATGAATAAACATATCAATTTAAAGAAAAAAAATACAGTTCATATTGTGATATAGACGAGTTACAGTCACGCCTATATTGAAGTATGTTGTAGCTACGATTAAATTGTTTTATTCTGATGGAAGCCAAAAACATAACGTGGGAAGTTCGGAAGGATTGTGTTAAAAAAAATTAAAAGCACAAAATAATTAAGATTTACGCAACGGAGGACGCGGACAATGTTTACTTACTCTTTAGTTCATCTCCATATCACTTCGGGCGCTGCTGTCGCTCTTTGTTTTTTAAAGCGGGAGTTGCGCTTCTGATTTGTTGTTTTGCGATGCGGCGTGCGCACTACGCAGTGTCAAGTGACAAGCGTTAGAAGCAACAGGTAAACAATGTGCGGCTGTGGCGAACGCCTTCTGTAGTACAAAATGCTTACTATTGACGCCAGTGACATCACACACATTAAGATTAGGGTCAAATTGAAACCACACCTGTTTTTTTCCTTTTAAATGCTTGTACATGGTCGTTTTATTTCTTTCAGTACTGCGTCACCTGCAGCCGCTCTGTACATTGTGACTTTTGGTCCAGGAATTGCCGACGACACACGCTTACAGCCTGAGATGTCTGTAATAAATTTGAATCCACAGCAGTCAGAAACCCGGCGTGTGGGCATTCGTGACTTGCCAGATGAGATTTTATTAAAAATCTTTTCTCACATGCCAGTCAGTGAGCTCGTAGGCACTGTACAGAAAGTGTGCTCTCGCTGGAAAGTGCTGTCACAAGCTTCACAGTTGTGGACTGATAAGGTATATAGAATCGGGTAAGATATCAGTTGATACATTTGTCAGTTCCATAGTTGATGTAGTGCATTAACAAAATACGGTAGCGTGATAACTTTGTGTATTGAGCTCCGAAATCGCTATTAAACTTGGTTTGAAAGTGTGGGTATTCTGGTTTTCTTTCTCAAATGCATTCTAATTTTAGTATCACTTAACTGAAGTGGAAATAAATATTGTATACATACTTTGTTGTGAGTTTACAAAAAAAGCCCTGCTTTTTTTCATTTTCATGTAAAGTAATTAATTCTGATACATAGAGCCGATTTCCAGGGGGTCATCATTGAACCAATACCCACACTATTCCATATCATTGAAGTGGAAAAGACTTTTCCTTCCTATGGTACATTTGTCATGATATTGCTTAACAACTGACCCATTAATATGCATATTTGTTTGAGGCATTGATTTGTTATTCAACTAATTAATGACCCACATTTCTTATGCATTTAAGTCTGCAGCATTGGAGGAGAGAATATAGGCCTAGAGAGAGAGAGAGAGAGAGAGAGAGAGAGAGAGAGAGAGAGAGTGTGAGTGTGTGTGTGTGTGTGTGTGTGTGTGTAGCTCGTGTTTACACTCACTTCATTTTATGCCCTTCAGTGCTTGTTTCTATGTATATATGGAACCTGTTGGGTAAATGTTTGTGGCACATGTATTCATGCCATTATCAAACTGGCTTTTACTGTATAATTAATCTTGTACCCTCTGTCTCTAGTGAATTTGGGTTTAGAGTTGTCTTTCTCCTTGGATAAGTATGAAAAAATCTCATGTTACAAAAATGTCTTCTGTACACTGTTACTCAATTGATAAAGCATACTGAAAATGTTACTTAGAGCTTTTGGTTTTTTGTATTGCCGAAATTACAAGTGCTGATGATTCTGTAGTTTGAACTACAGATTGGCATATCAGCACTATTAGGAAAATGATGGATTCGTACTCATAGTAAGGATGATACATTGAGTTGCAGACAGGCACTATGAAACGACTGTTACACATTTAGCTGTGAGCCAAAGGCTAATTCAGAAAAGCGTAACACTCTTTTCGTTGTACCTGTCAGCAACTCAGTATCTTGTCTGTACTGTGAGCAGCAATCTATCCTTTTCGTAATATTGTTGATTATGATTCTAGAAGTTTATTCGACAGACATGTAATACATATTTTGTATGTCTGCCGTAACCAAAATGATTAAAATCTTGCACTATACAAAATGCTCTTGCCCCATGTCTGTCTCTCGGCAGTTTCTTACTTCCTGAAAATAGTGCTTTCAGCTCATTGCTGCATTGCTTTCACTTGGAAGCGGAACATGGTCAAACATAATGAGTAACACTTGTTGCACTGTAAGTACTGATTTGCTCATTGCAAACTGTAAAACAAAGAAGACTTCCCACTAAGAACTCTTGATTTTTCCCAATAACTCTGTAGAGCAGCAGTTGAAGAAACTGTTTGCAGTTATGTAGATAACTGAACTACTTTATTTCTAACACTGAATCATTACTGGACATGACAAATGAGATTTAGTGAACATTTAAAACTTTGATTGGTTTTGTAGCACATGGGGTATTATGCTATTGCGTCCTTCGAAAACTATATTTTCGAGAAGTTGAGCAGTCTGAGGCTGTGTCTCGTTGGTTTCTAAGGTTCAAAGGAAGCATCTGATTCCATCTGTCTGCTTTAGCCTGAGACATAATGGTGTTGTGGTGTGTGATGCCACTACAGTGCAGAGTTTTTGAGTTGGTTGTGTTTGTAGATGTCGTGTTATTGTGTTTGATGATGTCCTCTGGTGGTGTATGTGCTGACTGTAACTTGTTGTATTGGGTTCATTCGATTTTTGCTTGTGATAGTGGTAACATCGCTTTGAGTGTACTTAGTTGGTTTTGTAATGTGGTTTGGAAGTGTTTTCAGTGAGTTGGTAAGTTTCCTTGTGTGTGTGTGTGTGTGTGTGTGTGTGTGTGTGTGTGTGTGTGTGTGTGTGTGGAAAGAAGTTTTTTTTTGTGTGTGTTAAGTATGGATATGACAGTGAAATTCACCTCATTTTGTGTGGAGGTGGGTGAAGATATGATGTCTATTTCTGCATTTGTTTGGGCTCATTGCAGAATACATTAATACGATGATTGCAAGAGTTGTGGCAGCTCGGACCAGGGATGCATATATGTTGTGATGTCAGCAGGACAATATCTGGGGGTTGATTTGATGTGGTAGCTGATTGAGATATCTAGGTTGGCCATGAGGGAGATTGATTTGCTGACTTATTATTTTTGTTGAAGGTCCTCTATCAGCTTTTGTGCACATGAGATTGGTGTGATTGAGAGAATGGTGTTGGATTGGTTTTCATTTTGTCAAGTGGTTTGTTCTGAGTATGTCAAGTATAGGGGGAAGTTGGGTGGGCATTGCATGGTTGCTGAGATTGATGAATCGCAGTTCAGTGAGATGGGGCATGGGAGAGGTAGTTCTCAGGTTGGTTTGCGGGTGTGGGGGGGGGGGGTTGTTATTTCAGGGGGTGGGTATGCTGTTTGTGTTTTTAGGGTTTTGGAGGGTTGTAGTAAGAGGGAATTGATGGATTTGATTGAGGAATATATTGATGAGGGTAGTACTGTAGTCTCTGATGCATGTTCGTCTTGTGAGTATTTGGGAAGACTGGTTATGGTCATTTAGTTGTTAATCACAGTATTGACTTAAAGAATCATGAAAGTATGGCTTATACTAACACTATAGAGGGACTTTTGATGGCAATTACATCAGTAACAGGAAGGGGGAAGAGGCGCTCTTCCAACCTGCAATCTCAATTAGATGAGTACTGCTGGCGGAAGAGCGTCCAAGGGAATCATAGTATTTTTCACATTTGTTTGAGGGCTGTCGGGCAGGTGTATAGGCTGATGGTGAGTTTAAGGAGTTGGGTTTGTATGGGTGTTTTCTGGGTTGGGGGGGGGGGGGGGTGTTGCTAGTAATGGTTGTGGAGTTAATCACGTGGGTTGTGGGTGGAGGGGGGGATGTTTCGAGACCAGTTTGGTTGTTGTTATTATACGAGGGCTGTTCAGTAAAGAATGATCATAATTGTTTATGGTCATAATTTCTTGCACTAAAATTTAATCTTATGATATTCTGTTAGCTTAATGTGCAACAAACACGCCGTAGTAGTTCCGTTGTTGGGACTCCTGGTTCCCATCTGTGAGAGGCAGGCCAGGTCAGACATGTTCAGTATCGCCTACCATTGCAATGGAGGTAACATGCGAGGAACAATATGCTGCTGTGACATTCTGCTTTTGTCTCAACAAATCTTCAGCTGAGGCCTATACAGTGTTACAGGAGGCCTATGGAGAGTCTGTTCTTTCCTACAGCACAGCTTGAATGTGGATTAAAATGTTTGAAGAGGGGAGACAATCAATTTTAAAGGAAGGTGGACCCAGTGCTCGAATTACTGCTCTTACAGAAGAAAACATCAACACTACTGCTGTCATTATGAGAGAGGATCAACGAATTACCTTAAGATCACTTTCTGAAATACTGAACATTTCATTGGATGCCACCCACATGTTGGTGACAGAAAAATTACATGATACGTGTTTGTGCACGATGAGTTCCAAGGCTGTTGATTCCTGAACAAAAGGACATTCACTTGCAGGTCTGCATGCAGTTAAAGTTGATGTTAGAGGAAGATCCGGAGTTTCTTTCAAATGTAATCACTGCTGATGAAACTTGGCTACATCATTTAGATCATGAGAGCAAACAGCAAAGCTCAGTGCGGAAATCTCCTTCATCACCAACCCTGAAAAAAGCAAAAGTGGTTGCTTCTGCTGGGAAAGTTATGATCATTTCATTCTTTGATATTCATAGGTTTATCAGCATGTTGTACCTGCGCACACATCAGTAACTGGGCAATACTGCAGGGATGTCCTGAAAACATTGCAAGTTCATATCAGGTGCAAAAGACCACATTTCCCTGAAGCAGGCTGGATGCTGCATCATGATTATGCGCGGCCGCATATTGCCAATGTTGTTGCTGAATATCTTGCAAAATCAACGTGAAGTGCATCCCTTGCCATCCGTATAGTCGTGATTTAGCCCCATGTGATTTTTTTTCTATTTCCTAACATGAAGAAACGTCTTCATGGGAGGCATTATCAATCATCAGAAGCAGTGGTGAAGGCTGCATGGACAATTTTGAAGGACCTCTCAAAAAATGGTGGAAATACGGAAGCGTCCGATCCCGCCCGTCTGCTTTGACCCATGACATCACAAATATGGCAGAAACAACCATGAACCACAATTCCAATATGGCGCATATAATGTCAGTACGTACACATTATGAGGACCTTGACCTGCGCACTGTTAATTTTATCCGTCATCCATTCCTGAACAAAAACAACTACCAATTAATTTTACTAAGATTACCACATGATGTACAGCAAACAACACTAAATTATCCTTCACACAAAATCGTTAACTCACTGAAACGAATTCCACTACAAACACAGCTGACACTCGAACAATTCTGGATAATGAGCAAAAGCAAACTGAGCCCATTACACCACACAAACGAAAACCCTGAACATACCACCAGAGAGCATAACAAACCACAACACGACGACATCTACAAACAAGTCACACTCACAAACCAAACTCTGCGCCGTCATGACATCACACACGACAACACCCTTACGTCACAGGTCAAAGCCGACGCGTGGGATCGGACACTTCTGTTGACCCAAAATGGTTTCCAGCATGTATTTGAAGACTGGCAGAAACACTGGGACAAGTGCATCGCATTCATGGGAGACTACTTTGAGAAGGGCCATTCTTTATTTAACAGCCCTTGTAGTTTCATAAGGTGTGATTGTTTTTGGTTTATTTTTATGTTTTTTAATTTGTGATTACATGTGATGTGAGTGGTTTGGGGTTGGTTTATGGGTGGTAAGTTTGGTGTGTGTGTGTGTGTGTGTGTGTGTGTGTGTGTGTGTGTGTGTGTGGGGGGGGGGGGGGGGGCAACCTAGATCGTATTGCTGGATGTTGTTGTTGGTGATCTTTGTTTTGGGTTAATCTATAATATTTGTGATGTTTTGTCTATTTATGATAAGTTGGTTAGGTTTTAATCGATGTAGTGATGTTAGATTTATGAGTTGTTTGGACTTTGGTTCCACTTTTCATAGTTGTAGGTGTTGGATCTTTGGAATTAACTGCTGAGGTTGAGCTATATAGATCAAGGGTAATGTCCAATTCCCGTAGTTTTTGTTGGTGTAGCAGAATGCTGTAATTTTTTTATTTATTTTTTTGATCATGCAGTGTTTTTTGTTGCATATTTAGCTTATCCCTGCCCTAAACACCCAATTGTCCATGGTTGTTCTGATTGTTTGGAGTGAGACGTTATTGTGTCATTTTTGTGTTTTTTCAAGTTTGTTGTTGTGCGTATGTAGTGAAATCATTGTCACCATATTGGATATGCTGAGAGTGGCGGTTTCCGCCATATTGATGAGGTCGTGGATCAAAGCAAACGGGTGAAATCTAATGCTTCTGTAATGCAATTTCTAACAGTGCCTACAACACACAGTAGGTAGAGCTTTAGTTGATGGATGATATAGTGTATTACTTCTAAATACAGCAAGTGTCAGATATGTTAGGCCTGTCATCATAAAAGTGCCTGCATTTATGGAGGCATTGAACTGTCTGTAGTGATGGTTACTGTACCACACAATTACACATGCCCATTTTGAGAGATACTCAAGAAATAGTGGACTTGCACTTACTGCAAGATGTGTTAGAAACTGCATGGCAGCAGACAATAAGAAGAGACGTACCAACAGAAACTGCTTGGCATTGTTTAGAATACGTTAGTTCAAGAATGGCTGTGTGCTGCTGTATCCAGTCTGCACTGCCACATTCAGTTTTTCCACTTGGAAGGTGTACATGACACAGCATGCATTACAGCAAATTGCAGTTGATTCTATCTGCAGAAATGCTAATCCATAATTGTGTTTCTACAGTCCAGACAGACTGCTTCAGTGTAGCTGTTAAGACAATTGCACTATTGCCCACACCCCTGCCGGTCAGCTGCTACTGCTGTTGTAGCAGTAATTTTTACTATTCATTTTAAGTGTTTACACAATGCAGTGCAATTTTTGAAGTTTACTGATAGCATTTCATGCATAGTAAAGTTCAGTGAATGTTTGATGTTGCCTTAATTGGTAAAAGTTTAGAATAGGGCCAGTGGCATACTTAGGTGTTTCGTGCAAGAATGTTGTCAGTGTTTGCTGTGAGTTAGGATGAGAACAAAAGAAGGTGTGTCAGCTATTTTTGTTACACAGCCAGTGAGAGAGCAGCAGGCAGACGACATGTTTCGAAGTAATACATGTTGTTGGAAGGGTGAAACATTGTTGTGGATGAGGATTAGAAATTTAATTGTTCCCTCTTTGAGTCACTGCTATTTAAACTGTGCTATTATTTCCAAAACAAGGACTGTGATGCAACCGATGACATATTTGAAAAGCCAGTTAAATATTTCTGTGCCCTGGGTGCCTACGCAATTGATCTGTACAAGCACACTGTGTGTGTGTGTGTGTGTGTGTGTGTGTGTGTGTGTGTGTGTGTCAGTCAGTGTTTTTTAATTAAATCATGGGAGAAGGTAGGTTGATCAGTGTTTATTAGTATATTTAATTAATGTCTAGTATTAATAAACATTGATCACCTGCCTTCTCCCATGATTTAATAAAAAAAATTGATCCAGTGGTGGATTTTGCTGCACTTCCAGTTGATTCCATCCACACAAACCTTCAGCTCTTATGAGTCTTTTTCCACCAAATTTGCTGCAATTTTGTGTCTTTGCAACTAAGGCATTTAAATCAGTCTACCTTGAAACACTCTCTGCCATAATCATAAAATATTCCTCTCGAAACTCACCAATACACTGAAAAACAACTAACAGCACTATGGTTTCAATTTTGGCACCACATTTTTGGTGCTAGAAATACATTGCCTCTGTTCTCGTCTCTTATTGGTTGTGTCAAAGAATCATTCCATTGGCTACGTGAAACTGGCATATTGCAGCAGGTGAGCTGCTGGCCCTGATCTAGACTTCAGCTCATTGATCTTGCAAGGTGAAACAAAAGCACAAAAAATTAAACAATATTCTGTTCCTTCATTTTTCAGTATTTATTTTTATACCTTCTGAACTTGTATAACATAAGCATGTAGCAGAACACTTGTGCGCATTTCTAAATGACGTGGCTATGCCTGTTACCTGTTTCCGGTTTGTCTTCCACCGACATGAAATCAAGCTTGAAAGTAGACAAAATGCACTTCCCCTGTTGATAAGCGACTGTTAACTAATTGTTAGGTTGAACAAGTGTGTGGCATTTTTACTGTCTTCGTTCAAAACCAAATGCTGCTCTCTCTTCTATGAGGATAATCTCCCTTTTTGATGCTAGTATAAAGTCAAAGCTTGTTTACTTTGCATTCTTCCACTGTATTATAACAGGTTTTATTAGATTTTGGGACAATTCTGTGAAGTCGCATAAAATATTTGTATCACTAACCAAGAAAAGTGCAGCCAAATCGCTCTGTAATAAAGGCAATTGTTTGAGCATATCAGAATTTTTACTGTGCCAGCACTGTACCTGCACTCTCATAGGATGTGTGGTTAATTGACTGTCACATTCCCATTGAACACTGGACCTAAAAGATTTGCCCTCAAAACTTCTTTAACCACTGTACATATAGGTGTGCACTGCTCTGCAGCTTTCATTTGCAATAGGTGTCCAGTATATTTGAAAAATGTGAATGATAAGCCCAAGATTTTCAAATCTTAAGTTGAAAGGGTTTATTGTAGCATGCTGATTTTGTTTGTAATGAGAGTTCCTCACAGCAGTTGAGTCTTGCATTATAACATTATTTATTGTATAGACTATTGTAAGTAATGTTTAGATATGTTAAGGAAGGTTTAGGCAGAATGTAAATAATTTGTGAGTAAACAAGGTAACTCACCGAATAGGAGCATCAAGTCATTGACAGGGACACAAAAGAGGACTAAAACTTTGCTGCCTTTTGGATGAATCATGTAGTGAGCTAGAGTATACAGGTGAGGGGCAGTCAAATGAAAACCAAAAACCTGCCACAACGGTACCATGGAATGGTTCCATTCAAAAGTAATTGCAACACATGTTTAGACATTTATCCCACTGGGAGATGAGACATTCAATTCGTATTTTGTGGAACACCATAGGCCACTGACGGATCCATAACCCCACCCACTCTTCCACTTCCTCACCCAATTGAAACCAATATTCACACATGTCTATAATCAGGTTGCGAATGTAAAAATCTCATGGTGAAAGATCCAGGCTATGTGGAGAATGTTACAGTGTTTCCCAACTAAGTCTCTGAATGTTAGCCTTCATCCAATTCGCAGAGAGAGAGAGAGAGAGAGAGAGAGAGAGAGAGAGTGTGTGTGTGTGTGTGTGTGTGTGTGTGTGTGTGTGTGTGAATTGGCTAAGATTCATCGTGGCAGTGCGGGAGCTGTTGTCTGCAGGGAGCGTTATAAAATCAGGGTTTGTGTTGAGATTGTAGATGGCTGTTGTTTCTTCTGTTGAGAAATTTGGAGTTCTTGAGAAAGGACCTGGAGTAGGGTAGTGAGGCAAAGTTAAAGGTAAAGAATTCCTGGAAGGTAAGGACAGGTTAGGTATGAGAGGCGATGGGTCACAGTTGGATAGTTATACGATCTGAGAGAGGCAAGACTCAGTGTCGGATTTGGCCGGAGGGATATGTAGCAAAGAAATGTTCACACTATGGGGATTGGGACAAGGCTAGAACTTCGATGAGATGGTTCTGGGATGCCTGCTCCATGAAGAATTGGCTGCAAAGTGGCACCTCGACCAGGGCTCTGACTGTCGATTATGGTGCCCGGAAATGGGACATCCTACCCACAGTCTTTCCTACTCCTCAAAAAGTGTTGTTGTATTGCCCACCCAAACTATACAACATCCTGATGCATTGCTATGGCACTCACACTCCTAACCCCTTGCCACAGGAGTCACATCCCTGCAGAACAACCAGGTGTGAGTCTTGTAACCAGCACATCCTATTCTAGTCCTGTCGCAAGCTTATCCTATCCCATCAGAGGCTTGACCATCTGTGAAAGTAGTCATGTCATATATAAACTCTGTAGCAATTTCTCCACAGCACTGTATGTTGGCATGACTACTGACTTGGTGTCCACCATTGAATGGCATATCCAAACTGTGGCCGACAGCACGATTGACCGCTCAGTGACAGACTGTATTGCCGAGCATAATGTGATAGAGTTCCGTGGCTACTTCGCAACCCGTGCCATCTGGGTCCTTCCTGCCCCCAGACGAGCTTTCCCGAACTACGCAGATGCTTCACTGCTATAATCCTCCCATCCCCAATATCTGCTGACCCACTGTGTCCACATCTTCTGTCCAACAGTCTTTCTTTTGTCCTGCATTCCCTCTGTCCCCCCAGGGGGTCCACAACTCTTTTGTGGATACGTGCGTAGCGAGCACGGGACCCTGAGCTAATGTGGCCCTCCTTCCTTTCCGCGCTGCATACCTTCCCTTTTCGCATCCTTCCCCATCCCCCATCTTCGCCCCTCCTCCCCTCACCTCTGGCTCTTTCCTTCCCCTTCTCCCCATCTGGGAGTATGGTTTGTGCCTACGTCCGGAGACGGACGCTCAAAAATGTAACGCCTTCTTCGCCTTCTTTGCTTGTATGTCTTCTTCCTTCCTTTGTCCTTCTCTTTTCCTTACCTCTTCTCTTTACCCTTTTCTCCGCTGCGGCATTTGAGACCTCTCTTCTTTCCTTTCTCTTTCTTCCTCTCTGTGCGTGTCTGAAGGCCGACCCACGCATTTTTGTGCGTAGCCGGTGACGGGGTAACGCGTAATTCCCCACCCCGGGTAGACAGGTAGGACACGTACGTACCCCCTGGTAATGGCCAGGCCCAGGGAGGGGTGATTACCCGAGCTGATACCTTCCGAAAGTGCTGATTGGTCCCTCCGTCCGTTTGTCGGGAGGTGTAACCTGAGGTGTGAACAATCATCTAAGGCGGGAGTGCCCTCAGAGAGGGCCCCCACAAGGGAGGAGCGCGCCATTGGAGACGCCGTTAATCGTGGGGGATTCTTCCGCAATGGTTTCCTCACCTTCCACTATGTCTGCTCACAAGCGTAAGTATACTGAGTCTCAGCCACAGACGGTTCTTCCATCGTTGCCACAGTTCCTTGTTGTTTCTCGGTCTGACGAAGGTCACAACTTCTCCATGGTCAACCCTTTCATTATTCAGAAAGGTGTCAACGCAATTGCAGGTCCTGTAAAGTCTTGTTCCAGATTACGGAATGGCACCTTGTTGTTAGAAACAGTCAGTGCCCTCCAGGCACAAAAATTGCTGCGTACTTCACTGCTCCACACCTTCCCTGTCCGGGTTGAAGCGCACCGTACTTTAAATTCCTCGCGTGGAGTCGTTTATACATGCTCCCTCGATGGATTGTCTGACGAAGAAATTCAGCACTACCTGTCTGACAAGGGCGTAACGGCTGTTCATAGAGTTATGAAAAGGGTTGACACGAACATCATTCCAACCCACACTGTCTTCTTGACATTTGACAAAGTTCAACTTCCATCGAAAATCAAAGCAGGCTATGAGATAATTTCCGTTCGCCCTTACGTCCCAAACCCTACGCGTTGCTATCGGTGTCAGCGGTTCAATCACACCAGCCGGTCCTGTTCCAATCCGGCCAAATGTGTTACGTGTGGCAAGGATGCCCATGAGGGTGCTTGTCCACCTCCATCCCCTCGCTGCATCAACTGTATGGGTGACCACGCTGCTTACTCTCGAGATTGCCCCGTTTTTAAGGACGAAAAGCTCATCCAGGAAATCAGAGTGAAGGAAAAGGTGTTGACCTTTGCTGCTCGAAAATTATTCGCCAGTCGACAACCCACCGTGCCTCAGACAGGAAAATACAGCACTGTCCTTGCTTCTCCTCGGCCAACAAAGGAGGCGGCCACGCAGACTTGCGACCTCACCTTTAGTACCACGGTCGTCAGATCGGCCAGCGCAAAGATCGCCCGTTCAGCCTCACCACTTTCGCCTGCCCACTCTATGGCTCACCCTTCATCGGGTTCTGCTAAATCTCGAGCCCAAAAGTCAGACACCAAGACTTCGAAAAAAGAGCATACTCGTGACGATTTTTTACGTACCCCAACTTCACAACCGTCGGTTTGTCCTTCATCTAAACATCATAATTCCAAGAAGGCTATAAAGAAACCCAGTTCATCTCCTTCTCCGCCAAGGTGTGTCCCATCTACAGCACCACCTGGCGGAAATCGCCCTCGGCCGTCTTCTGTGTCGCCGAGGCGCACTGCTGGCGGCCGATCAACTGGCTGATCGCTGGTGGCAGGAGCTGCTCCTGAACAACCTATGGATCAGGATCTTCTGCCTTCGGCTGAATGCCATTCCATGCTGTCGGTCGCAAGCTCTGAGCAGTCGTTGAGTTGACAGCAACCTTGGTCACATTCCTCCATTTTCTGTTCACCCTATGTCCATTATCCACTGGAATATCCGCGGCATTCGAGCCAATCGGAATGAATTGTCGATCCTCTTACGATCCTACTCGCCGGTCATCTTCTGTCTTCAGGAAACAAAGCTGCGTCCCCATGACCGCTTTGTTCTCCCCCATTTTCAGTCCGTCCGATATGATCTCCCCTCTGTTGAAGGCACTCCAGCCCATGGAGGACTCGTGATTCTTCTCCATGATACTCTCCATTATCACCCAATCCATTTAAACACTTCCTTCCAAGCTGTCGCCGTTCGTCTTTCCCTTTCTGGATACACGTTCTCTCTTTGTACTGTATACATTTCATCGTCCACACCAATGGCACGAGCTGATCTCCTTCATCTTCTTGGTCAGCTTCCACCCCCCTATTTGCTGGTTGGGGACTTCAATGCCCACCACCCGCTTTGGGGATCTCCACATCCTTGTCCACGTGGCTCACTATTGCTAGACGTCTTCCACCAAGTGGATTTAGTTTGCCTCAACACTGGGGTCCCTACATTTTTGTCTGCCTCCACGACAAATTTATCTCATTTGGACCTTGCGGTCGGTACTGTTCCGCTAGCTCGGTGCTTCGAATGGTTCGCCCTTGATGATACACACTCGAGTGACCACTTTCCATGTGTCCTTAGACTGCAGCCTCAACTGCCATATATGCGCCCGAGACGCTGGAAGTTTGCCCAGGCCGACTGGACACTTTTTTCGTCTCTAGCGACATTCAATGACCGTCACCTTCCCAGCATTGACGATGAGGTCACACACATTACCGACGTTATTCTTACAGCTGCGGAATGTTCAGTACCACGCACCTCCGAATTGCCCCGGCGCCCCCCAGTTCCTTGGTGGAACGAGGCATGCCGTGACGCAATACGTGAGCGGCGACGTGCTCTTCGCATTTTCCGCCACCATCCTACTTTGGCCAACTGTATCCGCTATAAGCAGTTCCGAGCGCGATGCCGTCGTGTCATCTGCGATAGCAAGAAGGCAAGCTGGAAATTCTTCATTAGCTCATTAACACCTTCACTCCCTCCTCGGAAGTTTCGAGTCGGCTTGGACGGTTCTCAGGTGCGCCTAGTTTCTCCCCGGTCTCTGGGCTCACTGTCGCGCATGATACATTAGTGGACCCCGTCGCAATTTCTAACTCATTGGGTCAGCACTTTGCTGAGATTTCGAGCTCTTCAAATTACCCGCCAGCGTTTCTCCCGAAGAAACATGCAGCGGAAGTGCGACCTCTTGCTTTCTCCTCTCAAAATCGCGAAGGCTACAATACTGTTTTCTCCGTGCGGGAACTCCAACATGCACTCTCTTCTTCTCACTCCTCTGCCCCAGGACCGGACGGTATCCACATCCAAATGTTGCTGCTATTATCAACCCATAGTCTGCGTTACCTCCTTCGCCTTTATAATCGAATTTGGACCGACAGTTCTTTTCCCAGACGATGGCGGGAAGCTATCGTCATTCCTGTTCCGAAACCTGGAAAGGACAAACATCTCCCCTCTAGCTATCGCCCCATTTCTCTCACGAGTAGTGTCTGTAAGGTTTTGGAGCGTATAGTGAATTACCGTTTAGCTTGGTGGCTGGAATCCCGCAGTCTTTTAACACCTGCCCAATGCGGATTCCGAAAGCATCGTTCTGAAGTTGACCATTTTGTTGCTCTCTCCACTTATATCATGAACAATTTTCTCCAGAAACGACAAACAGTAGCAATATTTTTTGATCTGGAGAGAGCATACGATACCTGTTGGAGGACAGGTATCCTCCGCATACTGTTCTCTTGGGGCTTTCGAGGTTGGCTTCCCCGTTTTTCTTTGCGAATTTATGGCAGAGCGCAGATTTAGGGTGCGGGTGAACACTACTCTCTCCCGTACTTTCTCCCCAGAAAACGGGGTACCCCAGGGCTCGGTGCTGAGTGTTGTACTGTTTGCCATTGCCATCAATCCAATTATGGATTGTCTCCTTCCTGATGTCTCGGGCTCCCTCTTTGTGGACGATTTTGTGATCTACTACAGCTCTCAACGGACCAGCCTTCTTGAACGACGTCTTCAAGGATGTCTCGATCACCTCCACTCTTGGAGCATCGACACCAGCTTCCGTTTTTCTCCCAGTAAGACCGTTTGTGTTAATTTTTGGCGACGTAAGGAGTTTCTTCCGCCCTCCTTACATCTAGGTCCTGTCAACCTTCCATTTTCAGACGTCGTTAAATTCTTGGGTCTTATGTTTGACAGGGAAATGGAAGAGGATGTAGATGAAGATGAAATGGGAGATAAGATACTGCGTGAAGAGTTTGACAGAGCACTGAAAGACCTGAGTCAAAACAAGGCCCCGGGAGTAGACAACATTCCATTAGAACTACTGATGGCCTCGGGAGAGTCAGTCATGACAAAACTCTACCTTCTAGTGAGCACGATGTATGAGACAGGCGAAATACCCTCAGACTTTAAGAAGAATATAATAATTCCAATCCCAAAGAAAGCAGGTGTTGACAGATGTGAAAGTTACCGAACTATCAGTTTAATAAGTCACAGCTGCAAAATACTAACGCGAATTCTTTACAGACGAATGGAAAAACTGGTAGAAGCCGACCTCGGGGAAGATCAGTTTGGATTCCGTAGAAATGTTGGAACACGTGAGGCAATACTGACCTTACGACTTATCTTGGAAGAAAGATTAAGAAAAGGAAAAAACCTACATTTCTAGCATTTGTAGACTTAGAGAAAGCTTTTGACAATGTTGACTGGAATACTCTCTTTCATATTCTGAAGGTGGCAGGGGTAAAATACAGGGAGCGAAAGGCTATTTACAATTTGTACAGAAACCAGATGGCAGTTATAAGAGTCGAGGGGCATGAAAGGGAAGCAGTGGTTGGGAAAGGAGTGAGACAGGGTTGTAGCCTCTCCCCGATGTTATTCAATCTGTATATTGAGCAAGCAGTAAAGGAAACAAAAGAAAAATTCGGAGTAGGTATTAAAATTCATGGAGAAGAAGTAAAAACTTTGAGGTTCGCCGATGACATTGTAATTCTGTCAGAGACAGCAAAGGACTTGGAAGAGCAGTTGAACGGAATGGACAGTGTCTTGAAAGGAGGATATAAGATGAACATCAACAAAAGCAAAACGAGGATAATGGAATGTAGTCAAATTAAGTCGGGTGATGCTGAGGGAATTAGATTAGGAAATGAGACACTTAAAGTAGTAAAGGAGTTTTGCTATTTAGGGAGTAAAATAACCGATGATGGCCGAAGTAGAGAGGATATAAAATGTAGACTGGCAATGGCAAGGAAAGCGTTTCTCAAGAAGAGAAATTTGTTAACATCGAATATAGATCTAGGTGTCAGGAAGTCGTTTCTGAAAGTATTTGTATGGAGTGTAGCCATGTATGGAAGTGAGACATGGATGATAACTAGTTTGGACAAGAAGAGAATAGAAGCTTTCGAAATGTGGTGCTACAGAAGAATGCTGAAGATAAGGTGGGTAGATCACGTAACTAATGAGGAGGTATTGAATAGGATTGGGGAGAAGAGAAGTAAAAATCGTAGAGGGAGACCAAGAGATCAATACACTAAGCAGATTCAGAAGGATGTAGGTTGCAGTAGGTACTGGGAGATGAAGAAGCTTGCACAGGATAGAGTAGCATGGAGAGCTGCATCAAACCAGTCTCAGGACTGAAGACCACAACAACAACAACATGTTTGACAGAAAACTGTGCTGGTCCTCCCACGTTTCCTATCTTTCGGCTCGCTGTCTGCGATCCCTCAACACCCTCCGTGTCCTGAATGGTACCTCCTGGGGAGCGGACCGAGTGGTCCTTCTCCGCCTCTATCGCGCCTTAGTGCACTCGAAATTGGACTACGGAAGCATAGTCTACTCCTCTGCTCGGCCGTCTCTTCTTTGGTGTCTCGACTCTATCCACCACCGTGGATTACGTTTAGTGTCTGGAGCTTTTTACACCAGCCCTGTGGAAAGCCTTTATGCTGAGACTGATGAACCTCCGCTGTTTAATCGGCGAGTGGTCCTTCTGAGTCGTTATGCAAGCCATCTGTCTTCCATGCCTGCTTATCCTGCCCATGACATTTTTTTCGGCGCCTCCTTTGATGTAGGGTATGCAGGCCGCCCCTCCTCCCTACTACCACCGGGAGTCCACTTTCGTCAACCGCTCCATTCTCTTTCCTTCCACTTTCCTAAAACCTTCTTGACAGCTTGGGGTACAGCACCGCCTTGGCTCCGACCCCGGATCTGCCTGCTCCGAGACCTTTGTCGATTTCCCAAGGATGGTACCACTTCACTTGTTTATCGTCGGGCATTTGCTGCTCTATGTGCACAAATGAAGGAAGCCACATTTATTTTGATGGCTCGAAAACATTGTTAGGTGTAGGGAGTGCCTATATTGTTGGCAACACCCTAAATCAATTTCGGCTTCCCGACCAGTGTTCGGGAGCTTTACGCTGTTCTCCAGGCTGTCCACTATATCTGCCGCCATCAGCGGATACAGTACGTTATCTGCTCAGATTCTCTCAGCTCTCTCCTCAGTCTCCAAGCTATTTACCCTGTGCACCCTCTGGTCCACCGGATTCAGGACTGTCTGCGCTTGCTCCACCTGGGGGGCGTCTCGGTGGCGTTCCTCTGGCTCCCGAGACACGTTGGTATCTGTGGAAATGATGCGGCCAATATTGCGGCCAAGGCTGCAGTCTCTCTTCTTCGGCCAGCTATTCAATCGATTCCCATTGCCGATCTACGGAGCGTTTTATGTCGTCATGTTCTTTTGTGGCACGCACATTGGTCGACACTTCCCCATAATAAATTGTGGGACATGAAAGCTCTTCCTTGTGCTTGGACCTCTTCCTCCCGAACGCGTCGTCAGGAGGAGGTAATTTTAACTAGACTCCAGATAGGGCACTGTATTTTTAGTCATCGACATCTGTTAAGCGGCGATCCTCCCCCACTTTGTCCCCACTGCTCTCAGCTGTGGACGGTAAGACACCTTTTAATTGAGTGCCCCTGTTTTACTCCGTTACGCGCCCGTCTACAGCTGTCACCTGATATATCGTCAATTTTAGCAGATGACACGCGCTCGGCCGATCACGTTCTCAAGTTTATTAGTGCCAGTGAAATGACGTCAGTCATTTGAAGCTTTTTTTTTTTTTTTTTTTTTGGACAACCAACCCCTTTCTGTAGTGGATTTTTAAGCCTTCCTTCTGCTTTTAGTTCCTCCAATTTTTTTAGTTTCGTTCCCACTGCTGCTGGTTTCCATTTTCGGTTTTTACTGTTTCCTAAGTCACGGACCAGGCACTAATGACCATAGCAGTTTTGCGCCCTAAAACCAAAACAAAAAGTGAGCAGACTCAACTGCACGTAGGTTGCAATAGTTGCACCGAGATGAGGAGGCTTGCATAGGATAGACAGAAGACCACTACCATGGCAACATGTTATGTTTGGTGTGAGGTCGAAGTAATTCACATTAATCCCTCATGGTGTTAAGGGCCTCACACGTTAATGAATTTTTATGAAATACTGTTCATTCGCATCTTAGATGGGTGCATAAGCTTGTAGCATTTTTGAAACTTCCTACCCAAGCACAACTCCCGCCCCGTCCTCACAGATTTACTTCTGCCAGTATCTCGTCTCCTCCCTTCCAAACTTTACAGAAGCTCTCCTGCGAACCAGGCTGTGGCTAAGCCATGTCTCCGCAATATCCTTTCTTCCAGGAGTGCTAGTTCTGCAGGGTTCACAGGAGAATTTCTGCAGAGTTTGGAAGGTAGGAGATGAGATACTGTCAGAAGTAAAGCTGTGAGGACGGGGCGTGAGTCGTGCTTGGGTAGTTCAGTTGGTAGAGCAGTTGCCTGCGAAAGGCAAAGGTCCCGAGTTCAAGTCTCGGTCCGGCACACAGTTTTAATCTGCCAGGAAGTTTCATATCAGCGCACACTTTGCTGCAGAGTGAAAATCTCATTCTTGTAGCATTTTTGTTTTGCATGTCATAATTCTGGTTGCTGTGGGGTTTATTTATTGGTTGTAATTTTTTTAATTTGTAGTTCACTGTTACTATTTGAATTTACATATTGTCATTGGGAGATAGAGTGGAGCTGTGGACACTAGGAAACACAGTGCCAAGAGGAGAAATTTGAACATTCTGACATATTCTCCTGTTTGTGTTCGATAGCAGGTTGACAGCAGTGGAGGCAGCCAGAAACATATGTTCCATGTATGGGGATAATGCCATTGGACAGAGCACAGCAAGAAAAATGGTTTCCTCATTTAAAGGAAGATCGTTCTGACATTAGTGATCTCCACTTTCAGGAAGACCTTCGAGATTTGACAAAGGTTATTTAAATGCGTTAACGCAAAATGATTCACGTCAGTGTACTCGATAACTGGCAGATGTGATGAACTGTGATCATTCCACTATTGTGTGGCATTTGCATGCAATGGGGAAGGTTCAGAAATCAGATGTATGGGTACCGCATGCTCTAAGGCAAAATCACAAAAATCAGTGGGGCGCGATATGTGCATCTCGGCTTGTGAAGAGTGCCAACCATTCCTATCCTGTATCATTACTGGCGATGAAAAATGATGTATTTATGCTAAAACAAGGGAAAGGAAGAAATAGCTGAGCCCAAACAAAACAGCAACTCCCCATACAAGGACCTGGGCGTATCCACATAAGTTAATGTTCTGCATCAGGTGGAACAACTACTGTGTGGTGTAGTACGAATTGCCTGCTGACGTTATCCAGCATCTGGAACCTTCTTCTGGCCTTCCCTCTCTTTCCCGGAATAAAACCTTCAATTGCCTCTACTAGAATGCAATCTGGTTTTAGATTGTGGCCTATCCAGTTTAATTTCCTGTTCTTCACCGTCAGCAACATCCTCCATTCTTCCCCAACCCTCCTTAGTACTTCTTCCTTCCTGACTTTATCAGTCCAGCTGATCTTCTCCATTCTATGCCATATGCGACTGGCAGTAAATTTAAATAGATGTCATCTTTCAGATATAGAAACATGTGTATAAACTTCCATTTATGTCATACAACTCCTCCTTGGTGTTCTGATTTTTTTCTGTCAGTGTACGTTCCTACCTTGTAGTTTATTGTATATTTTTGGCTCCGTGTACAGTGATGTCTGAGCACAAAGCTTTAAGTGATGTGAATGAAGTTTGAAGTTCTTCTTGTGATGAGAACTGTAGCTATGGTTAAGGCAGTACTATCAAGTTTAAAATGGTTATTTCAAAAATGTGCACTGAAGGAATGATTACTATTTTTGATTGTTTAAATGATGAGTGACACAACTCATTTTTATTGGCAGCACACGTTTTTAATGATTTTCTTCTGAAGAGTAATATATTTATAAAATATAGTTACATAATATTAATAGCCTTATGCTGTTTGTAGAATTTCCCCACATAATATCCCATACCGAATAACCATTTCAAAATAACAATCATAGATGGTCTTTCTTGTGCCCATATGAGTGGCACCAGATAAAAAAAACATTGCATAAGGTAGAGTATTTAGCATACTTGTCAAGAAGTCTATGGGCACTTTGCTGATGATTTAAGAGACAAAGCACATTATATGGGTCTCTGTATCATTCAGTTTTATTCCATTCTTATGACACTGAGATTTGTTTTTGTAGAAAATTTTGTACATTGCCTGAAATTTTTTCAATAGTGTTGTTTTCTGTCAGGACCGAGGTGTCACCTGCGACCAAGCCCGAACGATTACCGATATTTAGTGGTAAGTCATTAACTGTTTAGCAGAAGCTAGGGCCGAGTGTACAGCCTACCCGACCTGCTAAAGGGTGCCGAAGGTATTGTGCACCTTGCCAACGGGTGGCCGACTTAGCGCTATGATCACTGCACACTACAGCCACTGTAAGCTAATTGGACATTCCAGTGTACAAAGAGCCACTCTTCAGCTATATTGTTTATAAAATCACTGTCACACTGCAGTCACAGTGGTTGCTGTTTTTGATAACCACAAGATAGAAATTCAGAACTAATGCAAGCGTTCTGTTGTAGGTTTGTCATAGGCTGAGAAAAAGTTACTTTATAAAAATAATAAGAACACATGTATTTCTGATTGGAAAATTCTATAACTTGAGATTTATGATAGGAAGATATACCTGTAACCTACTAAAATCTTGTTAACATTTGGCCAATATCTTCCAGATATAAAATTTCAAACTGAACGGTTCGTAGCGAAAACCCTCAGTATTCAGACAGTCTTGTGTTCCGTGCAGCATTGAGTGTTGCTGAGAAATGGCATGTATTTTATTCCACTGTTCACTTTTCGCGACATCTGATACATTCAGTTCTGTAGGACAATTCGTGCTCTTTCACATCGTACTTCTTTGTATCATATTTACTTCATAGATCACGGAATCAAATTACAGTTACTTGGCCACGCGTGGCATTTTCTGTTCTGCGTGTGGTAAGTGTCCTTGAGAAATTGCAAGTATTCCGGTGCACTGTTTGCCTTTTGTAACATCTGATTGATATGTCAGTTTATTAGGATAATGATATGCCCTTCAGATTATATGTATTTGTGTAATTTGTCTGGTGTTCATTAGGAAGTTAAAATTTATGTATTTGATGTGGTCATAAGCAGAAAGGAACCAGAAGCAGGTGAAAGCTGTAGCCCTCTCTAGCATTACAAAGAATAACAATTAACAAAGGTGGTAGCAAAAATGTTGAAATGTGGACGACAGCGAGTCACCATTCTGTTGTGTGCGTTTACCTGTTCCCGTATCCAGCTGTCAGGCCTTCCACCTGCTGGACGTAAATGAATGCCCTTAACTATCTGGCCGTTCTACTTGCCAGGTGTTCGTATATGCCCGTAGCCATCTGGGCACTCTACACGCATCCAGTACTGGACCCTGCGGGACCCCGGGGGAAATTGTTTTGTATCGTGTTATTCCATAAAGAACGAGTGTAGCATTGATCAGCTCCATTACAGTGTGGCTATTGACAAGAAGTAGTGCAAGAAACACAAAACTGGTTAGTACTGATCGATCTCTCAGCTTCTCTTGCTATTTCCTTTTTGTCTGTTGTTGAAACACTTCACATGTCTTGCCCGGAGATGGCAACAAGTCTGCCATGTAAATAATAGGAAACTTTATAAAACTGGATGTCGACTATAATTTTTCGGCTCATGTCTGTTGTTCTCTCTCTTTCTGCTGCAGTAATGGGTCTTTTTTCATTTTCTACAATCCCCAGTTTCTATTGCTGTGTGGAGAAACCAGTGTTTTGAAAAGGTAGCAATTGTTTTCCTTCCCAGTGCCAGATGTTACCATTTTCTATAAAGCAGGGTTTTTCTACACAAGTGCTTGGGGATTAATGTATGACAAAGTTGTCATTATAGAAGCTTAACATAGGTTACATGAGAGTTTTGTCATTGTGTAAGGCAGTTGCATTCACACATGTTGTAGGTACTGTTCTAGAATGAGGTGTCATCGTATTATTATGTTACAGGACCTGGTGTCGCATAGGCACACGTATCTGGAAGAGTGGAAATCCAGACCAGGAGGCGATAGAGATTTTCCGCAGTGCTCCAAACTTGAGGAAGGTCCATGTTTGGCGCCCCATCACGTACAGTGTTCTCTGTACGCTCTACACCAATTGCCACAGACTCACAGAGCTGCACTTGGATGGCAAGCAAACACTCAGCAGCTCGGTAAGTCTCCCAGAGTTTGTGTCTGAGTGTAGACACTGGCTCTTACAGATTAGTTAACTGTGATCGTAATGCCTAAGTGTTATTTCTGGTAAGCTGCTACCAGTCACATTTACATTTAATTTATGTTCAATTTACAGTAACGCTACATGTTTTGAGAAATTGTCTTAAGTGTATATTGTTTACATATATATAAAGTGTGTTTTGCACTGAATTACATCAAGACCACTGTCAGTGCTACAGTGTAATGTTACACAAGAATACCGCCAGGCCACCAGAGGAAAAACTGTGCAAATGAAGCTATAGAACGTCAAAATTGTAAGTGAACAGCTGATGTGTTAAAATATATCACATCAGTATGGCATGACAGCAATTGATTCAGAACTACCTGAATGCATTCCACAGAGGCTGTGTTGTCCAACTCAACATGCAATGAGAGACATATTGCAGAGTTCCTTGACAGAACAGTAACAGCTGATACCACTAGACGTCCCCAATCTCCCCGCAAACCCCAGTAGCCCTCCATTAGCACAACAGTGCACAAAATTTGGGTTTTAGGTATTCTGTATTAATGTGATTATTGTTATTGTGGATGTAAACACGCCTGAAGAAGAGCAGAACACACTCAAAAAGTGTAATGTTACGTTAATTAAATATAAATGTAACAGACAGCAATCTACTGCAAATAAGTATTGCCAATTAGCTGCTTTGTAACTGCTTTTTGGCAGTGTTAAGTAATATTGCAACAACAAAACAATAATAGCAGTTCTAATAATTGTGCAATGGAAGTGTTAGTGTGTGATGTAGGTCTACTACAATTTTTGGAAAGAGGTGCTTGTCCAATGTATAATTTTCTGCCTAAAATGCTGCTGGAGGATGCGTCACAGAGAGGCAGTGGACACAGGTGTTCTAGTGCTAACTGATGATTATTCACTTGAGTGAACAATACTTCACCATTTCTACCAGAAAAACAGTCCAAATCCTTCCATCTCAAATTAGTAATTGTTAAATAATTGTGAAGGCCTTTGTCCTCTCTGTTCCATACAACAGGAGGCAATGCTTTAGATAGAGAATTAGAACAGATGTTACAAATAAAATAACACTGATATTAATTGTCCTTGGAGATAAGTAGCTTATACTATTTTCCTGAATAAGTGACTCCACTTTTGAAATATAGCGTAAGTTTTGTTTTCTTGTACCAATAGCTTTAATGAAGTCGAAGTGGTGCGAAATGATTCACTATGATGATCTGGCTGTGTGGTTTGCACGATTGCAGCAGGCTAACTTGGTATACGGGAAATAGCACTAGACTGAGAAGGAAAGTGCGGCAATCTTTCTTTTTTTCTTTACTTTGAAAGGTGTATAATGAAAAGAGAAGCAATGCTGCAAATTGGACTGGAAAATGTGGAGTGGTACACTGTGTGGAAGGGATCAGAGTAAACATTTAAGGCAAAATACGAGGTGTGATAAAAAAGTAACAGGAATTTTAGTCTTCATAAGAATGAATCTTCATTTATTCATCATCAACATAATCTTTGTCCTTTCAAAGTAATCTCCCTCAGATATAATACACTTATTGCCAGCACTTTTTCCAATCTTGGAAGCACTTCTGGAACTTACGTTTCATAATGGTATTCAGCTCCCTTCCGGTTATGTTCATCTCATCAATCATGGCAAGACAATGTCCTTTCACAGTTCTCTTCAAACTCAGGAAGACAAAAATGTTCACAAATATGGTGGCTGAGGCAACATAATGATTTCTTTTTTTGCCAAAAAATTACAAACAAGCATTGAGGTGTGAGCGGGAGCATTGCGTTGATGCAGTTTCCACGATTGGTTTTGCCACAGTTTTTGTTGTTTTCTTCGGATTGTTTCACATAAATGGTGCCTAACATCCAGATAGTATTCCTTATTGCCCCTATGACCATACAGCAGGAACTTAGGATGCGCTATCCCATTGTAAGCAAAGAAAACGTGATCAAACTTGTAGAATTTGTTTGGGTCAAAGCTCTTCAGGCAGTTGCCGTTGAGACAGTTTGGCCTAAATTTCTATGTCATACCCATGTTGTCACCTGTTATAATCTTCTTTAGAAGTTCTCTGTCATTGTCAACTTCATTCAGCAGTTCTTGAGTGATGTCTGTGCAGCATCGTGTTTGGTCGAAATTCAACAATTTTGGAGCGAACTTTGCTGGTACACATTTCATGCCCAAAGCATCTGAAAAAATTGCTTGGCATGAGCCCAAGGATAAGCCAGCATAATCACCAACCTCTCCAGTGGTGATTTGGTTATTTTCCAGAATCATTTACTTATTTCACACTGTTGTCAGTAGTTGGTATGCTAGGGCATATAGGGTGGTCATAATTTTTGTCTTCTCAACCTTCTTTGAAATGTTTATACCACTTGTAAACTCTTGCCTTACTTATAATACAGTCACCAAAATGCACAGTCAACATTTTGAATGTGATGCTGTGCTTTATTCAATTTTTAAAGCAAAATTTAATGCAAATTCTGTGATCCATATTTCTCGAAAGTAAAAATTCACAGAGCACTCGGAAATATGTATAAACTTTTAAACTGTCAACAGTAAACTAAATATTCGGAACAGCAGAAAATGCAAACATACATCAAGAACATATGTATCAACAAGACAAAAAAATTTGAAAATCAGATGGATAAATCCTACGGAATTAAAAAATACCTGTTACTTTTTAATGACACCTCATATAGCTTTAAAGGAGGACAGTAAAAGCACTTGTACTCTTAATTCTTTGTTTCTATCAAATAATAAGAAGAAGACCTGCCGCAATTGCAGTATAATGATTAAGAAGCCAGAACCATATCGCACAGCCTAAAGTAGAAAATGAAGAAAGTATGACTAGATCTGACAACAGACTCTCAAACTTGAGTATTTTAACACAAAACGCGAGTAACTGCGCTACCTGAGTAGCACAGTTACGGAGTATTGAATGAAGGTACTTGATTTACATGATAGTATGGGGTTGCAAAATTTGCTTTCTTTGACATCCAATTCTACCAAAATATGTGTGCATGGGACAAAATTTTGTTACAAACAATTTTGTAGTGTTAGTATGTAAGGAACCTCACTGTAGTGTCAGTCTCTCTCTCTCTCTCTCTCTCTCTCTGTAGCCACAAAAAAGATGTAAAACCATTCATATAGAGATGCTCAAACTTTTAGCACAGAGCAACCCACTGTGCCTGCATCTCGAGGAGAGACTAGGATCTTGCAATTTCGTGTTTGTATAGCTGGGAAATTGTGGTCTGCTTGCAGGAGCTGAAGAACATAGTTGAGCAGTGCCCCAGAATAAAATCACTGAGGGTACCCTGTGAAGTGATGAAGTCTGAGGAGTCAGTAGAGGCACTGTCTCATTTGCAGCACCTCCGTGTGCTTTGCCTGGGACAGCATGATTCCAGCATTGAAACCCCCCTCGTGCTGCGACCGTTGGCTTATAGCTGCCCGGAGCTAGAAGAAATTGACTTCATGCATAGCTACATCAATGTGGAAGACCTAAAGTTCTTCCTGTATGCCAAGAAGCACACACTTAAGACCATAGGCATCAGGTGGACATTAGCCGGTAATAGGTGAGTCTTACATTTCTCCTCATACCGTTGTATAGCTTCTTATCGAGCTGAGTCTTGTTTGAAAAGTGATCAGAACAAAGTGCGACTGGACGTATAGAAAATTGATGAAGTGCAATGTCTACTGATCCCTGGACATATAAATAATTGATGAATGAATGCCAAATGGAGAAGCTAAAACTTGTTCTTTACACCAAATAATTGTTGATGCAGTGACTTGTGAGCCCCTGTGTGCATCAGCACGAATAACAAATTGTAAATTGAGGAAAACACTGTTTAATTCTCTGTATGGTGTGGTTGGATGTCTTAATTGTTGGCTAAATTACAGTCCAGGGGCTAACCAACACACCTGTTGCATTAACCCTAAAGAAACTCAGTGAAATATTGTTCAGTACTCGGTGATTTTTAAATTGTAACAGATGTTTATTTTTTAAAAATGAAGTACCATTTATTATAATTAATGACTGTTCATTGCTGCAGTAATACCTTTCTGAGCATGGGCTTAAAGAAAGAGAACAGTATTACACATCACATTAATTTATGAAATTCATCAAAATGGTTCCTTAAGCTCAGGTCTAAATTTAAAGTTCCATAATGACGAACTAACAAAATTCCAAGTGCAGATCACTCTCAGAATTACCGGCAGGAAAGTTTTTAACGCTTAGGCTAAGTCACTTAACCTGAAATATTCAAAGTCCACATATTGAAAATCGTATAGATTATTCACTAGCAACACAAACCACTGGTAAGTCCAAATTGCAACCGGCTCTCTGGATGCAAAAATTTCAAGTCTCAGAAATGAAAGTACTTCAGAATGTTCACTATTGACACGTGAGCGAATTCCAAATCCGTGACCAAATACTTAGAAATATTCAGATTCATTCATTACGTGACTTACTGCCACACATACTTCCAGTCTCCTCTTCTTATACATACAATCATACTACTGCTGTCTTTGCAAGGTGTTGGAATGTATGATCATGTGCGATTGGTATGGTGGCTCAATTCTCGGAATTTATTAACCGTTGCACAGTGTGGGTTTAGGGCATGTCATTTTGGAGTCACCCATCTCGTCAACCTGCCAACCCGTGTGATGAATGATTTTCTGCAGAAACACCAGACTGTGGCCATGTTTTCCGATTTGGAGAAAGCCTATTACATCTACTGGCGGACTGGTATCCTCCGTACTATCTACACGTGGGGCTTTCGAGGCGGCATGTCTTGTTTCCTTCAGGAATTTTTAAAAGACCGAGTTTTCGAGGTAGGTGTGGATTCTACCTTGTCGGGACACATTTATCCAGAAAAACAATGTGCTTCAGGGTTCCGTCCTTTGCTATTGCCATTAATCCTATTATGGTATGTCTCCTGCCGAGCAGCTCTGGCTCCCATTTTGTGGACAATCTAGCCATCTATTGCAGTTCTCCATGGATTTGTCTCATTTAGAGATGCCTTTAGCAATGTCTCGACCATCTTTACTCGTGGAGCATCGACATTGCCTTTCGCTTTTACACTGACAAAGCTGTTTGTATGAATTTATGGTGGCACAGTGGGTTTCTTCCATTGTCTTTACATCTTGTGCCTGTTGCTCTCCTGTTTGTGGGAACTACGAAATTCCTGGGGCACATGCTCGATAGGAAACTTCCTTGCTCTTCCCATATGTCTTACCTGGCCGCCTGCTGCATGTGGTTCCTCAATGTCCTCCGTGTCCTCAGGAGTATGTCATGGGGAGTGGATTGCCCCCCCCCCCCACCCCCACCCCCCACCTTCCATTTGTACCGGTCCCTTGTCCGTTGGAAACCAGACTATGCGTGTTTCGTTTATGCATCTGCATGTCCATCCGTATTACGCTGTCTCAATACAATCCACAATTGTGGCACCTGTTTGGCCACTGTCACCTTTTACGCTAGCCCCGGAGAGAGTCTGTATGCAGAAGCTGCCAAACTACTGTTGTCACACTGCCATGATTTTCTCCTTGGCAGATACGTGTGTCACTTGTCTGCTGTGCCTGGCCACCCATCCTATGCCGCCTCCTCCAATGACTTCTCTGGGCTGTATCCCTCTTCTCTGTTGCCTCCTGGAGTTTGGTTTTGGCTGTTGCTCCGGCAGCTTAACTTCATGGTACGTGCCTCTTTCCCACTGGGTGTGAACCCTTCACCACCTTGACTTCATGTGGTTGTTTATGTTCACCGTAGACTTCATTCGTTTCCTAAGGACACTACTCAAGCCTTGTTCTGTCACCGTAAGTTTCTCGGCCTTCGCACGGAACTTCATGATAGTACTTTTGTGTACACTGACAATTCTCGGCCTGACCGTGGTGTCAAATGTGCCTTTTTAACTGGCTCCGAAGATTTTTGGTATTGGCTTCCTGAACGCTGCTCTGTATTTACACTGGAGATCTTCACCCTGTATCAGGCCAAGCAGTACATGCAGCTACACAGGCTTTTCAGTTGTCTTTTTCTCTGACTCTCTCAGTGCCCTTCAGAGCCTCTGCACTGTACACCATCCATCCCTTAGTGCAACGGGTCCAGAAAAGCTTTCACTTGCTCACTCATTATGGAGCCACCCTGATGCTTATGTGGGTTCCTGGTCACATTGGTCTGACGGGAAACGAGGCAGCTGACACTGCTGCCGAGGCTGCAGTCCTCGTGTCTCGGCTCGCTAGTTCTTCTTTTTCCTTCTATGATCTCTGTGTTGCCATCTGTCAGCAGGTGGTGTCACTTTGGCAGTACCACTGGTCTTCCCTTCACAGGAACAAGCTCCAGAGAATTAAACCTCTGCCAGCAGCTTCGCCAACCTCCTCTCAGCCCTCTTGCCATAAGATCATTTTAGCTAGGTTGCGTATTGGGCACTGTCTGTTTATACATCGTCATCTGTTAACCCTTTCCAGCCTGAGAGAAAATTTCTTAAAACGTTATCTGATGTGTACCAACGACCATATATTATTACGTGTAGAATCAGGTAAAAATACTGAAAAAATTCGCATAGTGATAGTTTGTTCAAGAAGTCACCAGCATTATTATACTACTCAAAATTCAAACTTGTATAAAATGCAGATAGCATTTCATGAAAGTGTCTAGAAACATTACACACATTAAGTGAAGCATTCTCAGTCTAAAACGATGCAGGAATTTCCTTGTTGTTGTTGTTGTTGTTGTTGTGGTCTTCAGACCTGAGACTGGTTTGATGCAGCTCTCCATGCTAATCTATCCTGAGCAAGCTCCTTCATCTCCCAGTACCTACTGCAACCTACATCCTTCTGAGTCTGCTTAGTGTATTCATCTCTTGGTCTCCCTCTACGATTTATACCCTCCACACTGCCCTCCAATGCTAAATTTGTGATCCCTTGATGCCTCAGAACATGTCCTACCAACCGATCCCTTCTCCTAGCCAAGTTGTGCCACAAACTTGTCTTCTTCTCAATCCTATTCAATACCTCCTCATTAGTTACGTGATCCACCCACCTAATCTTCAACATGCTTCTGTAGCATCACCTTTCGAAAGCTTCTATTCTCTTCTTGTCCAAACTATTTATTGTCCATGTTTCACTTCCATACATGGCTACACTCCATACAAATACTTTCAGAAACTACTTCCTGACACTTAAATCTATACTCGATGTTCATAAATTTCTCTTCTTCAGAAACGCTTCCATTATCCTTGTTTTGCTTTTGTTGATGTTCATCTTATATCCTCCTTTCAAGACACTGTCCATTCCGCTCAACTGCTCTTCCAAGTCCTTTGCTGTCTCTGACAGAATTACAATGTCATCAGTGAACCTCAAAGTTTTTATTTCTTCTCCCTGGATTTTAATACCTACTCCCACCAATTTTTCTTTTGTTTCCTTTACTGTTTGCTCAATATACAGATTGAATAACATCGGGGAGAGGCTACAACCCTGTCTCACTCCCTTCCCAACCATTGATTCCCTTTCATGCCCCTCGACTCTTATAACTGCCATCTGGTTTCTGTACAAATTGTAAATAGCCTTTTGCCCCCTGTGTTTTACCCTTGCCATCTTTAGAATTTGAAAGAGGGTATTCCAGTCAACATTGTCAAAAGCTTTCTCTAAGTCTACAAATGCTAGAGACGTAGGTTTGCCTTTCCTTAATCTTTCTTCTAAGATAAGTCGTAAGGTCAGAATTGCCTCACGTGTTCCAACATTTCTACGGAATCCAAACTGATCTTCCCCGAGGTCAGCTTCTACCAGATTTTCCATTTGTCTGTAAATAATTCGTGTTTGTATTTTGCAGCTTTGACTTATTAAACTGATAGTTCGGTAATTTTCACATCTGTCAACACCTGCTTTTTTTGGGATTGGAATTATTATATTCTTCTTGAAGTCTGAGGGTATTTCGCCTGTCTCGTACATCTTGCTCACCAGATGGAAGAGTTTTGTCAGGACTGGCACTCCCAAGGCCGTCAGTAGCTCTAATGGAATGTTGTCTACTCCCAGGGCCTTGTTTCGACTCAGGTCTTTCAGTGCTCTGTCAAACTCTTCACGCAGTATCATATCTCCCATTTCATCTTCATCTACATCCTCTTCCATTTCCATAATATTGTCCTCAAGTACATCGCCCTTGTATAGACCCTCTATATATTCCTTCCACCTTTCTGCTTTCCCCTCTTTGCTTAGAACTGGATTTCCATCTGAGCTCTTGATATTCATACAAGTGGCTCTCTTTTCTCCAAAGGTCTCTTTAATTTTCCTGTAGGCTGTATCTATCTTACCCCTAATGAGATAAGCCTCTACATCCTCTAGCCATGCCTGCTTAGCCATTTTGCACTTCCTGTCAATCTCATTTTTGAGACGTTTGTATTCCTTTTTGCCTGCTTCATTTACTGCATTTTTATATTTTCTCCTTTCATCAACTAAATTCAATATTTCTTCTGTTACCCAAGGATTTCTACTAGCCCTCGTCTTTTTACCTACTTGATCCTCTGCTGCCTTCACTACTTCATCCCTCAGAGCTACCCATTCGTCTTCTACTGTATTTCTTTCCCCCTTTCCTGTCAATTGTTCCCTTATGCTCTTCCTGAAACTCTGTACAACCTCTGGTTTAGTCAGTTTATCCATGTCCCATCTCCTTAAATTCGCACCTTTTTGCAGTTCCTTCAGTTTTAATCTACAGTTCATAACCAATAGATTGTGGTCAGAGTCCACATCTGCCCCTGGAAATGTCCTATAATTTAAAACCTGGTTCCTAAATCTGTCTTACCATTATATAATCTATCTGATACCTTTTAGTATCTCCAGGATTCTTCCATGTATATAACCGCCCCCGGTGTAAAACCTGTCCCATGCACCCTCCCACCACCACCTACTCCAGTCCTGTAACCTGGAAGGTGTACACGATCAAAGGCAGAGCCACGTGTGAAATCACCCACGTGATTTACCAACTGACCTGCCTACTCTGTGAAGCCTTCTATGTGGGAATGACCAGCAACAAACTGTCCATTCGCATGAATGGACTCAGGCAAACAGTGTTTGTTGGTAATGAGGATCACCCTGTGGCTAAACATGCCTTGGTGCACGGCCAGCACATCTTGGCACAGTGTTACACCGTCCGGGTTATCTAGATACTTCCCACTAACACCAACCTGTCAGAACTCCGGAAATGGGAACTTGCCCTTCAGCATATCCTCTCTTCTCGCTATCCGCCAGGCCTCAATCTCCGCTAATTTCTAATTTCAATTTGCCGCCGCTCATACCTCACCTGTCTTTCAACATCATATTTGCCTCTGTACTTCCGCCTCGACTGCCATCTCTGCCCAAACTCTTTGCCTTTACAAATGTCTGCTTGTACTGTGTATATGCGGATGGATATGTGTGTGTGTGTGTGTGTGTGTGTGTGTGTGTGTGTGTGTGTGTGTGTGTGTGTGTGTGTGTGTGTGTGTGTGTGTGTGCGCGAGTGTATACCTGTCCTTTTTTCCCCCTAAGGTAAGTCTTTCCGCTCCCGGGATTGGAATGACTCCTTACCCTCTCCCTTAAAACCCACATCCTTTCGTCTTTCCCTCTCCTTCCCTCTTTCCTGACGAAGCAACCGTTTGTTGCGAAAGCTTGAATTTTGTGTGTATGTTTGTGTTTGTTTGTGTGTCTATCAACCTGCCAGCACTTTTGTTTGGCAAGTATCATCATCTTTCTTTTTAGATATGTTTTAACCTTCTTTTATGATTCTTGAACCAAGTGTTCGCTATGATTAAGTTATGCTCTGTGCAGAATTCTACCAGACTGCTTCCTCTTTCATTTCTATTCACCTACTATGTTTCCTTCTCTCCCTTTTCCTACTATCGAATTCCAGTCACCCATGACTATTAAATTTTCGTCTCTCTTCATTGCCCTATATTTATAACCCTGTATTCACCTGACCAAAAGTCTTGTTCCTCCTGCCACCGAACTTCACTAATTCCCACTATATCTAACTTTAACCTATCCATTTCCCTTTTTAAATTTTCTAACCTACCTGCCCGATTAAAGGATCTGACATTCCATGCTCCAATCCATAGAACGCCAGTTTTCTTTCTCCTGATAACAATGTCCTCTTGAGTAGTCCCCGCCCGGAGATCCGAATGGGGGACTATTTTACCTCCGGAATATTTTACCCAAGAGGACGCCATCATCATTTAACCATACAGTAAAGCTGCATGCTCTCGGGAAAATTACTGCTGTAGTTTCCCCTTGCTTTCAGCCGTTCGCAGTACCAGAACAGCAAGGCTATTTTGGTTATTGTTACAAGGCCAGATCAGTCAATCATCCGGACTGTTGCCCCTGCAACTACTGAAAAGGCTGCTGCCCCTCTTCAGGAACCACACGTTTGTCTGGCCTCTCAACAGATAACCCTCCGTTGTGGTTGCACCTACGGTACGGCTATTTGTATCGTTGAGGCACGCAAGCCTCCCCACCAACGGCAAGGTCCATGGTTCATGGGGAAATTTCCTTAAACTAATGAAATGTTGGAAAACAGAATGCATTTATCTCGGTAACGCATGGCTTAGTCTTGTCGTTGAAGTTTTAAATGATCTGTTGCACTCTGGTGGTCAAGGCATGAAATAAAACAGATGCCAAATGGAAGCTGGGAGGTCGCACCATCGCTGCTGTCTGGAGTGACGCAGAAACGTGGTGTAGCTGAAACACGAAAAATTTATAACCGAACCCGCACGATTGTGCGGGCCAGAGCGGAAAGGGATAAGTGGTCATCCCCCAACACATCGTGCTCATTGTCCTCAACCTTTGACAGTTTGCTATTTTCTAATAGCATGTTTTTTTACCACTTACATTCTAATTTATGTTTGCTGTCTGAGTTATTGGCAGTTTTAGCAAATGAAGCGCGGTCTGTCGATCGAATTTTACTTTTTATCCATTGCAGCAATATCGCGAAGGACATTTAATCTTTAGTCCAGGACCTCCATTGTCTTTATGATGTATTTTATGGCCCTTTGTCCAAGAGAAAGTACCTTTTTCTTTAGCTGTTTTCTGTTGATTAGGCTTAACGTGTAGTCATTTTTAATTCATTTTTTGTTATCGTGTTCTATGATTCTGACATGGACGTGTATAACCTTTGTTGTTTTTTCACCTTAAAACAAAATATTAAAGGAAAAGTAGATGTTAGGCTGACATTCATTGAAAGAATCTAAAGCAAGTGTAATTCATCCGTGAAGAAAGTGACTTGCTAAACACTTCTTCGACCATTTCTTGAGTACTGCTGATCAGCTTGGGACTCTTACCAGGTTGGATTAGTAGAATAGATAAAGATCCAGTGAAAATTGATGTTGTTTCATTGGTATGAGAACATTATGAAGATGTTTAACAAACTCCAATGGCAGGTACTACAAGAAAGGCATGTGCATCGCGGAAACATTAACTATTGAACATCCAAGAGTACATTGCAGGAAGTTGAGCAGCATATTACTTCCACCCACATACGTCTCTTGAAATGACCACAATGAAGAAATTTGGAGAAATTAGAGCTAATAAGTGGGTTTACAGGCAGTTGTTCTTCCCATCCACCATTAACTAGTATAACATTTATCTTCAACTTTTGTAGTCCTGTCATCCTCAGTTGCATATAATATTACGGCATGTTGATAATTTCTACTTTTGGGCCATCTAATTACAACTGATGGATCACAATTTTCATGCCATACGCATTTCACCTTTATTCTTTGCAAGGCATCTTCAGTGGCGTGGAATATATACATATTTTTACTCAGTTCTGGTGGTTGGCTTTTCTATCGTGTAATAATATTTTTTAAATTCTGCTCACAGATTCTGTGGATGATGTTCTGTATGTGTGTTTTTGTCCCTTTTTTGTCACTGTTCTTTGTCTTATTATTGCTATTTGACTTCTTGTTTTCCACACTCCACAGCACTAGGAATTGGTTTGTGTTGCTAACTGTTAAATGTTATTGCCAACTTGTGAGTGTAATTTTTGAGATACCTGTGAAGTGTGTGTGTGCATGTGAACATTAGAGGAGAAGGCATATATATATATGTAAGTGTAATAGGGAGCCTGTACTGATGTGTGTGTGCTCATTTATCCCATGTTTGTTTTCAGCAATGGCTTTCTGAGTGTTGAAGTTTTCTTGCATTTGTGTAAGGTATTTGTCATGGTTGTTCATTCTGATTATTTTCATATTTTGTTCCATGTTTGTAGGATGGTGGTATGGTGTTTTAAGTGTGTTGCAAATGTGGAATGGTTTGTTTCATACTTCCAACACCTGATGTATCCTTTGTACAGTGTTTTAAAATTCCTGCCAGTTGTGCCTGTGTATATTGCATCACAACGTTGACATTCAAGTTTGTATATTCCTGATCCCTGGAATTTGTCCCTCTTGGTTGGCTTAAGTTTGATTGGAGGATTCTTCACAGTTTTATATGCTGTTTGGAAGCCCTGTTTCTTTAATATGTTTGCAACTCCATGTGTTAATTTATGCATGTAAGTTATAGTGTACCATTGGCTTCTTTTCTGTGTGATGTCATTGTGTATGTGTGTTGAATGTGTTTGTGAGTTAGTATGTATTCTGGAATTGTTGTTTTGTTTTGTATTTGTGTTTTTATTTTTAATTGAGTCTGTGTACTACATGTGTGTCTTATCCATTGTTCCTAGCTATTTATATGATTGTACTCATTTCTGTTTCATAGTTTCTCTTGTTGAGTGGGATACTGTTTAATCTGTGTAACATACGTCTTAGTGTTGCGAGCTTCTGGTTGTGGGGATGATTAGATGTGGAATGTATTATTGTGTCTGTGGCTGTAAGTTTTTTGAAGACGTTAAGTGTATGTTTGCCATTTTCTTTTATTATTGCTATGTCAAAAAAAAATATTTGATTTTCTTTTTCTTTTTCGAGTGCGAATTTTATGCTCTAGTGTGCTTTGTTGATTTCAGAGTGGAGTTCATCTTTTTTTCAGTTGGTTCATCTACCAGACAAATATCATCATCCGTATGTCTGTACCAATACATGATTTGAAGTCTTTCATCAGTGGTTATCTTTTCAAATATCTGATTTTCTAGTTGACTGATTAAAATGTTTGCTAATGTTTGTGATATTGGGGATCCCATGGGCAGTTCATTACTTTGCAGAAAGTATTCATTCTTGAACTGGACGTATCAACATACCATAATAATATAAGGTTTTTGTATAAGAAGAAGTGTCTAAAGATATTTTATGAGAAATCAAAATGCTGGCTGTAAAATGGCCTTTACAAACAAGAAAATGGGGGAAAATGTGGGTAAATGTCAAACAAAATGGTTTATGTTGGTTCAAGAGATTTAAATGCTGTTTCACTGATAAACGTGCATTTCAGATGTGTAATACCGTGTTAAAATTGTGTCTCATATATTAAATAGATATGAACTAAAGTAGACGGATTCCGGGAGGTATTACATTTTTTCCACATAATCTTAATATGTGTGTTGTTTACTTTTACTAGATGTCGCTGTGAAAATAATGAATGGACATGTTGGTTAAATTAAAATATTTATCCTTGTGTACAGTATAAGTTATGATTCCCATGTATCCCTACCCAGCTTGTTTTTTGCATTAAAAGTTTACGTCAAATCTACATCTACGTAAACACTCAGCAACCCACCATACAGTGCATATCAGAGGGTACCCTGTACCACTACCAGTTATTTCCTTTCCTGTTCCAAATATGCCTCTGCATGAGCCCTAATTTCTCCTATCTTATCTTCGTAGTCCTGAGGCGAAATGAATGTTGGTCGAAGTAGAATTGTTCTGCAGTCGGTCTCAAATGCCAGTTTTCTAAATTTTCTCAATATTGTTCATCGAAAAGATCATCATCTCCTCTCCATAGATTCCCATTTGGGTTCTTGAAGAATCCCCGGTATACTTGCATCTTATTTGAACCTAATGGTAACAAATCTAGTAGCCCTTCTTCAAACTGTTTCAATAGTTTCCTTTAATCGGACATGGTGCAGATGCCAAATACACTAGCAGTACTCAAGAATAGGTCACACAGCATCCTGTATGTGTTTCTCAAAATTCTTCCAATAAACCAAAGTATACCTCTCGCCTTCCCTATCACAATCCTTACATGCTCTCTTATTTCAATTACTTTGCAATGTTGTGCCCAGATATGTGTCAGGCAGGACACTACTACTTTATTTGAACATTACAGGTTCGTTTTTCCTACTCATTCACATTAACTTACTTTTTCTATGTTTAGAGCTAGCTGACATTCACCAATCCAGTAGTAAATTTTGTCCTACAGTCACTCAATTTCAACACTTTGCCATACACCACAGCATTGTCAGCAAACAGCCACAATTGCCATCCACTTTGTCTGCCAGATCATATATTTACACAGAAAACAGTACCAGTCCTATCAAGCTTCCCTGGGGCACAGTGTAGGGTAGGCTAATCATATATTTAAAGGGTAGTTGGAGATTTGATTTTTATTACATAAAATGTAAGAGCCCAAAACTTTATTGATATGAACAAATAATATTTTGATTTTCAATTTACAGTGAATATAAGTAGTAACTGTTATAGTAAGTGACAGTGTTAATGGCCTCTGGCTCTGCAGCTCACAAGGAATACTGCGTTGTCATCTCAGTTCAAAGTGCAGAGACAGCTGCAGTAGCAGACGTTTAACCCCCCACGGTCTGGTTCATCGTGTATTAAAAACCATTTTGTCATAAACGTACTACATGTACCTAATAAGTATGAGAGAGACATTACAGAGAATGTGTATTCAATCTTTCCCAGCCTTAACGACATGCAGAGAAACCAGTGATAAAGATTCTTGCACTGTTCAATGGATTCTATAATAAACTGCACCTTAAAGAACAGATTACAGCTTTAGTTGCCTCTTACTATATTAACAAAACAACCAATTAATCAGTTTTAAAATATCCATAGCAGGATGAACAGCATTTTAAAGGAATGTTGTTATATTCAGAATAGCGAAATAAGTAAAACAGAATTTCTATTGAAGTACAGGTTACGCTCTGAACTGTTATCTACTGCAAGAAAGCTGGATAAGAAAGTAAATGACTCATGAAAATTACAAAATATATTCACATTCCATTCATATAGCTCTTTATTCGGATGTTTCAACATTACTGCCTTCAGAATTGGAGTTGCTGGATGGGGGTGACAGGGTGTTGATGTCTGTCTGTTTCATGGGTCGGTCTTTCAATGTCAGCTTCTTTAAATGTAGTATTTTTATCTGCCACATATCTTTTCACCTGTGCTGAGACCAGTTCTATTTGATTATAATGACAATGATATGGAGGTACTAGTATCGTCCTGTGACAATGTTGCAGAGCTATGGAATAAATTTCTTATTTTTTGCCACTGCCTTTTGAAATCTTAATGAGCTCCAACAGCTCGGCTCTTGTGTTTCAATATATTGTATTTTATTACTCTACAGCTATGAAAGACTATCACACTTTATTGTTTGCAGTGGGATTTGTGATAATGAATGCAGACACAAACAATGGGTTGAACTTTGAACAAAGGCTGGGATTCAAACCTGAGTCTTTTGCTCATTAGGCAGACATGATAACTGTAGATATAGTTGAGACTTAATATGTCTGTGGAACATGTAATTTCATAATATTTGTATATAACCTATGCATGAGGTGCAGGCAGGATTATCCCCATTTTGTTCAGTGCTAAGGTGCTCTTCCAGTGCTGGAGAACCTCTGCAGTACTTATAAGAGCTAAGAAGGGGAACGTCAAGATTGGCTGAGGCATGGATTGTAGTTTATAGTAGGGTGTGTGACGTACTGGGGTGATCTACACGGCTGAGTTCGCTGTAGTTCCAGGGTGGTGCAGGGGTTGGCGAATCTGCCTAGTGAGCAGGAGAGCTGGGTGTGAGTCCCTGCCTTGGACAGGCACAACAGAAAAACTGCTGTAAAAAAAAAAAAAAAAAAAAAAACGCAAGCGCGCGCGCGCGCGCGCGCGCGCGCAAGCAAGCAAATGTATACATACATACATGCATGCATGCACAACTCCCTCACTCTATTACTGTCTTTGGTCTCAGGAACAGTCATGTATGTGAGATGAGCTTGCATGAATGAATGTGTGTGTTAAGGCCTTTAGGTTGGAAGCTCACGCGTATAGCAGTCTTTTTGTTGTGCCTGTTTGCAAACAACTAGGTACTGTGAACTTCCTGAAAATCTTTAAAGGAAGTTGTCAATAAATGAGTGGCGGATATCCAAGAAATTGTTGCTTCTTAATGCACATTGCTTGTTAAGCGTCTTATCTGTGGCTTTTTTCAGGTGAGCATAAATGTCCATAAATTATCCCTTCTTCATTTTATGAAGGATTAAAAGGTTGTTTTTGATACTGTGTACCTTTTGCATATCTTGTATACAGTGAGCTGCTAATACCCATGTTTTTTGCTTTTAATTCTGTGTGTTCATTATATTGCATTTCGAACTTTCTCAATTTGCCTGATATTGCTCGCTTTAGTCAGAGCAATGAATTTGATATATGCCACTGTTCTGGTACACTTCATGTATTGTGTTAATGTGGTGTATTAAAAGATGTAAAAGTGACACTTGAATTTTTTGCTACGGGTCACATAGTCTTTGAGATCTGGCCATTGAAAGGAAATGAAACAAATTATTGTATGTAGTACACCATTTTGTGTCAATCGATTCTTTGTAGATTTTGTCATCCAGCCATGGAGAAACTAAGATATTAGTCTTACTTAAATTCATGATTACGGAAATCATTGTGGACCAAACCATAGCTTCCTGAAGGATGTTTTAGTCTAATAGTGTGTTCATGGTCCCTATAGCAGTGACACTTAGGGTGTTTTAATATATTCTCAGATTGCTTACCCAATATTGGCTCCTGGAACACTAATCATTTGTTCACTCTACGATTTGAGGTTTACGTGAACGTGAGACATAGACATTGTAGAAACTTAATCGGTATATTGTATTAATAAACTCGCTATACTGTTAAATAGTCTTCATGCTTATGCCATCAAAACTGAACTGTGTAAATTAGAGACAAAGCTGCAACTAATGCCTCCTCAGTTGTATTATACAGCTGCTGTGTATCTGCAATTAGCAGCTTAATATTTACAGGATTACAGTGGTATCCATCAAAGAAAATATTTTTACATGTATGTGCCAAGTCCTCTTTGTACTACATTATTACTTTTCATACACTTTTATAGCAAACACTGCTACTTGCCATGTAGCTATCAGAAATTTTAAGTCTCTGAATGTAGATATTTAGGCAGTTTGTACAAAGAGCCAGCCTTCTACTCTGGGGGCGAATCTGCCGGGGTCCCGACACATCCATTGTAGTTTCATGATAAGACGTACCGGGAACAGACCTGCCAACGGCTGTTAGTTTGCATACAGAAAGTCTTTTTACAAATTGTGTCGGCCCTGAAAAGGGCCTTTTTTGTAGCTAGGACATTGTTTACTTAAAGCAGGTGCTCGAACTGGCGACCCTCTCACATGGCACGAGCTTCATAACACCGAACGGTGTTTTGCCGAACTCTTTCAAAGATTCCTGGCATTGCCCTGATGTGATTGGTGGCATGTTGAATGCGATCCATTAATTCCTCTTCATTTCTAGGTGGTTCAGGTCCAGGTGGGCGAACTAGAACCTTGAACAAGCCCCACAGGAAAAAGTCCGTTGGCTTGAGGTCTGGTGAACCTGGGGGCCATGTTCTATGAGCACCTCTGCCAATTACCCGGCCTTCAAAGAGTTCATTTAAATATCCACACACAGCACAACTGTTATGCTGCAACGACGTGTAGCCTTATCTCCAGGGGAACATCTTCCAGCAGGCTGGGTAAAGTTTCTTGTAAAAAGTGGAGGTAATTTGCCCCAGTAAGTTGAGGAGGTAGATGGACTGGCCCAATCAGATAGTCATCCCCCTTGCCAAGTAATGATTTTGAGTGTTGTATAGGCCATCCAAACGGAAGGTGCACTCATCGATAAACAACACAGTGGTGGGGAAGTTGGCATCTTGTGCAACACGTCGCAAAAACCACCGGCAAAACCCTAGCCTGTGTTCATAGTCTGACACAGGATTTAGGTCTTGGACAGGGTGGAAACTTATTAGATGCTGGCTGTCGTGTCTCAAAACCTCCCAGTCTAACTTATAAGTGACCCCCATGTCGTGTCCAACCACTCGAGTACCTGTCGTGTTAGAGTTCTTGCAGCATCACCATGATATTCCGCTAATGAGCATGTTTCGCAAAGTCGCTAGTGAAATGCTGTAAATGTTTACGGGTGTGGGTTGTGTCTTGCTGGGTACTGTTCCTCATACAACTGTCGAGCTCCATGTGCATTACTGTCAGCTAGTCCGTAAACAAAAACCATATCTCGTTCTTCAAATGAATACTGTGCTGCCATGCTTACTGTATGACTAAATCGCAGGTGACATATGTATGCTCCGAAGTGAAGCTTACGTGTGAATGCCTCTGACATGAGGTGGACACACATAGCAAGACCTATTTGGCACATGTACGTATCACGTTGGGGCAGCGATGGGGCGAGGGACATTTGTATGTGTGAACTGACAACTGTAGCACTGCCCGTCAACCGACTAATGGCAGCAGGGCAATCCCACGGCCAATCGGAGCGTGTGGAACCAAGTTTCCGTAGTTTCAAAATGGTGTGTTGTCAACCTACACAACATTAGTAATTTTAGTTCCTACTGGCACCGGCTATCCAGGTTTAAAATTCTGTGACACAATTTTTCTCCACCAGGTATATTACGGAGTGAATTTAAGAATTTCAAAAAGACCTCCAGGAGAGATAAGTTTATGTTTATCACACAGTATTGTTACTGCTGAACACAGAATATTTGTGTTAATATAACTTGTTAATGACTGGTGTAATTTCTAAGAAAATTATTATGGTAATCGTATAGATCTCATATTTCAGTTGAAAATGACAGTAGTCACAATTGAGCATGGTTATGTTGCAAATACAGTATTAGCACCATTAATTTGACATTGTGATATGTGGTGCACTATTTCTTTGGACTTCTGAAATGTGAGAGGTGGTAAATAAGTGTCTCGAGCTGCATTTCTGTTGAATAACAGGTGCATCCTCCCAGTGCTTGCATCGTATGCTGTCAGCTTGGAATGTTTAAGGCTTTACAAGTTCATTGTCTCGACCGTACCAGTGACAGAGGTGGAGAATTTTACTGCTCTGCTGAGGATGAAGAACTTGCAGGAACTTACAATGACGGCCATAGAGCCATTTCCTGGCACAGTCGTTCTGGCATTTAGGTAAGTTCTATGGTGAACTCTCACATTTTTTTAAATTAATGCTTAGTCTTCTGGGAATATGACTGGTTAACATTGCTAGGGCCAGTCTTGCATACAGATTCAGACTGTCTTGTAGTTTCAATAACCCTGCATTTAAAGTTTCCAAATTACGTTCAGAAAAAGTCAACAATAGAGGGAAACATAACCCATTCGAATAATTATGTAAAATTTATCTTGCTGATGATTTTTCTTTGAAATATAAACCAAATATGTCATAACTTGACACGAATAAAACCAATATTGTTAGAACAATCTACACGTGTTTTAGACATCTCGTACCACACCACTAATTCATTTTTAGCAGATTGGGTATGCATACTACGTACTGCGAATTTTAAAATTTTCCAAGTGAATTGAACGTTTAGACAAATTTCGGGCTTGCAGCTGGTTTTTGTTGAATACATCCCACGATATTTCAACTGGGCACCTGCCAGTCATTCTGATGTTAGCCATCGACGACCACCAAAAACATCATCCATTCCAAAATACATAGCATGCTGTGGGTATTCTGCACATGTGTAAAGTTGACAAACAGATCACACTACGTGAGGGCAGTGCCCTCAGTAACAGAACTGCAGAACTCGGCTGTCCTCTGCATTACTGTTGGCTGTGGCTGTTGGCACACCCTGTTGTCTTCAGTTAGAGGAAGTCGTGGCGATGGTAGGCCTCTGTACACTGTACAGCTGATAGCCACTATCGTGGGTCATCAGATTTTCCACCAAGCATATTTCCAGGAGAACTGCACTACAAAATCTACAAGAGAACCCTCATGTAGTACTAAAGGCTGACTAATGTAATGCACAGCCGTTTTGTTAACTCAGAGTGTATGATGATAAGAAGTATGGTCTGCTTAGTGACTCTGCCTGTAGGATGATTGTTCACGACACTGCAGGATGTGTGCAGGGGAAAACTTCTGCACTCTAGAATTCCTCCTCCTTACCTCAAAGAACATTAAGGGGCTATATAGCCTTCGCAGTATGGATCAAGAAACTCTTCTTTCACATCCAGTAGCAAGCAGGACTCATCCATCTGATTTAGCCTACCATATAGCTACTTTACTGAGACAGTTGGTGGGCAAATGCTTACATCACATCACAACTCAGCTGCCTTTATCAACAGACTAGCAGCTCTTCGTCGAAGCACTTTAGATTGTTTGGTTAGCTTTGATGTGGAATCACACTTTTACAAAGGATTCTTTGGCACTAATTGGTAATAAGTTTTAGGTGGACATCACTGCACTGTTTTGGCATTCCCCTTTCTCAATGTATTTTATGTTCGACGCAAAACATTTTGAACAAATTGATGGTGTCGCGATGGGCAGCTCTCTCCGTCTCCATCAGGGGCCAACATTTTTATGGAGGATTTCAAGGAGAGAGTACTTGAATCAGCTGCCCTTAAACCTTTATAGTTATGTATACAACATTTTCGTTGTGTGACCTCGTGGAGAAGGGAAGTTAATGGAATTTCTGAATCACCTTAACTCCATTCATAACAACATTCCATTCACTATGGAAATAGAAAGATGGTTGTCTGCCTTTCTTGGATATCTCAGTTAATTGGGAGAACGATGGCTCTCTGGGGGCATTCAGTTTATCATAAGCCCACTCATACGGAATTACATTTACATGTGTTGAGTTGTCATGACCTGTTGCGAGCTATGTTTGTGGTAAAAACACTTCCACACAAAGCTCACACAGTCTCAAATGAAGATAGTTCTCCTAAAGAGCTCGCCCACCTGAATGCAGTGTTCAGGAGAAATGGATATTAGCAAGGCACTATCAGCTAAACAAAGAACCAGGAAGTGGGTAAAGAGAAGACATGCCAGTATACTCTTCAGCTTTCCTTTCTTTCATGATCAACATTTCATTTCCAATAGCAAGATACCTGTGTAAATTTTGAATGGTGTGTGAATGTGGACTACTGCCCACCATTTAAGATTGCAGTCCTTCTGGGATCAGTGAAGGACAGTTTGTTATTTTGAAAGGTCAGAATGTACAGAACACCTTACCAGTGTGGTTGGCTTGCATAGATCAGACCACACGCACCAAGACAGAATGCTGTACTGAACATAAATCCATCTGTCACCTTTTGCAAACAAACAAGCGCACTATTCGTGAATATTGTAATTCTACTGGGCATTCAATGAAGTGTGATGAAACATTGATTTTAAATACAGCAACATCTTTCGGGACACCATTATTAAAGAATCTGGAAATACACATGGTGGAAAATCAGGTGAACAGTGATAGCAGCTACCAATTGGACAGTGCACGGAACCCTATCATCTCCACGACTTGCTCTAACCGAAGACGACTGAGTGTGCCGACAGCAGTGCATGGCAATGCAGAGGACAGCTGAGTTCTGTGATTCCACCAGAGAGGGTGCTGCTGTTCGGTAGTGTGGTCAATATATCAACTTGATTTTGAAGTATGCACTGCATGCTATAGATTGCAAAATGGAGGACATCTTTGTCAGTCTCCGATGTCTCGCCTGAGGATAACTGGCAGGTGCCCAGTTGAAATATCGTGAGATGTATTGGACGATTGGGTGCAAGCTCAAAATTTGTTTGAATGTACTACTTATTGTTTCAAAAGAAGTACTGTGTGGTAAGTACTACCTAGTTACCATAGAGGTAGGATTGGGTGTGAGGGTGAGAAAGCGATGGTAATGCTTGATATCTAGGCTGTGTTACACGACTGCCATGTTGCGCAGATAGTGTCAGAGTGCATTAGATGGGGTATGTGTGCAGACTGTCATGGCTGAGCTGAGTAAGGGTGCAGGAGGAGGAGGATAACGAGAGGGCACAGGATGAGATGTACAGAGAAAGGGAGGGGGGGAATGGTCATATGGAGAGAGAGGGGGGGGTGAGTTGGGGATGGAGTTAGGGGTATGGGGGAGGGAGAGAGGAGGGGGTGAGTTGGGGATGGATGGGGGGGGGGGATGGTATGGAGAGAGAAGGGGCAGAAGGGATGGATAGAGAGAAGAGGGGGATGGGATGTGTGCAATATATGTGCTGTGTGTGTACACAGGCAAAGGCTACTAATGAAATGTAATCTACTGATCCAAGGTTATAGTTGATCAACAGCTACACACATTCTCTGACAACTCAATTTTTATGTGGTTTTTGTCTTGAATTGTAAAACAGTATTAAAAATATATTCATATTTAGACATGTAGTTTTCTCTATCACATCAACTTGCCCAAAAACTGGCACTCAACCAATTACATGCTGTTTTTGAATAATGCCCTACCTAAGATCCAGTTTACGTGATGACCACAGATTGTGCCACTTGTATGAATAGAGTTGCACGCAAATTGTTTCATGTATTCTGTAGACACAACATCACCAGTGTACAATTCGGTTTCACCATTTTGAGAGTGCTGTAGTTGTCGGTAGAACGAAAGTTCTGCAGCTTTACAAGGTGTGGTGGAGTTAGCGCTTTTTTGCATGAAAACGCTGCACTAGACAAAGGATAAAAAATAAGAAAGGCCTTCTGGTTTGTGACTGGGTTAAGAAAAGCCATCAGCTCAGTTGTTTGGCTACCTTGTTGAAACAAATTATAGTGGATGGCCATAGAAGTTATTTTAATCATAAAAAAGTCAGCTTTAGAGATTTCTGTAGCCTTTTATCCTGTCAATTATTTTCCTTAAAAAGAATTGTCCAGCTGAAACCATGGAATTTTAGTCTTTTTGACGTGGGCTGTTGTGCAGACAGATGTTTTACTCACCTGTATATTTCGTAATTTATTTGTATATGAACTCCTAAATGAATGAATCTTGCTCTGCAGTTGAGATATTGTCGACCCACCCAAGTTCAGATTGTGTATGATCGCCTTGTGCGCGGCAACACATCACTGTTTGTTTTTGTAGTCAGCATCATTGAAATCTTCCAAACACCTATGCATAGCATAGATACTCAAAAGTGAAACTTTCCTCTGTTCCCCACTTCATATAGTTCATTCACACTATACCGACACACCTAACCTCAATACTCCTGCAACTATTGTCAAAGTTGGAACGAGCTAAAAGTGTTTAGTAGCCTGTTGAACAAATTTGTGCCACACATCCGTGTACCCAGTACACTGTTTTCTAATATACTCTCCAAAAACTGCAAATGTGAGGGCTATTTTTGAAATACTTGATTTAAAAAATGTATATTTTATTGCTGTTGTTGTTGTGGTCTTCAGTCCAGAGACTGGTTTGATGCAGCTCTCTGTGCTACTCTATCCTGTGCAAGCTTCTTCATCTCCTAGTACCTATTGCAACAAACATGCTTCTGAATCTGCTTAGTGTGCTCATCTCTTGGTCTCCCTCCACACTGCCCTTCAATACTAAATTGGTGATCCCTTGATGCCTCAGAACATGTCTTACCAACCAATCCTTTCTTCTATTCAATACCTCCTCATTAGTTATGTGATCTACCCATCTAATCTTCAGCATTCATCTGTAGCACCACATTTCGAAAGCTTCTATTCTCTTCTTGTCCAAACTGTTTTTCGTCCATGTTTCACTTCCATACATGGCCACACTCCATACTTTCAGAAACAACTTCTTGACACTTAAATCTATACTCGATGTTAACAAATTTCTCTTCTTCAGAAACAGTTTACTGCTAACAAATTCAAAAACAATTAAAGCTATTAATTAACAAAGAATTATTGACATTTTGTATTGTTTCTGAGTGACTGAATATCAATCTTAGTGTTTGGAAGTACATCTTTTATGTTTAATTTACAAAAAAAGATTGATGAAACTTATACTCAATGATAATTTACACTAATGTATTTTAAATTGGTAATTTTATATCTGAATTCATTCTAAAATTATTACTGTTATTCTGACAAGGATGTTGAATTATTCTTTACAATTCTGCATAAATAATACTACAGATAAATATTTTATTATTCCTGAAAATTTGTAAGAATTTATTTGAACTATTAGTGCCTTAATTTACAAGCAGGTATTAATATAGCATAAAATGTTATAAGAACTGGTATTACCACAAAATAACTGTATATCATACAGAAATCGTTCAAGTATCATTCAGTATGGCGAAATGAAGCATGTTTTGGCATTAAATTAATATAAAAAAAATACACATGGTAAATTATTGTTCACTGGACAAGAATGGTGCATTCAGATACTACCCAACATTGGCACTTACACTACAAGATCTAGTCATCAGTGTCCGTATGTTGGTGGAGAAATACTGGAAGAAAGGTACTGATATGATCTGATGTTTCTTGATATCGAAGCTGTATATGTCAGTATGAAAAGAGGAAAGGTCTGTGGCCCATGAGAAAGGGAATAAATCTGGAAAGTTTGGTGAGGAAGACTCAAATGTTATCTGAGCACAGTATTAGCTGTGTGTGATTTGGCAGAGGTCATTCATCCTGAGTTCAGATTGAAAGAGGTGCCCGGCAAAGTTGAGAGCTGTGTCACTGCAAATTACTTCAGACATAGATAATGTAATGAAGAACATTTAGAATCTCTGTACAGAGATGAATGCCTTGGATGATGATGATGATGATGATGATGATGATGATGATGATGATGATGATGATGATGTAGTCTGGGGAGAGAGATTGCTGGAAGCACAGTTGAGCCTGGACTAATAAATGGATGGATGAATTTCCGGAATACAGGGCAGAAAGTAGGTGCCTATTGGAAATTGCTAATATTTTGCAAAGTAATTGGGTTTTGTAATTAGTACATGATTTACTCTGATAAACAAAATGGTACCCATTTGTTTTACAGTGTGAGGTCGCTGTAAGCACCAGCGGTTTATAGCAGTTTCTGCAATTTGTTGGCAGAATTATAAAAAAGATTTCTTGTTGTGTATTGGGAACATCTTTCTTTCTTCGCCTGTGCTCACAGAGAGCAGTCGCAGAGTGAGAGATCAGGGTTCTGCACTGGCCACTCATTGTGTCTGCCGAGTCCCAACTGATCTCAGAAAATGATAGTTGAGCTCAGCTATTTCTGGTTCCTCCAGCTTAAGCTTAAAGCACTTTTAATTAAAGAGAAATTTACCCAAGATATGTTTCACTTTTATTTACAAAACATCTTGTGTGTTTATTCTGCAAATTGGACACACTTGTTTGTATTTGGTTATTTTAGATTGAAGACAGAATTTTTGTGTGTAAAGTTTATGTGCCATTTACTTCATTTCAGTATACACCTGGTAGTTTTTGCCTTTGACAATCCTCTCGACCTATGCAAAAGCAAACAGACATAAACTCTGTAATACTGTGCTGCGAGAACACACATGAGAACATACAACTTCTGTTCGATCTCCATAAGTGAAGTGAAGTGTAAATAACACAATTTGTAGAATAAGTACAGAAGACATATTATAAATAAAAGCAAAACACGTCTGATTTAAAACTCCCTTTAATAAGTGAAGATTGATTTGAACAAGTGCTGTGAAAGGTGACCACACAAACAAATGTACAATCTTGGAGCTATTTGTGTATACTGATTGTAAATGTGATGCTGTTGTTGAACATGTACACAGGCAGCCAAACTTAATTTTCTTGCACAGCACATTAACAGTCTGAGCTCACTGTGTTGTGAAGAAGGAATAGAAGAATAATTTGTTTTGATGTACCGAACTACTGTGTTACCGTGTGATAATATTGCATTTTCTGAACCGTGGCTTGTGGAGGATCTTTCACCTAGTAATGAGAATTTGGCAGTTTACAGATCCCTCATGTGAAACACAGCGTCATCACTCCAGATTATATTAGAAAACAGCTCTGAGGAGTCTCTGAACTGTCCTAATGTGATTTTCCCATACTCAGTGAGACAGTCACAACCTTCTGCAGACAGATCTTGACAGCAGTGCGGCTGCCATGAACAAAATTTCAATTCCTTTTTAATGACATTTTGGATTGAGTGTCGTGTCAGACCATTTGAACGAGCTGATTGGCGTTTTTGAGGATCTTCGGGTGAACATTTCCTGCACTGGTCTGATGACAATTTCTTACAACATCCACCACACATGCTTTAGCCATCAGTTTTGTATGACATTTCCTGACTGTTCTCGTATACAGAGCAGTGTGAAGCTCATGCACAGCCTGCCACTCTCTCTGTATCACAAGCAAGGAATGCCACATTTCATACGGAGCGACCATCAGAGGAGGCAATGACCATCAGAGTGCACTCGTGCACTGACAGACATCTATCTCCCATTGCAAAGAAATGTTTTAAATAAATATAATAATATATATTAAAGTTATTAAATATTTACAATAGGCACCTACAGCCTGACCACAATTTACAATCTTGTCAAGTGAAGGTAAAACAGTAGTAATAGCAGGGTAAAGTGAGGGGTGACCAGCATACATTAAGACAGATAATGAGAAATGTGGAAATATTTACCTGTCCTGTAAGTATAATTTCTCTACATAGTCCAGCCATGAATGAGGTTGCAAAAATAGTTCAGAGGAGCTCACATTGCCACTAACATGTCAGACCACTTTTATGGGATGCCAAGAAAAGTAATATCAGTGATGGACAACTACTACTTCAATCCAGTCGTAAGATATGCTGTAGAAACTAGTACCATCACAAAGAGTGACTCATTGTGACTGGAGCCATTCGAAATGTTCTTGAGATCCCCAATACATAAAATACGTCAAAATAAGAAATCAATTTGGGAGAGAAGGGGCTGACATTCAGACAGTTTTATTAGCGTCAATCAGAAAGTTTATGCTTGGGTGGCCTGGACAGCCTTTGCAGATGGAGACAACAAGGGAAGCTTGAGTAAATGTGGGGGTAGGGGGGAGGTTAGAAAGGGTATGGCCGATAGGAAGACTGAGAAAAAGCTGAATGTATGTTATAAAGGTGGACAGTCGGCAGTCTGGACAGTGTCATAAGCAATAACATTTATCTTGAAGGCAAAATATGCAGAAGTTTTGTACACAGCACCTGGGAAACTAGCATTAAATGATATCATTATCTTCTGAAAGAATTTATAAAACACTTTCTTAACCCAGATGTATTCTTGGCTTTATTCAGCAACATCTACAAGACCTCATCATCTCTGTAGAAAATTTTGATCATTTAGTTGTTCGTTTGCTTATTCAGGTGGCTGACCAAAATCTTGCTTTTCAGTGTAAGTGTGCACTGCACCAGTTTACACGCAGTAGTTGTTTTTTGTCGTCGTCGTCGTTTTCAGTCCTGAGACTGGTTTGATGCAGCTCTCCGTGCAACTCTATCCTGTGCAAGCTTCTTCATCTCCCAGTATCTACTGCAGCCTACATCCTTCTGAATCTGCTTAGTGTATTCATCTCTTGGTCTCCCTCTACGATTTTTACCCTCCACGCTGCCCTCCAATACTAAAGTGGTGATCTCTTGATGCCTCAGAACATGTCCTACCAACCGATCCCTTCTTCTGGTCAAGTTGTGCAACAAACTCCTCTTCTCCCCAATTCTATTCAATACCTCCTCTTAGTTATGTGATCTACCCATCTAATCTTCAGCATTCTTCTGAAGCACCACATTTCGAAAGCTTCTATTCTCTTCTTGTTTTAACTATTTATCGTCCATGTTTCACTTCCATACATGGCTACACTCCATACAAATACTTTCAGAAACGACTTCTTGACACTTAAATCTATACTCTATGTTAACAAATTTCTCTTCTTCAGAAACGCTTTCCTTGCCATTGCCAGTCTACATTTTATATCCTCTCTACTTCGGCCATCATCAATTATTTTGCTCCCCAAAAAGCAAAACTCCTTAACTACTTTAAGTGTCTCATTTCCTAATCTAATTCCCTCAGCATCACCCGACTTAATTCGGCTACATTACATTATCCTCGTTTTGCTTTTGTTGATGTAAGTCTTATATCCTCCTTTCAAGACACTGTCCATTCCGTTCAACTGCTCTTCAAAGTCCTTTGCTGTCTCTGACAGAATTAAAATGTCATTGGTGAACCTCAACGTTCTTATTTCTTTTCGATGGACTTCAATACCTTCACCGAATTTTTCTTTTGTTTCCTTTACTGCTTGCTCAATATACAGATTGAATAACATCGGGGAGAGGCTACAACTCTGTCTCACTCCCTTCCCAACCGCTGCTTCCCTTTCATGCCCCTCGACTCTTATAACTGCCATCTGGTTTCTGTACAAATTGTAAATAGCCTTTTACTCCCTGTATTTTACCCCTGCCACCTTTAGAATGTGAAAGAGAGTATTCCATTCAACATTGTCAAAAACTTTCTCTAAGTCTGCAAATGTTAGAAATGTAAGTTTGCCTTTCCTTAATCTATTTTCTAAAGTAAGTCGTAGGGTCAGTATTGCCTCACGTGTTCCAACATTTCTGCGGAATCCAAACTGATCTTCGCCGAGGTTGGCTTCTACCAGTTTTTCCATTCGTCTGTAAAGAATTCGTGTTAGTATTTTGCAGCCGTGACTTATTAAACTGATAGTTCAGTAATTTTTACACCTGTCAACACCTGCTTTCTTTGGGATTGGAATTATTATATTCTTCTTGAAGTCTGAGGTTATTTCGCCTGTCTCATACATCTTGCTCACCAGATGGAAGAGTTTTGTCAGGACTGGCTCTCCCTAGGCTGTCAGTAGTTCTAAAGGAGTGCTGTCTACTCCCGGAGCCTTGTTTCGACTCGGGTCTTTCAGTGCTCTGTCAAACTTTTCACGCAGTGTCGTATCTCCCATTTCATCTTCATCTACATCCTCTTCCATTTCCATAATATTGTCCTCAAGTACATCGCCCTTGTCTAGACCCTTTATATACTCCTTCCACCTTTCTGCTTTCCGTGGCTCTCTTTTCTCCAAAGGTCTCTTTAATTTTCCTGTAGGCAGTATCTATCTTACCCCTAGTGAGATAAGCCTCTACATCCTTAAATTTGTCCTCTAGCCATCCCTGCTTAGCCATTTTGCACTTCCTGTCGATCTTATTTTTGAGACGTTGGTATTCCTTTTTGCCTGCTTCATTTACTGCGTTTTTATATTTTCTCCTTTCATCAATTAAATTCAATATTTCTTCTGTTACCCAAGGATTTCTACTAGCCTTTGTCTTTTTACCTACTTGATACTCTGCTGCCTTCACTACTTTATCCCTCAGAGCTACCCATTCTTCTTCTACTGTATTTCTTTCCCCCATTCCTGTCAATTGTTCCCTTATGCTCTCCCTGAAACTCGGTACAACCTCTGGTTTAGTCAGTTTATCTAGGTCCCATCTCATTAAATTCCCACCTTTTAGCAGTTTCTTCAGTTTTAATTTACAGTTCATAACCAATAGATTGTGGTCAGAGTCCACATCTGCCCCTGGAAATGTCCTACAATTTAAAACCTGCTTCCTAAATCTCTGTCTTACAATTATATAATCTATCTGATACCTTTTAGTATCTCCAGGATTCTTCCATGTATACAACCTTCTTTTATGATTCTTGAGCCATGTGTTAGCTATGATTAAGTTATGCTCTGTGCAAAATTCTACCAAACAGCTTCCTCTTTCATTTCTCTCCCCCAATGCATATTCACCCACTATGTTTCCTTCTCTCCCTTTTCCTACTCTCTAACTCCAGTCACCCATGACTATTAAATTTTCGTCTCCCTTCACTATCTGAATAATTACTTTTATCTCATCATACATTTCATCACTTCCTTCATCATCTGCAGAGCTGGTTGGCATATAAACTTGTAGTACTGTAGTACGCATGGGCTTCGTGTCTATCTTGGCCACAATAATGCGTTCACTATGCTGTTGGTAGTAGTTTACCCGCACTCCTATTTTTTTTATTCATTATTAAACCTACTCCTGCATTACCCCTATTTGATATTGTATTTATAACCCTGTATTCACCTGACCAAAAGTCTTGTTCCTCCTGCCACCGAACTTCACTAATTCCCACTATATCTAACTTCAACCTATCCATTTCCCTTTTTAAATTTTCTAACCTACCTGCCCGATTAAGGGATCTGATATTCCACACTCCAATCCATAGAACACCAGTTTTCTTTCTCCTGATAATGACGTCCTCCTGAGTAGTCCCCGCCCGGAGATCCGAATGGGGGACTATTTTACCTCCAGAATATTTTACCCAAGCGGACGCCATCATCATTTAACCATACAGTAAAGCTCAAGCCCTCGGGAAAATTACGTCTGTAGTTTCCCCTTGCTTTCAGCCATTCGCAGCACCAGCACAGCAAGGCCATTTTGGTTAGTGTTGCAAGGCCAGATCAGTCAATCATCCAGACTGTTGCCCCTGCAACTACTGAATAGGCTGCTGCCCCTCTTCAGGAACCACACGTTTGTCTGGCCTCTCAACAGATACCCCTCCATTGTGGTTGCACCTACAGTATGGCCATCTGTATCGTTGAGGCACGCAAGCCTCCCCACCAACGGCAAGGTCCATGGTTCATGGTTATACGCAGAGTGCCCAAAAATATGTTTGATTGCTCATAACTTCAAAATTAATTGACGGACATGTCTCACTTTCAGCGAATGTGTAGCTTAAAAGCTACACTGAAGAAGTCAGTGTGACACAAAGTGTAAGGCAATAAGAACAACTTCTCCGTTGTATGTAAAATATTGTTGTAATGTGGATCACATCATGCTGTGTAATGAAGATCTGAGATTTGTTTAAGTATGATGACATAAACAGAGCTGTCCACACCAACCACATCCTCAACAGACATAAACGGCTTGTGAAAATGGATAAAGTCTGAAACTAGTCAACCAGCAAATAAACAGCAGCTTTAGTGTTAAAATGTCTTTTCTTCAATGATGTAAGATGGTCACACATTACTTTTTCCCCTTCCCTTTGTGACTCAGGTTTATACTTCAATCAACCAAACTGGTTTAAGCTCGTTTGGTGTATCAGCATCTTACTTTTGTGGGGCTGTCTTTGTTATTCTCAAATCTTTCACAAAACTATCAGTTTACCTGTTTCTCATTTCTACGTTTTCCTGTATCATATACCTTAGTTACTTGAAACTTCACACTGTTTTCAGTTATTCCCCATTCAGTATAATGTATACTGTATGTTCGTCCTTTTTTGTTTGACCACTAGCTGACCTTATTTGGATTAAATTTTGGGCTGTCACTTTTCAATCATATACTTGCTTTTGTAATTCCTCCTCAGCGGCCTCCCATAGCGTCAAATCGGCAGCAAGAAAAGTATTTCTTGAAGTTTTCCTGGCAGAAACAATATTTAGTCATCTTTTTGGCATGTGTTCAGGACAGAAATATTTATTTTGGTATTTCAGCTAATAGCCATTATGTAGGGACAGGAAACCATGAAATTGCCGGTTTCTAATGAAATAAAGTGAAATCGCGGATTTTTACGAGAAATTGCGAAATTTATAAGTTCACTATACAAAAATGTTATAAATCTGAGGATGGTAATTTACTATATTCATAACTAAGAGTTATTGAATGTTAAAACTGCAGCATTTGGACTTCTGAGACTTCTGACTACCTCAAGGCTGAGGTTTATGTACAATCTCAAATGACGGTGCATTTTCCATGTAACAAACTTTGATGTGACGACAAAAATGACACCAAAATAGGCAAAAAATAACACTGAATAAGACTAAAAAAAATCACAGAATTTGACAAAAAATACCAATTTGACAAAATAATATCAACATTGGCAAAAAAACACCAAATTTAGCAAGAAGACAACAATGAATTTGGCAAAAGAATTAGTCCGACTTGGCAAGGAGGACAACACTGGAAGTGGCGAAAAGGTCGTCATTGGAAGTGGCCACAAAATGAAATGATTTTTTTCTTGTACCTAACCATATGATGGTCAGTGACATACAGCATTGCATCAAGTGATTTTAATTCAGCCAACAATTGACTTTGAAGGTGGTTGTACGGTTATAAGCAGAAATAGCAGAAGAAATTTTTTTGTCCCAAATGCACTCTAGAAAGATGTTGGAATATCGGCAGCATGCACTGCTGTCGTCCTGCCACTTGCCTTATTGTCAAACAACTCTACGAGAAGTAGCAGAGATTGAGCACATTCTTGTTTCATATCGTTTCCCTCTGTCAGATATCCTGTTCTCTCATTTCCCATTCTCACGCAATTTACACTCGTCTGGTACAAGCCTACTATCCATGAGTATTTAAAGTAAATATAGTGCTTTCTCAATGACTATAATTGAATTTCAGCTTATTGAGTTAGACTTGTCTGCTCCTAATTTCTGCCCTAAAGGGGCAGTAAAAATCAGTCACCTTGGAAACTATATATTTATTTGTTTCTTTCAGGGACGGAGGGCTGCAGAAACTGAAAGTGCTGGATCTACGAAGTTCAAAAAATCTGTATAATGAATCAGTTATTGCCTTCTACCGTGCTTGCCCTGTTTTACGGGAACTCAATCTGAGTTTTGTCAGTATGCTGTCTGATGATGCCTTCCTTGAGATCTACCATCTGGAACATCTTGAAAAGTAAGCTATGTTTTTGACTTTGTTATGTAATGCAAAAAATAGCAGCTGATTTCGTAATGAAACATTGAATGGTGGAGCAGCAGGCTCCAAACGACTGTCATAAGTCAGTCAAACTTGGTGTGGTTGAAGATACAGTTCAGGGTCAGTAAAGTGAGCTTCATGTCATGACTTTTAATGACTCCAATACCAATCTAGAATGCCTTTCTTTGAGCTTATTAATACTTGCAATAGGGCTGGAGGGGTCTCTCTCTTTGTGTGGGTAACTTTCAAGAAACTGTCTTAAAGAAACGAGTGTTTCACCGTTTAGCCTGTCTGATACTATTGAGTGACAATATTTTTCCAAGCACACGATACATATTTCAGTGAAGAATGAATTTGTTGTTTTTGCAAGCAAGTGAGATATGAAGGTGGAAATGCACATCGATTTCATGTTTTATTATTATTGTAGACATCAGTTTAGATCACAAAAATAAATTAACAGTTTTTTTTGATACACTGAAACACGAATAAATGATTTACCAAGTTACTGATCTTGTGAATTTTCAAGGGCTACAGTAAAAACAATCAGAATTAACACCACTCAGATTACAGTTGGGGAAACCGCTTGTAGGTGAGGCTGAAATCTATCGCCTGGCTGAATGGTATCATAGTCTGCCATAGTAGCACGTCATAGCTGCAAGCGGAATGCCCATATACTCGCATCCTGAGCCTGCCCAGTCATTACTGGACAGTCCAAAGAATAACTGGTGTGGTGAAGATTTGTTACCAAAACTTCACCTGGCTGTGGAGAGGGCCACATTCACTGTCAAACAGAAGTGATTCCCGGCATGTGACCACCTAGCCTTAAAATGATCAGCTGACGAGTTCACAGAACTTGTCAGGCGGAGATGCCATCTGCTCATTGCTCACAGTGACTGTGCCAGACACAGGTGTAATGCAGGCTGTTGATATACTTAAAAAATATTGGGAATCTGATATTTCAATATTTAAAAAAGTATCATTATCAGCCCACGATATATCGAAAAGAAATTGTCGATGTATCTACAACCAAAATATTGACACACCAGCCGAGACCCAATTGGCTGCACATTGTAAATACGTTGCTAGTTTTAGAGCTGTATATTTAATATTGATTTATTATTCGATATTCTGTACATCAACAAGCCAGCTTATTCTCCTCAGAGCAGGAATTGAAAGGAGAACAATGCACATTCTTGCATGGCGATAATCACTTTTCTAACGGTGGTAACTGCGGGTAAGTGGCACAGTAAAAGGTGTCTGATGGGCCTGTTATTCGGTTTCATCACATATCGGATTTGTCAACACCATGTCGACTTCCCTGTTTTCTCATTTCTGCAAACACCAGTGACCTAGCAGTTAGTGTCAAAATTGTGTGGTGAAGTTAAACACTGAAGTTTCTGTTGGGAGCACTGAGCATCAATTACATCAGCATTTCCCCTTACATGTCTCCACCCACTGCAGAGATTTTAGATTTTTGTTCATCAGTTTCAACAGCTGTTTTTGAAGAATGCCAATGTGAAGAAATAGCACACTAGTTGCATTAAAAATTACTTTTTAATGTAACAGGTTGCCTGTTTCTTCACATAAAATATCTTGTTATTCCATTCACTCTCTAGTGGAGTTGGACTTCTTCTTTGTGTCAACAACTAAATAGTGCTTCACACAGTCAAAGAGAGAGACTGGACGTGGTGAAAACTCAAAAAGTAGTAAGACTCTTTCACATTGAAAGTAAAATTATGTTCTACTACAATTTCAAAAGAACAACTTCAAATATTTATTGAAAATTGTGAAAAAATGTAATATAAAATAAAAATATCGGCAGAATGAGATTTGCACTCTGCAGTGGAGTGTGCACTGATATGAAACTTCCTGGCAGATTAAAACTGTGTGCAGGGGCGAGACTCGAACTCAGGACCTTTGCCTTTCGTGGGCAGTGAACTCGATATTGCCATTTCGATATCAATATATTGGTGAAAAGATATATACTGATATTCTTTGGAAAAAAAATAAAAATTGGAATACTGATTTTGTGTCGACAGGACTAGTGTAATCAGGTATATTGTTAGTACAGAAGCGTCCATTAGTATGTCCAATGGAGTGGCAAGGATGTTTAATTTTATCTTGTGCAAAAGGTACCAGAACTGAGTGTGAAAGCCATAAATCACAATAATGTGTTCTGGGCTATTGTGGTGTGGTCAAATGGATTTAACATTTAAACCCAACATTTTCTCCCCATATGTGGTGGACGTTTTCAAGGGGGATTATAGCTCCTTTGAGTGTCCGATTCACACCCTGGCTTGCTACTGACTGCAGCAAAATTCTGTTTACGTGTGCTCGCGCGTAGTAGTGTGACGTCACATTTTGAATACCTGGGTGCAGTCGGCTACTTTCGATAGCTGTCATCCACGGCTGCTATCATCCCGTAGTGTGAGAATGGTACACATCTTCATGAGCACTGGGATTCAAATGTCATTCAATTTAATGGTCAAAAAAATGAATAGAAGAGCACAAGGGAAATTGCAGAATAGGGCAGATTGACAGAGAAGGTGGTGCAAAACATGCTTTGCAGCCAGGAGACCACCACATTCATTTTGATAGGACTCAAGTGCTGGTAGCCACAAGTGAACACTGTGAAAGGATATACAGAGGCCATAGCAATTACCAACACCCCAGAAAGGATATACAGAGGCCATAGCAATTACCAACACCCCAGGAATTTCAGAAGGTACAATTGTGACATTTCCAGTTGTGAAAGTCTACATTTTGCAAAGAGGCACAGATGTATGTAGCACATGTGAAACCAAATTAAGAAATAAATCCTCTGACTATGAGAATAAGAACAAATGTCTCCTAAATGCTGCAATAGACATAACAACAAGCTGTGTAACAACAGACATGGAAACTGTGAGCTGTATGACAAATATGCGGAGTGAATTACAGAATAAGGGAGGCTTTACTTCCACTCTCCACAAAGTAAACACTAAAATGTTGAATAGCGTAAAATTTTCAGTTTATATGTCGGTGAACTTGAGGAAAACAGTATGGAACCAAAAATACCTGACAGTCGAAATATATGCATTCCAGATGCATTAGTAGCTGAAAAACTGACAAATTACACATAAAATAGCAGTAATGTGACACCAGAAATAAGGAAACTGGCTGTGTTTTAAGTGTTTATCAGTTACAAATACGGTTTTCAAAGGAAAATGCAAGTGAAAGACCAAAATAATGATATGTAGTTTAGCTGACAGACAGGAAAAATGGAGGAGTTAACTTATGCAAGAGACTTTTAGATTCTTTACATCAGTAGCAATGAAACTAGATCATACAAAATGTAGAAAGGAAAACATAAAAACATTCACAGTAGATCACTCTGGCGGTAGTAAGAGTTTTGAATTAAACTTATAATCTTTTAAAAATTGTTAAGAAAGATGCACACAAGACTTTAGAGATTGTATTGAATGAAATTAAATCATTCACAAATTCATACACTGTCTTCCATAAATTGTGACAGGGAGAGCCTTTCGGGCTGTAGAGTGAGTCAAGCTGTACACTAACAGGCAGCGGGAACCACGGCTGTATACCGTATTTACTCAAATCCAAGCCGCACTTCTTTTTCTGGTTTTTGTAATCCAAAAAACCGCCTGCGGCGTAGAATCGAGTGCAGAGTAATCGGAAGTTATGAAAAATGTTGGTAGGTGCCGCCACAACTAACTTATGCCATTGAATATATGTAGCACTACAGAGGCATGCTTTGCAGGCACAAAGATAAATACTGGCATCAAAACCTGTGCATCAGTAAATAAATTAAAAAAAAAAAAAGTGGAAGATGAGCTTTTTTCTCCGCCTCGAGTTTCGACCACTGCATTTTCATACATTATCCAATGAAGTAAGTACAAATTCCGTATTGTTCATCTTCGAATGTAGCAGCATTTCAATGTACTATGAAAATCCGACTGGCAAGACTGTTTCTATGTAGTACAAATTCCGTATTGTTCATCTTCGAATGTAGCAGCATTTCAATGTACTATGAAAATCCGACTGGCAAGACTGTTTCTATGTTCTGAATTTTTTCCTACCTGTGATAAGAGATGGTTGCTAATAGGAACTTTTATGAATTGTGAATCACATGCAGTATTTCCTTCACCACAAGAATAATACGAATATAAACATTTTGCCATGTATTCCTTCGTGTTTGCTGCTATCTCATTTAAGTCCTGTCTGCCTAATAAACTATGAAACTAGAAGAAACGCAGAAGAATATATGTCTCGTGTCATGTTTATATTCATATTACTCTTATGCCTAATAGTGATACAGTCAGAAATGAAGCACGGCAACTGACTAGATTTTTAAATCTAAGATGACTCTAATTTCTGTGCAGAATTTGATGTACTAAGGAAGTGGCCACAATGATTTTCAAACGGAGAAAAATTTCTGCCTAACTCTCGTTCAGAACATGGTCTATCATACGCATTCTATTATTTGGTTCTTGTTGATCATTATCAAAGAAAGCAGCAGTGTAAGTAACAACAAATAGCAGTCTCTTGCCATTGTTTCGCTAATGAAATGATTCCTTTTTTTTTTTAATTGTAAGCGGCGGTAGCGCGCACAAAAGCAAGCCATGCCGCGAGCGGCGACAGGCCGTAAACGCGCACTATCAGAATGCGACAAACCATGCATGACACAGTACAGTAATGCATTTTCAGCATAGAGTGACATAAACACATATAACAAAGAAAACGGCACTTATCAGATCAAAGCCTTTTCTCTCTCCTTGAATTTAGAGTCTCAAATTTCAGGTGTGGCTTAGGTTCGAGGAAATACGGCACTGCTGCGAGGTATACTGACAAACTGTAGCTAGTGATAGTTTGAGGAGGCATTCAGTAAGTAATGCAACACTTTTTTTCCCTCAAAGCAGTTTGGTTTTATTCAGGATTCCAGTACACCATATTTTGCACTATTTTGGCTACAAAGCCCTATTTTTCAACTTAATTTCCATTCAATGCAACAGCCTTATACCATCTTACTGCGAGGACCTGTATACCCACATGATACCTCTCTATTGGTTGACATCAGAGCCAACGTCTCGTAGCATCAGTAACCTCCCCATGACCCACGTACTGCTTCCCGTGGAGTGCATCCTTCATTCAGCCAAATAGGTGGAAGTCGAAAGTTGCGAAATCGAGGCCGTATGCTGGATGAGGAAGAACAGCACAATGAAGTTTTGTGATCTGCTCTCCGGGTGGGCAGACTGTGAGGCCTCACATTGCCTTGGAGGTGGAGATGTTAGTTTGTGTTTTTGTGGAAATGAACAAGCTAAAGTCATTTCTTCAGTTTTCTGAGGATAGTACAGCTGTGTGTGGCCAGCTGGCAACTGGGAGGTTGGACGTGTATGCACAACCTCGTTGCAGTGATGACGGACACCTCGCCCAGTGGCTCACCGTGCTTTTGTTCACTGCCAGTGAATATCTGCGATGCTCTGGTTTTCCACCAAAAGAAACTGATTGACTGCTCTCTGCTCGGAATGCACCTCCGTTACAGAAGCCATTTTATAGGCCACGTATAGCGCCGCCACCTTCCGTAACTCCTTGATGATGCTGTAGGGCCTGTAGTGGGAATATCCCGTGATATCCCACAAGAAATTCCACATTTTTTTTTTAACCGAAAGTGGCCAAGGAAAGAAGTGTTACATTGATTATTGAACACTTCTTGTATGCACACTAATAATTACAGATGGAAAAAATCGCAACATCAAAAAATAATTAATGTAGGATAATGAAATTTTGGGAATAGATTTGTGTAGGTAATGTATTTAAGTGATTAACATTGCAAGATCACAGCTTAATGCAAGCATGAGATAAACCATTGCAAATGTGTAATGCTGGTACATTAATAACCAGTGTAATCACCAGAATGTTGAACACGTGCATGCCTTATGTGGTACAGGTTTTGGATGTCAGTTTGTAGGAAAGTGTTCCATGCCTGTTGTACTTGGTCAGTCAATACAGGGACAGTTAATGCTGGAGTTGTTGTCAGCTGATGTCCCGTATGTGCTTGATTGGAGACTGATGTGGTGTTTGAGCATGCCAAGGCAACGTGTCAACACTCCGTTGGGTTACAACAGCGGTATGTGGGTGAGTGTTACCCGTTGGAAAACACCTCCTGGAATACTGTTCATGAATGGCAGCACAACAGATTCAGATTCACATACAAATTTGGAGTCGGGGTGTCTGGGATAACCATAGGAAACTCCTGCTGTCATACAAAATTGCGCTCCAGACCATAACTCCAGGTGTAGATCCAATGTGTCTTAGCATGCAGACAGGTTGGTTACAGGCCCTTGACTAGCCACCTTCTAACCTCCACGTGCCCATAATTGGCACCATGGCAGAACCAGCTTTGATTAGCAAACACAACAGACCTTCACCCTGCCCTCAAATGACATCTCACTAGGCACCACAGAAGTTGCAAGTGGCAGTGGTTTGGGGTCAAAGGAATGCACACTACGGGCCATGTAGCTCAGTGCTGTCCTTAAGTAACCTATTTTTAACAGTTCATTGTGTCACTTTGGTGCCAACTGCTGCTCAGATTGCTGCTGCAGGTGCAGTACGATGCGACAGTCATACGTTGAAGACAATGGTCTTCCACCTCGACAGTGCAGTGTGGCCACCCAGAACTAGGTTTTATTTGACGGTACAATCTACTGCAATATTGCCATTCAGTATCCCTGACATCGATTTGTTGTGGAATTTTTGAACATATTGTGAGCTCAAACATAATGAGGTATCTTGAATGGAATGACCTTCTCAGTGCCAACTAGCATGGTTTCTGAAAACATTGATCATGTGAAATCCAGCTTGCACTTCCCTCACATGACATTTTTTTTATTTTGGCTTTGCAATCTAGTAACAAAAATCATAAAAATGTTATTTTTTTAAATGCTTTAAAGTTAAAATTGATGTTGTGCTCTGTAGTGTCTTATAATCCATAAAATATGATGATCCATGTACCCAAAACTAGGAATATACCTTCCCTGTCAAAAGTTCATTAACTCATTCATATTTCTCATCATATAAAATCATAAATTTGATATCATCCACATACCCTACTGCTTTGAAAGGTAACAAGCCAAGAAGATCATTGGCATAAACAATTAACAGAAATGGTCGAAGCACAAATACCTGAGGTACTCAGCTTATGATATTTAGAAAGCCCAATTTTTGATGTGTCAGTTAAGACCATTTGTGTCCTATAAGGCCAGTAAGATTTCAGTGTGTCCCCTCCTGCATGTTACTGCTTAGTGTTTGTTTATGTACAAAAATATTATGTTATTGTCAGAGACGTATGTTTGATCAGCCAACGTGGCAAATGTGTATTGGTTTTTATTCAGATATGTGCAAGACAGACAATACAATACCTGGCACTGCCTTTATTGTAGCCTGACCATCATAAAGCCCATATTGAACCTAATTCAAGAGGCAGTTCTTGAATTATTTATGTTGCTTTTTTGTCACCAACTCAGTGATTTTTGATATTGTTGGAACTGTAAACATAGGCCTATAATTTTCTGCTGATTTTGTATCTCAAGTTTTATGCACTGGTATAACAACAGTTAGCTTTTTCCGCAAAGATCAAGTGTGTAAGGTAACCTATCAAGTGTATAATTTCTTTTACAATAAAGTTAGAAAGGCCATAATACACTCCTGGAAATTGAAATAAGAACACCGTGAATTCATTCTCCCAGGAAGGGGAAGGGGAAACTTTATTGACACATTCCTGGGGTCAGATACATCACATGATCACACTGACAGAACCACAGGCACATAGACACAGGCAACAGAGCATGCACAATGTCGGCACTAGTACAGTGTATATCCACCTTTCGCAGCAATGCAGGCTGCTATTCTCCCATGGAGACGATCGTAGAGATGCTGGATGTAGTCCTGTGGAACGGCTTGCCATGCCATTTCCACCTGGCGCCTCAGTTGGACCAGCGTTCGTGCTGGACGTGCAGACCGCGTGAGACGACGCTTCATCCAGTCCCAAACATGCTCAATGGGGGACAGATCCGGAGATCTTACTGGCCAGGGTAGTTGACTTACACCTTCTAGAGCACGTTGGGTGGCACGGGATACATGCGGACGTGCATTGTCCTGTTGGAACAGCAAGTTCCCTTGCCGGTCTAGGAATGGTAGAACGATGGGTTCGATGACGGTTTGGATGTACCGTGCACTATTCAGTGTCCCCTCGACGATCACCAGTGATGTACGGCCAGTGTAGGAGATCGCTCCCCACACCATGAAGCCGGGTGTTGGCCCTGTGTGCCTCGGTCGTATGCAGTCCTGATTGTGGCGCTCACCTGCACGGCGCCAAACACGCATACGACCATCATTGGCACCAAGGCAGAAGCGACTCTCATCGCTGAAGACGACACGTCTCCATTCGTCCCTCCATTCACGCCTGTCGCGACACCACTGGAGGCGGGCTGCACGATGTTGGGGCGTGAGCGGAAGACGGCCTAACGGTGTGCGGGACCGTAGCCCAGCTTCATGGAGACGGTTGCGAATGGTCCTCGCCGATACCCCAGGAGCAACAGTGTCCCTAATTTGCTGGGAAGTGGCGGTGCGGTCCCCTACGGCACTGCATAGGATCCTACGGTCTTGGCGTGCATCCGTGCGTCGCTGCGGTCCGGTCCCAGGTCGACGGGCACGTGCACCTTCCGCCGACCACTGGCGACAACATTGATGTACTGTGGAGACCTCACGCCCCACGTGTTGAGCAATTCGGCGGTACGTCCACCCGGCCTCCCGCATGCCCACTATACGCCCTCGCTCAAAGTCCGTCAACTGCACATACGGTTCACGTCCACGCTGTCGCGGCATGCTACCAGTGTTAAAGACTGCGATGGAGCTCCGTATGCCACGGCAAACTGGCTGACACTGACGGCGGCGGTGCACAAATGCTGCGCAGCTAGCGCCATTCGACGGCCAGCACCGCGGTTCCTGGTGTGTCCGCTGTGCCGTGCGTGTGATCATTGCTTGTACAGCCCTCTCGCAGTGTCCGGAGCAAGTATGGTGGGTCTGATACACCGGTGTCAATGTGTTCTTTTTTCCATTTCCAGGAGTGTAGTTCTCCATCCTTGAGTTGTTGAGTTTTGCTACCTTAGCTACTATATCTTTCAGTGAAACAGATTTCCGTTCAAACTCGCTGCATATTACTGTTATGGTTGGCTTCTGTCATTGTTGGCTACTCTCTCTTCACTATGTACAGTGTTTCCCTAAACCGACAAAGCTAAGATTAAGTTAATCTCAGCTCTTGAGACTAGGTAACTTTTTTGTTCTGATTGCAGATTCTGCTCAATCTTAAGTTTGCTTCAAAGTTATCATTGGCTTGTTTTTTATCTTTACTTACTTCCCTTAAGAATAAGACCACTGCCTACATAACATTTCATAATCTGACTTGAAATATATATATTTCAAGTGAAAGGGTTGTTATCAAAAATCTCTTAAAAGTTTTTGGCCAATTCACTTCAAATCACTACATTCATATGAAACAATGAAGAAAATTAATGAAAATAGATGCCTAAAAACCTAACCATTGTGGTAAACTGACTGCAATTCCTGCCGTGTAAATAAATTACAGCAGCATTGCCCATCTTGGAGATAGTACCATCAACCGTCACTAGATCATGGGATGAGTGAAAGCACAAGAATTTGACAGAAACGTGATCATTTATTGAAAAGTTGCCCTTGTTAAATATGGCGTATAGTCTAAAAGATATTTTAGTACATGTTTCACAGTTATTTTTGTTATTAAAATCCAGTGTCACATAAATGCTAAGATAGGCCATGGATGTAGTACCAACAAAAGTAACTAGATCCCGGGCCAGTCAAAAGATCGAACAGAACCCGAGATATCCCAAACTGACGCAAATTGTTCAGTCAGGCGGTTGTGTTCAAACACAGCTCTACTTGAAACGAAAATATAGTTTGCAAAAATTTGCTTGAAGAAATGAATTAAAAATGCTAATAGAAAATCATTTAGTTCTTATCGAAGTTTAATAGAAATGCCGAAGTTCCAATAACAAAGCACAACTTCCCTTGGAAGTGGAAGTTTTAAATTCTGTTACATCACCTTTTCTTATTTGATTGTTTCTTGGATGGGTTGTTAGGAAGTGTGGCTGTTAGCTCGGTTTATAATCCATCTTGCTTTCTGTATGCAAATTTTTAGTACTTTTAAGCTCTGATTTGTTTTTATAAGTTATGACTATAAGAAGATAAGTTTAATTAATGTAGTCATTTCATTCCTACTGAAGTACCGCCGAGGAAAAGAAAGTGTTGGTCAGAAAAAACCCTGCAGCTAAAAGACAAAAAGGTATCTGGAAGTCGGAAACACGTGAACAATGGGAGCTTTGTCTACATCGTGAGCGTATGAGAGCTTCTACATCTAGGGCAAGGGAAGCTTTGAATGGAAGAGACCTTCACCAACAGAAGCAGTGTGCAAGAGCTTATATGTGTAGGGCAAAGGAAACTGGAGAAAAGGAAGCTCATGTACAGTAAGATTGGCATAGAAAGCAAGAACCGATAATGTGAACTGACTCTTAAACCTAAAATTAAGAGCTTTTAATTGCAACTCAGATTATAGTTACTCTAATAAACCTAAAGTTGTAATAGGCTGAATGGGTGTCATGTGTAACTATTGTCAGGCAAAGAAATATAAATGCGAACCATGAAGTATGTGTGCTTAAAAAGCAACACCAAAACTACCAAAAAAAAGTTTTGCAAAAAAATAACACTGAATTTGGCAAAAAATATGAATGTGGCAAACTTATGTAAAGGTTGCAGTTCACCGTGGAAAGAGTACTTGACAATGCTGAGAGGAGTTTGTGAAAGTGATAGGAAATGCTGCTGTACCGTACTGAACAGATGCATTCGGGTGTGGCAGAGTGTGCGTGCAGTCTGTGCTCATACCCACCTCACCCGACACTCGGAGAGCAATATAAGATGGAAGCACAGAAATTGCTATGTGCTCTGGTATTGGGAATACAACAACCTACAGGATTTTGCACAAAGACCTACATGTGTGTAAAGTTGTTGCAAAGTGGGGTCCCTTATGCACGAAGTGGACAACTGAACACATTATGAAACTTGTGTGTATCTAGAGTGTTTGAGGAGGAGGGAGACAAAATGCTTGCCTGTCTAATATATGAATTTTGGGCCAGGGTCTGCAAGTCCAAACTGAAATGCCAGTCTGCAAAATGGTCTCTTCAAAGCTCACCACACAGATAGGAATTTCATCGTGATCCCTATATCAGGTTAATGGTCATCATAGTACATGACATTAGAGGAGTGATTTTGTGCCTCTTCATCCCACATGGACACACTGTTAATGCACTGTACTACTGTTGCACTTGCCTGCAATGACACCTATGACGGGAGAAGTGTCCCGAATGTCTACATAATGCATTAGTTCTCTCAGGGCAATGCGAGAGCCCGTAAGGCTGTGTGTGTGTGTGTGTGTGTGTGTGTGTGTGTGTGTGTGTGTGTGTGTGTGTGTGTGTGTGTGTGTGTGTGTGTGAATTTACATAGAGAAGGCCCACTTGGCTACTAAACAAATTACTAAGACTAATGTTATTTTTTTCTCAGCCCCTTTTTTCGCAAATAAATGATAGCAAGCATGTTGCTGCTTCCAGGCTGGATGTGTCATATTGCAGACGTCTCGGCGGACAGCTGATCCCTCGCCTCACATCGCTACCACATCTTCATACATTAGTGATGAAAGGGTTGGACCTTTCACAGCTGCAACCAGGTCTGGGCAGTATTGTGGAGTTGTCCAATTTGCGCTGTCTGACACTCAATGATTCCATTGTTGCTGGAGTACCGTTTGATAAGTTTCCGGGCAAGCTTGTCAGACTCAGGTAATAAAAGATCAAAGTGTGATCAGAGATGTGAAATAATGTGTGTATCACAAGGAAAATTCATTTTAAAATTATGAGGGACAATCAGTATGTAGTACCTATCTTCAGAAGGTAAAATGTCAATGCTGCTAATAGACACACATGCAACATAGTCCTAGCATTTGGAACTAATAATAGTGTATTCCTTTGGGTAGAGATGCGGACCTCCAATGCAGTTAGCCTTTCTTGTATTTCCTCATTTCTCCCACCTTTCAAACATCTGCAAACACCATTGCTCTCATATTTTCATCTCCTGTTCGCACTGCCATCTGTCATTATCTTATCCATAACAGTAACGAAGAATAGAAATATTAAACACCTTTACTTCAACCCATTTTTTTCTTTTGAAGCCAATCTCCCTTCGTTTCTCCTACTCCACACGACTTACACTTCACTGATTCATTTTCTTTATTGTTTTTACAGTCAGCCTTTGAATTCCCCTTTTCTGAAGAGTTTCTCAGATTGCGTTGCTTGTCACTCTCTCATACGCTTTCTCAATGTCCAGGAACACCACTATTAAATTCTTACCATATTCGTAGTCTCTTTTACCTGCTTTTACACTACAAATTTGATCCACTGTTGATCTTCCTGGCATAAGCACATATTGTTTCCCTCAGTCCTCCTCCTATCATCTTCCACACTATATTTTCGAGAATCACCTCGAAAACCTTGGTAGCGCGACACATCATAGTAAGCACTGTAAAATTTTCACATTACATGGTCTCCTTTGAAATACTCTCATCGGCAATTGATACACTGCTCTCAATGCCATTTCACTTCCCGAAGCAGTCCTGGCACACCTGTTGCTGGATTGTGTGAAGTGCTGTCTGAATTTTCTTTCATCTCGTCTATCATTGCAAATCTTTGTGCTTTCAACTTTGAAAATCAGCCCACCTCTGAATAGCTTCGATGTCTTCCTTCAATCTGACCTGGCATGGATCCCAAACATTCAAGCAGTACTCAAGAATAAGTTTCACCAGTGTACTGTATGCAGTCTCCTTCACAAGTGAACCACTCTTAAAATTCTCCCAATAAACCCAAGTCGACCATTTGCCTTCCGTACCTCAGTTGTCACATGCTCGCTCCATTTCATATAGCTGTACAATGTTACGCCTAGGTATTTAAATGACTTGACTGTGTCAAGCAGGACACTAGTAATACTGTATCTGAATGTTACATGTTTGTTTCTACTACTCATCTGCATTAGCTTGCATTTTTCCACATTTAGAGCTAGCTGCCATTCATCACACCAACTAGAAAATTTGTCCAAGTCGTCTTGTATCTTCCTACAGTCACTCAACATTGACACCTTACCATACACTACAGCATCATCAGCAAACAACTGTAGATTGCTGCCCATCCTGTGTGGTAAATTATTTATGTATATAGAGAATAACAGTGGTCCCATCCCTTTCCCTGGGGCACTCCTGACGATACCCTTGTGTCTGATGAACATTCACTGTCAAGGACAACATATTGGGTTCTATTAGTTAAGAAGTCTTCTATCCACACACATATGTGTGAACTTATTCCAAATGCTGATACGTTTGTTAACAGCCTGCAGTGGGCCACAGTGTCAAATATTTTCTGGAAATCTAAAAATGTGGAATCTGCCTGTTGCCCTTCATCTACAGTTCACAGTATATTATGTGAGAAAAGGACAAGCTGAGTTTCGCACAAGCGGCGCTTTCTAAAACCGTGCCGATTTGTGTTCATAAGCTTCTCAGTCTCAAGAAAGATTATTATATTCAAACTGAGAATATGTTCAAGGATTCCGCAGCAAACCAAAGTTATTGATATTGGTCTGTAATTTTGTGGGTCCGTTCTTTTACCATTCGTATATACTGGAGTCATCTGTGCTTTTTTCCAGCCGCTTGGGACCTCGTGCTTGGGGAGAAATTCACAGTAAATGCATTCCAGAGGGTACTCTTTGTAAAACTGAATTTGGATTCCATCTGGGCGTGATGACTTATTACCTTTCAAATGTTTCAGTTTTTTATCTATGCCAGGAAATGCTTATTACTATGTAGTCTATATGGGCGTCTGTCCGATGGTCAAATGAGGGCATGTTTATACGATTCTCCTGTGTGAACAATTTTGTGAATGTGAAGTTTAAAATTTCACTTTGCTGTTTTCAGTTGCCTCATCAGTCTGGTCAACAAGGGACTAATGGAAGCCTTAGACCCACCTAGCAATTTTGTGTAGGACCAGGTGTCCTTAACTGTATTCCATCTCCACACATCTTCATCCAGTCCACCCAAAATATCTCCATTCGTGGTCTTTATCGCTTCCTTTACTTCTGTGCTGTCCTGGCAGTCTCTGCTGCTTGTTTTCCTCTTCCATATCTGCATTGCTGTTTAGTAGCTCTTCTGCATCTCCTTTATTTCCTAAACATTTTCAATTTTGTTTCCTTCTTTCTTGATTATCTTGACATCATGTTTCTCTTCTTAGCATTAACCATTTCGTAGCGAACCTTCTTATACTCCCCTCACTGCCTCCTTTCTCCTCTCTTTACACTCTTAGCTTAGTGCTTCCCTCTACTCTCCTAATACCATATACAGAATGCTTTGTTTTACTTCTTTTCAACATCCCCCCTTACTCTGTAATTCCACCAGGGTGTTTCTCTCCATCTTTTCTTATCACTGATTTTTCCACACAAGTTTTCTGCTGTTTTCACCCTCATGGTTCTGAAACTTTCCCATTCATCCTCTACTGATTACACTTCATCCCTTGGGATGGTGCTCTTTACTATTTTCTAAAATTATTCTTTGCATTTCTCTTCTTTGAACTTCCACACTCTCATCCTCTTTCCTCTCTTTCTGATCCCTTTTCATATTTAATGCCTCTATCAATACTAAAAGACAATGACTGCTATCTAGGGCTTTTGGAAGGTATTACCTTCATGTCTGTGACCGTTCTGTGTGCTGGTCTCACCATTCCTTTCAATTCCTCATTCCAAGTCATCTGCTCTGCATGACAGAATTACAATATTGTTGGCAAACACCACAGTGTTTATCTCTTCACCCTGAATTTCAATTCCTTTTCCAGATTTCTCCTCGATTTCCTTTACTGATTGCTCATTGTTAATAAGAATACAGAACTTGTTCTAACAATCAAGACGGAAATATCTTTTAACTTTTTTGAAAATAATCATGTACTCAGTCCAAGCTTCTCTCCAATAAATTAATTTTTCTTCCCGAAGCATCTACAGGGAGGAACTACCCGTGAACACGCTCCACAAACAGATCTCTTGTGCCATTTCGGCATACACCCTTAAGTTTCCAACTATACCCACAAATGAGCTGCTAAGGAGCACTCTTCTAATAACAATCTTTGACCCATGTGGGAACAATATAACCACGCCCTGTGCCAGAACTTCAGCAGACTTTCACTGTATGCTGCAACAAAGCAAATCCTCCCCAAAATTATTCTCACCTCTCCCAAACTTGAATTCCACTGTACACTTAATCTAAGAAATAGTTCTGATCCGCCCTTGGGGCCACACCTATCCCCAAACCTTTGCCACATGGGTCATATCGATGTGGAATATCCAAATTGGAGACCTGTCTTTTTCCTGTTGCACCACAGGCACAATATACACTATCACAACCATGACCACCTGTGAATGCAGTCTCATCACATATCAGCTCAGCTGTAGAGTCTGTAAAGGATGTGGTGGATGATGCACAGTCACCAATGTTAGTCCAAAGTGCTGGGCAAGTTCGTTCACTTGTTCGGAAGGGGAGACTCACATTTTTTGCCTACCTTCGTCTGGTCCGCGATGATAGAATTGAGGCACATGCCCTGCAATATTTCTCAAATGATTTTACAGAAACTGCTCTAACGAATTTACAGAAACTGTTCAGTAAAAGAATTTAATTTTTGACATACTTATAGATTTATGTCAGCTTCATGACGACATTTAAGTAAGACACTGCCCGAAATTTGAAAAAGTTTACAATGAAAAATAGAGGTCACTGTGATTTGTGTGTCTGGTGCATATTAAGAGTATGTTGCTACATATTGAATTTTTCTTTAGACTTGGGCGGAGATATCTATCTATCATCGGTCTCGAAAAAATTCATCTGATGTAGCGCACTCATTTGAGATCACGTGTGCTAGTGATAAAGCCATAATTAATTATCCGTGACGTTCCTCATATTTCATAAACAGTTTAAGATATGGAAATGAGATTTTGGCAAACAATAGCACATCAAGTGGAGAGTATTTTGCCACACGGTTATTATGTGAAACTTCGTTACTTACTGTGTTATTCCATTAACTACAGATTGTTTCAATGAAAGAATGTAATTTTTATGGGCTATCGATAGCTGGTGAAATGAGAAATGCTGTGGGTCTTTGTACAAAAAATAAGTGTGTAATGTCTTCACTTATACTGTTCAAAGACCGTGCATTTCCATAAGCAACTGACCTTACTTTTCTTCAGTTCCTCACTTTAATAAAGTACATTTTCAGAATTCACCCACAGTTTGATCTATGCAGCATGTTAGTGAGGCGACATCGGGTAAACTCTCCCGTGTTTTGGCAAAGGAATCAAATTTTAACACGGCAGCGAAAGAAATGTAGGTTTTATTGGAAATTTGCCACTTATGACTCGTCTGTCAGGTGCAAATAAATCATTACTTTTGTTGTATTTTCAGTTTAATTTTTTTTAGATACTAGAGAAAGCAGATATTTTTGAATGGTCACGATGCAAGTGTGGGCATGCATGGGCTCCACTTAATACTTACAAAAATGAGTATAAGATTCAGGTTAGAAGGGCTCTTTCCTTCCAGCACTTGGCATTTCCCCTACAGCACCGGGCCACACCCTCCACGCTTGCCCTGCCAGCTGCTTATCTACTGGCCACATTATTTTGCATGGACTCTTAACTCCTGCACAGACAGTCTTGTTGGTATGACCAACAGTCGGATTGCCACCCACATGAACGGAAACCATCTACTGTGTTCTATACCAAAGCCGACAACCCATGGGCGGAGACTGCTGCAGACCGCAGTGCACTGGACTTCAAATCTGTGCTATGTGGATGCTCTCCCCAAACTCCAGATTCTCTAAATGATGCAGATGGTTACAGACATTGAATCACATTCTTGAATCCTGCAGGCCTTCTCATGCCAGTCTGTTGTGGGTAATACGAACATTATGGTACATTTCTGTAGTCACACAAAATCTACATTTAGCTCACTTGCATTTATGGCAATCTTTTAATCTCTTTGTTTCCTTCTCCTGCCTGTTTCCTTCAGATTCCTTCCCCACTTCTTTTTGTAATTGAAACACCTCAGGTAAATGATCTCATTGCTACAGTAACAGGAGTGTTTCCATTTTTATTACAGGGAACTGAATGTCAAATGGTGTCAGGGTGTCCCTGAAGACTGGAAAAAGCTGACTGAGCAGATGCCACAACTCAAAATTGACACAGAACTTGCAGCAGAACAGAATGTTGTTCCTGGCAGTTCAGGGAGAGCCCGTGACTGGCAGTAGTGGTGATAGGGAAAGTGAAACCTAAGTTAGAGGGAAACAGATACACAGGGTGTGATCAAGAAGTAGTTGGACTGATTTTCTGTATACCAGACAAACTGATGGAGGGGAGGCCAACTGGCTGGGAGTGGTGTGGTGTGGTGTGGTGTTGGGGGGAGGGGGCTGTGTGGCCCTTGGAGGGTGAGCACACTGTTTCTCATGAGCTGCTGTCAAGTAGTGTTGCCACAACCAGTGTGTTCACTGATAAACGAAAAGAGTCGTGTGCAGACTTCAACAGAACTTCAGAACTGTGTTAGAGAGAACTCACATTCCCTCAGTAACATGGTTACTGAAGCTGAAATGTGGTGTTTCCAGTATGACCAGGTGACGAAACACAAGTTCAGAATGGCATGTTAACTTGCTTCTTCATCCAAGGAAGGCCTGGATGAGCGAGGTGAAAACCATGCTTCTGGTCTTCCTTGATCATTGTAGCAGCATCAACAAGGAGTTTGTACTCCCTGGACAAACTGTGAATGCAGTTTTACACAAAAGTGCTAGAGGTTGCAAAAATGAGTCAATGGTGCAACTGCACATTGCCCATTGCTGGAAGCAGCACCATGACAATACGCCATGCCACACCATGCTGTTTGCCACATTTCCTCACCTGTCTACACCCCAGACGTGGTACTGCCGGACTTCTTTCTCTTTCCTCACCAGAAACAAGACACAAAGGGGCAGCATTTTGATTCCATTGAAGATGTCAAAGTGCTGTAACAAAGATTCTTTTTTTTGAATTGTGGTTTATTGGTCTCATAACATACATAATCAAAATCATTTGATTTATGTACAGGAGACATGTTAAAAGTTTGGAAACTCTGTGACTGTGAAAGTTTATGGTAAAGACTACTACTTTCAGACATTATGTTTTTAAGGTTCTTTAAAGTCCTAAAAGATGAAGCTGAAGTGTCATTTTACGAACGCTTGACTGGAAAAATGAAATTTGTGACAACAGATGAAAGAAGTTTTGTACCAGAGACTGATGTTGTATTGAAATAACGTAATCAATTTCAATTAAAATCTGCTCGAAATGCAAATATGTGTTCTTTCAATTGTGATTTGCATAACTTCACATCATATTAGCTGTTTATCAGTCTTTTGTTGATTATTTTGAGTATATAACTAATTGTTTGCATTTCTTTATCCTATAGTACATAGTACGAAGCACTGGCTATTGTTGTAATATATATTGTGTTTTTCAAGTGAATACCAATAAATGTCAGTGGCCCAGTTAACCACACTGAATGTCTCAGTTAAGTGGACCACTTGCGACTGTTACACTTTGGTCTGTTTTTAAAATATTTTGGTTGGGCCCTTAATATTTTTTAAGACATTAAGTAAATATCAACAAAAAATAATGGTGTTCTAAATGTTTACTTGTGTAAAATATAGATACAAAAAATTAAATATAACTTTCTTTGAAAGATACAGGAAATCTATTCACAATGACAAATATGAACAACCATCAGCTATATAATGGAATAACAATGAAAATTTATACCGGACCAGGACTGGAACCCGGATTTCCCACTGCGAGCAGTCACCTTACCATTATGCTATGTCAGCATGACTTACAGCCACACCTAAACTTCCCTTCCATATGTTGTCAACCAAGTGTCTTGCATTGTAATTTGGAATAACATAGGCACTGCAATATTGTCTTTGAGAGAGGTCTTCATATGTGTAATTTAAATGCAAAACTGATGAAAATAGTAGTGACCTTAAGTATCATTGGTAGTTTAAGGATAGAAATTAAAGAAACCAATTAAAAAACTAGTAATGATCTTAAAAGTGTCGTCAGTAGTTTAAATTCACAACTGAATTACAAAACTGGAGTACTTAAGGATGGAAATCAATTCAAAACTGGACAAAAATAGTAATGGATGTAAAAGTTACATTAATAATTTGAGTCAGCTTTGAGCAGCGATATTAACAGATCTGAACAGTAAGACCAATTTAATGCAAGCTCTAAGCAAGTTCTAGCTGAGCAAAGTTTCAACACACACACGGTTTGATCAAAAAGTAGTAGGACTGATTTTATTACAAATAATTTATTGCACATATTGGTATAAACCCTAAAAACTGCTTCAACACACTGTGTCTGCACATCCACAAACAACTTCTGGAAGTTGCTGGCCAGAAAGCTGCTGAGAATTGGATGCGCTTAGCAAGATGGCGCCTACTGAAAAGTGCAGTGACACAACGCTTGTAAATAGGCAAAAATTAAATAGTGCATTGTGCAAAAAGTGTCAGAAATGGGTTGTAAAAGGAATCTTGTGTGTTAAATGCAGCTTTTGGCTGCATGAAAGGTGTGCGAAAATATGTTTAAAATTTGTTAGCGATGATATTCACTGGCCATGCCTAAACTGTTTGCAGGACGAAAAAGCGAAACCAGCTTCCACTGTGAGCTCACAGGAAGAAATTATCAAAATCCTATGTAGTGACATCCACACTTTAAAAGCAGAAATATCAGTGCAGAAGCAAGAAAACTGTGACCTGAAAAGCCGGAAGAAAATGTTTTTGTGAAGTAGCTGAGGCGATTGACAAAAATAACATCAGAAACACGCGGATTGCTACATCTGTTCAAAACAATGCGCCTGCAACACCTATGGAAGAAACTAGCTCAAAAAATCACAAACACTCATAATAAATATAAGTGTACAAGTGTAACATACAGAAAAAAGAACTCAAAGCACCTCAGTAAGGTAAAACAGAATGAAAACAGTGATTTCCTTGTCATAGATGATTCTCTGCTCAAAAATGTGGCAGTGCCTAATTCCACAATAGACGTTCACCCAGGTCTCAAGACCCATCCATTGAAGAAACATTTTAACAACATATGTAACTCGCAGGATGGTTCAGCAGAGGCATTTCTGAAGAAATACAAGGGGATCTTCATCCACATAGGTACAAATTCCCTAAGAAGCAACACTGAAGAGGAAATTGTAAATGAAACAAAAAATTTAATTCAATCTGCCAGAAACGTATACAAGACATCTAGAATTGTAGTGAGTGGTATTGTCTACAAAAGATCCATGAGTGATAGTTATATAGTGAGAATAAATAGTGATATAAATGAAAGCTGTAACGATATGGGAGCCGAGTATGTAAATCCAAATAAGTTCTTAAGGAATAAATGCTTGGGTAAAGATGGTCTTCATTTGAACGGATTAGGATAAAAAATTCTTAGTAAAATGTTTGCTGATACTTGTAAAATTCTGAATAATGGGGGAAACTTAAGGAATGAGGGGGATGAGAAACAGTGTTTGGTAACAAAAATGACAAGACCTAAATGGTACCCAAGAAAGAAAATACTGCTTGAAACCATAAATAAGAAAGAATGTTCCTACATAATGCACTGGAATATAAATGGTCTAAGTGCTAAATTTCAAAACAAAAGTCGTAAAATGGACTAATTACAAATTATTCTTTCATAGTGTAAAAATATCAAAGTTATTTGCGTCAATGAACATTGGCTTACATGTGATAATATTAAAATTCTTAACAAAATCGAAAATTTTGAAGTAGCAAACAGCTTTTGTAGATGTGAGAAATCATGTGGAGGCTCTTGCACACTTACTCATTCTGATATAAAATATATAACAAGAAATGATTTTAATCATTTGAATGAAGATAGTATATTTGAGAGCTGCTGTATCAAGTTAAGGGACCTAAATATCATAGTAGTGTACTTACAGAGTACCAGAGAAGCTGTATTTAAAGCCTTTCTGGCCAAATTTCAGTTCCTGTCTGAAAATCTAAACAAAGAAAAAGGAAAAAAAGGTTGTAATAGCTGCTGACTTCAACATTAATATCCTAGGTGAAAGCAATTATGTGTCCAAATTCACTGACACAGTAAAAAGTTTTGGCTTCAAAGTAAACTTTAAGCAAGCCACTTGGATAAATGCACAGTCAGCCACTGGTATTGATAATATCCTAAGCAACTATGTATTTGAAGATGTCCATAAATTTTGCTTAGATCTAGGAATCTAAGACCACTCTGCATTGGTCATTGAATTACCAATTAACAAAGAAATTCCATGTAACAGAAACTCTATGAAAAGGAACTTCAATGAAAAAAATTTACCTGTATTTAGAAATAAGTTGAGAGAGGTTGAATGGCTTTATGACAGCTGTATTTCAAGTAGTAGTGACTTTGACAAATTTTTAAGCAGTTTTCTTGGGATGTTTCATGAAACTTTTCCACTTAGAACCACATGTAACAAAATCACTGGTAAAGTTAAATGGATAACTGGGTATAAAAATTTCTAGTGCTAGGGAGAGGCAACTACATAATGAACTGAAATATAATAAAAACAGGTATTTTACTGAATATGTTCGACGTTATAAGGCTGCCTTCAAAAAAGTTGCAAAAGCAGCCAAACACATACCAGGTATGAACTAGATATGAACGCTTGCCTGTTATTTAGTTGCCATTTACTTCTGGCCATAGTCCTCTCACCATTGGACTGGGAATGGGTGCATATGACTTTGGCGGCACACCAACGAGCCAATTTAAGCAGTACTACGGCAAAACAGGCCGATAAATTTGAGCGGCTTAACCGTGATCGAGGAACTACTGGGTCCAATGGCATTCACCGCACTGTTATCAACTTCTCTGACAAGGAACTTGATGAAGCTACCATCTCGGCTCAGTAAAGGATTGAACTTTGCCCCAACTCCACGTAAGTTACCGGTGGTTGAGATTATTAGTGGACTGGAACAAGCAGTTCGTCATCTTCCTCAAGAAGCAGCAGATGATGTAAGGCTCGCTACTAGCCGGATTTTAGCAACATCCAAGCCGCCTAAGTCAAACATCAGCAGAGAGGAGAGACAAGGACTGAAATTGTTGCAGAAGGATGAAGATCTAGTTGTTTTACCTGCTGACAAGGAGAACACCATGGTAATCCTCAATGCTACAGATTACCACAAGAAAGTTGGATTATTACTGGAGGATAGCACATACCGGATTCTCAGACGGGATCCCACATCGGCGCTCAGCAGGAAGACAAGGAAGCTACTAAAAAACTCTGGCCTCTCCGACGAACTGGTGAAGAACTTACGGCCAAGAGCACCTAGGCCACCAAGACTGTACGGTTTGCCAAAGGTTCATAAGGAGAACGTCCCGTTGAGACCGATTGTTAGCGCTATTGGCTTTCCTACGTACAGGCTTGCAAAACATTTAACTAAATTGTTGGCGCCTATAGTTCGTCACTGCCCACATCATATTAAGAATTCAAAAATGTTGATATCATAAAATAGATGAAGATAGGCCCAAGTTATATCATGGTCAGCCTCGACGTGGTTTCTCTGTTCACCAAAGTACCTGTGGATGACACATTACAACTGTTGGCTGCTCATTTTTCCTCAGAAATTTTGAAGTTGTTCCGGCATACCTTGACGACCACTTACTTTTTATACAGTGGAAATTATTATGAAATGACGGATGGAACAGCCATGGGTTCGCCACTGTCACCAGCAATAGCGAATTTTTTCATAGAGGACTTTGAAGAACGAGCGTTGAGCAGTGCTCACCTCCGCCCATCATGCTTCTACAGATACGTCGACGATAGTTTTTTAATCTGCCAACATGGCAGTGGCACGCTGCAGCAGTTCATCGAACATTTAAATGGTGTACATCCAAACATAAAATTTACATTGGAGGTAGAGAAGGAAGGGAAGTTACCTTTTTTAGATGTGTTGGTAGAGCGAAAGCCGGATGGACGACTGGGCCATTTTGTGTACAGGAAGCCAACCCATACAGATTTATATCTGCATAGCCATAGCTTCCATCATCCGTCTCGGAAGAGAGCTATGCTGAATACTTTAGTACACAGAGCCAGGACTATTTCTGATAAGGACCACCTCGGTCCCGAGATTAAACATTTGATGACTGTTTTCAAGAGGAATGGTTCTTCTGCCGGTGAAATTAAATCAGTATTGTCCAAGAAAGTAAGACACGATGTCGTCCATAAACAAGAAGAGGACCAACACATAGCGCGGCTTCCATTTTGCAGTGCTGCAACAAGCAAGATAGGCAGAGTCCTAAAGAGGCAAGGAATAAAACCAGTTTTCCGACCACCTAGGAAAATTAAGGAAATGTTGAGATCAGTCAAAGATAGTCTCGGCTTAAGAGTGCCGGGAATTTATACTATTCCTTGCGAATGCGGCAAGAATTACGTGGGCCAGTCTGTAAGAACCGTTGCCGACCGCTGCATCGAGCACCAGCGCCACCTAAAATACAGGTATTTGGAAAAAATCAGAGATGGCTGAACATAGCCTGCTTAACAAGCATAAGATTTTATTTGAAGAAACCAGAGTAATAGCTCACGCATCGAATTACTGGGACTCTGTGATCCGGGAAGCAGTCGGAATTAGACTTAGCGATAATAACTTTAACAGAGACAACGGCTATGCACTTAGTAACACTTGGAAGAGTGCACTGGATAAAGAAAAATTGCAGAGAAAAACTTCCTGCACTTTACCTCCTAATTCAAGGGACGGCGCTGCGAGCAACGCAGGATAGAAACTACATCTATGGAAGTAGAGGGCACCACTTCACTACGTGCCATATCGCTGTTGCTATGACATATTCCAGCCAATCGGAAGCCGTCCTTGGCATATAAAAGTGGGAACCTCGCTAGTTCACGGCAGTCAGTTTTAGCCCTGATGACAACCATGGAGGTAGTGGTCAAAAGCTTGGAGTTTTATCCTGAATTGATGCGGCATGTACACCGAGAGATTTTTATTCACTAACAATAATGGTCTCTAAATTCTCTGCCTACTAAGAAAGTAGCTACTTGTATTAATACTACTACAACACAGCCAATACCAATACTAGCAAAACTTCACAAAATTATTAGCTGAAACCAAAAAATTAGAACAGCCACTGTAACACTAAGCTAAGTTAAAACTCTGAATGAAAATTTTACTGAAATATTTCACTAGAAAGAATAATAAACGTCAGTTGAAAACTAAAGCACGAAATTTACTAAACGACTTCAACACACTGAAAACTCGAAAAACACAGCGAGCGAACGATTACAAAAGTTCATTAAGTCGTTACTTCACCACAAACGGCACACAACACTGCTGAAATCTATTAAATTTAACAACTGTATTACAGAGCACAAATAAGTTTGTCAGTACTTAACTTATAACCACTACAGCTACAGTGCACACCGCAAAATGTAAACATACTACTGTGGCGCGAGGCTTAGACGAACGACGAAAGCACACTCGCAAATAATAGACCACTCGAGTCAATAACACAGGAAGAAAGACTGAGATTAATGAAAATCCACTAATAAGTTACTTTTACAGCAAATATTAACACAAATGTACAGTTCGGCTTTAGAAGTCGTTTAACAACTGAAAATACTATATTCTCTTTTTTCTGTGAGATACTGGATGGGCTAAACAAAAAGTTTCGAACGCTTGGCGTACTTTTTTGATTTAACTAAGGCATTTGGCTGTGTTGATCACGAAATATTGCTCCAGAAGTTGGACCATTACGGAATAAGGGGAGTAGTTCACAACTGGTTCACCTCTTACTTTAGCAATAGGCAGCAAAAGGTCATTATTCACAATGTTGATAACGGCTGTGATGTGGGATCTGAGTGGGGTGCTGTCAAGTGGGTGGTGCCCCAGGGATCAGTGTTGGGGCCGCTCCTGTTCCTTATTTATATAAATGATATACCCTCTAGTATTATGGGTAACACTAAAATATTTCTGTTTGCTGATGACACTAGCTTGGTAGTAAAGGATGTTGAGTGCAACATTGACTCTGTTTCAAATTTTGTGGTACATGACCTCAGTTCACGGCCTGTAGAAAATAAACTAACGTTAAATCACAGTAAGACTCAGTTTATACAGTTTCTGACACACAATTCAACATGACCTGACGTTTTAATGTCTCAGAATGGGAATATGATTAGTGAAACTGAACAGTTCAAATTTCTAGATGTTCAGATAGATAGTAAGCTGTTGTGGAAAGCCCACGTTCAGGATCTTGTATAAAGACTTAATACTGCCATTTTTACTATTCGAACGGTATCAAATGTGGTGTCACCGCCAGACACCACACTTGCTAGGTGGTAGCCTTTAAATCGGCCGCAGTCCGTTAGTGTACGTCGGACCCGAGTGTCGCCACTATCAGTGATTGCAGACCGAGCGCCGCCACATGGCAGGTCTAGTCTAGAGAGACTCCCTAGCAATCGCCCCAGTTGTACAGCCGACTTTGCTAGCAATGGTTCACTGACTACATACGCTCTCTCATTTGCTGAGACGACCAGCAACCATCGAACCATCAGTATAGACAATGTCAGAGCCTTGAAATGCGGCAAGGATTGAAAGGAAGCAGCAACAGAGAGCCTTACGAGGGACTGAGTGCTTCAGTCCCTGTGCCAAATCGAGCCAAAGGCATGGGCGGGGCACACACCACAGGGGTATGCGCAGATGCGCCCGGAAAAGAGGTGGAAAACAGGAAACCTCAAGCCCACAGAGAAGTGCTCTGATGTGAACCGCGATCGTATGCCCTGACTGGGCCGCCGTTCTGGAAGGTGGACGACCGACTGAGGGAACAGGAGACTATAATTGGGATGCCCGGGCAAGCTACAAAAGTGTGTAGCATAAGCGGCCAGTAATCGTTGGCGCCGGAACTGCAATGGAAAGACACCTGCCTCCACAAGTCAAATCCCACTGTGAAGGATGGGGTCCAGTAACCGCAATGTGGAAGGGGATGCCAAACCATAAGTCAGTCTTCCATAATCTAGATGGGACCGAATTAATGCCTGGTACAGCCGTAGAAGGGTAGACCGTTTGGCACCCCACCTGGTGTGACCTGAGCAACGAAGAGTTTGTTTAAGCTGCCGAATATGAGGTAGCCAAGTCAATCTGGTATCGAAAACCAATCCCAAAAACCAATGCGTCTCCACCACAGCAAGAGGTTCGCCATCTAGATAAAGCCATGGCTCAGGGTGAACAGTGTGTTGTTGGCAGAAATGCATAACGCAAGTCTTGGCATCCGAAAACTAGAAGCCTTGCGCTACAGCCCAAGACTGCACATTTTGGATAGTGCCCTACAGCTGCTGTTCAGCAGCTGCAATGCCAGTGGAGCTATAGTACAGGGAGAAGTCGTCAGCATACAAGGAAGCTGAGACAGACATTCCCACTGCCGCAGCGAGCCCATTAATTGCAGTCAAAAAGATGCAGACACTTAAGACAGATCCTTGCAGTACCCCATTCTTTTGAATTTGGGAGGGACTATGGAAGTCCACAACTTGCACATGGAAGGAACGAAGTGACAGAAAATTTTGTATGAAAATCAGCAGCAGACCCCGAAGACCCCAACCATGATGCATAGAGAGGATGTGATGTCTCCATGTCATATCATATGCCTTCCGCATGCCAAAAAAGACAGCGACCAGATGCTGATGGCGGGCAAAGGCCATACTGATGGCAGACTCCAGGCACACCAGATTGTCGGAGGCTGAGCAGCCCTTATGGAATCTACCCTGAGATGGAGGAAGAATGCCCTGAGACTCAAGTAGCCAACTCAACCTCTGGCTCACTATGCATTCGAGCAACTTGCAAAGAACATTGGTGAGGCTAATGGGACAGTAGCTGTCCACCCCCAGTGGGTTCTTGCCAGGTTTCAACATGGGGATTAGGATGCTTTCCTGCCATTGCTACGGGAACTCACCCTCAACCCAGATATGGTTGAAAAAGTCTAGGAGGCATCGCTGGCAGTCCACTGAGAGGTGTTTGAACATCTGACAGTGGATGCGATCTGGCCCGGGAGCCGTATCAGGGCAAGTGGGTAGTGCACTTTGGAATTCCCACTCACTGAACGGAGCATTGTACAATTCAGGGTGGCACGTGTGAAATGAAAGGCTATGACATTCCAACTGCTCTTTCAGGGAGCAGAAGGCCAGTGGGTAAGTCGCAAAAGTGGAACTCTGAGCAAAATGCTCCGCTAAGGGTTTGAAATTGTCGGAGTCAGTACAGACTGCTCCATTCAGTGAAAGCACAGGTACATTGACGGGGGTCCGATAGCCATAGAGTCATCTAATCTTGGCCCAGGCCTGTGATGGAGAGGTACGGAGGCCAATGGTGGAGACATGCCTTTCCCAGCACTCCTGCTTCCATTGGCGAATGAGGCGGCAGGCTCGTGCACGGAGCCATTTAAAGGCGATGAGGTGTTCCATTGAGGGATGCTGCTTGTGACGCGGGAGCGCCCACCTGCGATCTTTAATGTCCTCAGCTATTTCGGGCAACCACCAAGGCACAGTCCTCCACCGAGGGGACCCAGAAGAACAGAGAATGGCAGATTCTGCAGCAGTAACGATGTCGATTGTGATGATGATGTTTGGTTTGTGGTGCGCTCAACTGCGTGGTTATCAGCACCCGTACAATTATCCAATCTTTACTCAGTCCAATTTCGCCACTTTCCTGGATGATGATGAAATGATGAGGACAACACAAACACCCAGTCATCTCGAGGCAGGTGAAAATCCCTGACCCCACCTCTAATCGAACCCGGGACCCCGTGCTCGGGAAGCAAGAACGCTACCGCGAGACCACGAGCGGCGGACAATGCCGATTGTGACCGAGTAAACCACCGCATCAATGGCGTCATAGGAAAGAGGCTCAGTAGTTGCAATGGAGATGAACAAGTCCAGTCAGCCTTATTCATAACCTATCCGCAGGGGCACCCAGAAGAGTGCCGCTGTGGCAGTGACAAAGATCGGAAAGTGGTTACTACCACACAAGTCGTCATGCACACTCCATTGGACAGATGGTAATAGACTAGGGCTGCAGATCGAAAGGTCGATGGCTGAGTACGTGCCGTGCGCCACACTGAAATGTGTGAAGGCACCATTATTTAAAAGAGAAAGGTAGAGCTGTGCCAATACTTGCTCAACGATGCTGCCTTGTCCTGTTGCCACTGATCCACCCCACAGAGGGTTATGGACGTTGAAGTCGCCCAGTAACGGAAAAGGTGGCGGCAATTTGGCTATCAGCACAGCCAGGACATGGTGCAGGACATCACCATCCGGTGGAAGATAGAGACTGCAAACAGTAACAGCCTGAGGCGTCCACACCCGAACAGCGAAAGCCTCTAAAGGTGTTTGCAGAGGGACACACTCGCTGTAAAGGGAGTGAAGGACGTAGATGCAGACGCCACCAGATACCCTCTCATAAGCTGCCCGATTCTTATAATAACCCCGATAGCCACAGAGGTTGGGGTTCACATCGCTGGAAACCAAGTTTCCTGAAGAGCAATGCAGAGGAAATGGTGAAGGCTGAGAAGTTATTGGAGCTCAGCAAGATGGTGGAAAAAGCTGCTGCAGTTCCACTGGAGGATGACATTGACCATGGCCGAGAAAGGTGTGAAGGGACCGTCACCTACTGCCACCGATAGAGTATCTGTGCGAGTGACATCCATTGTGTTTGACAGTCCAGCGAGATCTAGGTCCTCAGAGCTTGTAGGTTGTGGTGGGGTGGGGTGGGTGCCACCACAAGTTCCTTTGTCTTGGAGGTCTTCTTTGACTTTCCTCGCTGCTCCTTGGATTTCACTGGCTGGGAGGGCTTCACCGATTCAGTCTCCAGGACGGAGGAGGATCTTGAAGCCCTACGACCAGCTGCTTGTGGGCACTTATGCCACTGCCGGGTGTCATCCTTCCCACTTGTGGAAACCTGGGAAGGGAGGGACCCAAGGACCCCTTGTGAGTGAGAGGAGGTGAAGAAGTTGGACACTTGTCTGGCTTGGAAGTGGGGACGGATGTCCCCGATGGGTGTGGGGGTATTGCTCACGAGGTAGGTGGCGCAGGAGCAACAGGGTTGGTAGTGCCCCCCATGAGCAAGGGGGCATGTGGAGATGTATGGCTTGGTGAGCCAACTGAAATTCGCTGAACTGATGGGGCTATCATGGTTGTCATAGTGGTGGCATATGAGGAAGTCATTCACACAGGATGAAGTTGTTCATATTTCCTCTTAGCCTCAGTATAGGTCAGTCGGTCCAGGGTCTTATACTTCATGATTTTCCACTGTTTCTGTAAGATACTGCAGTCTGGCGAGCAAGGTGAATGATGCTCTCTGCAGTTGACACAGATGGGAGGCGGGGCACATGGAGTATAGGGAGTATAGGGATGTGATGGGCGTCTACAATCTCGACATGTGAGGTTGGAAGTTCAGTGGGACAACATATGGCCGAACTTCCAGCACTTAAAGCACCGCATCGGGGGAGGGATGTAGGGCTTGACATCACAGCGGTAGACCATCACCTTGACCTTCGCCGGTAATGTATCACCCTCGAAGGCCAAGATGAAGGCACTGGTAGCAGTCTGATTAACCTTCAGACCCCGATAAATGTGTCGGATGAAATGAACACCTCGACGCCCTTAATTGAAGCACAGCTCGTCATCAGACTGCAAAAGAAGGTCCCTATGTAAAATAATACCCTGGACTATATTTAAACTCTTATGAGGTGTGATGGTAACTGAAACATCCCCCAACTTGTCACAAGCAAGTAACCTTCATAACTGGGCAGAGGATGCCGTTTTTATCAATATTGACCCAGAGCGCATTTTGGACAAGCCCTCCACCTCCCAAAACTTGTCGTCTAAATGCTCTATGAAGAATTGAGGCTTCGTTGACATGTAAGACTCCCCATCAGCTCTCGTACAAACTAGGAACCGGGGCGAATAAGTGTCACTGCCATCCTGACCCTTACGCTCCTCCTAGGGTGGGGCCAGGGAGGGGAACGATTTGGGATCGTGTTTCTGCCCAAGAACGCTTAGAGACTGCTGGCGGCTGGCCACCAGCAAGAGATGATGTACCACACTTCATTGTAGGTCATCCACCCTGATGCCACCAACTCTGACCAAGAGCCCTCCCCACAGGCACCACCCAGCCTCAGAAAGGGCCACCTGGCAGGACGGCCATTGCTGGGAGTCCCGATGCCCCAGGGAGATAGGCATCTACTCCTTGGCATATGTGGGTAGTTAACGGCGCAGGCATCACCAGAGCAATCCCTGTGTTGTCAGGGGGCTACAACCAACAGGGTACATGGCGGCCCCACCACAACGGACTGGCTACCATGCTGGATATTAGGTGAAAGGAAGTCCATGGTCGACGTCTCCACAAAAAGCAACACTGCACAGTGCATGGTGGAAATCGCACCCAGGAATGTATCCTCACCCAAGAGATGGAGAATGAGCGGGACGGCAATGCGACGACAAGAAAGCTGGCTAAAGGTCTCAATGCATGATGGGCACGATGCACCATGTAAGGAGCCCTTCCCCAATTGGCTCGCTCTTCAGAAGAATTTGGGAATATGGAGGTCAAACCTGAGAAGGGACTATCACATATAGGCCGAAATGTTTGAGACTCCTTTTAGTCGCCTCTTATGACATGCAGGAATACCTCGGGCCTATTCTAACCCACGAACCTGCAGGGGGAGATGTACCACATTTGGCGCATTCAGCACAAAAGCGTAAAAAGTCTTAAAACAGGTACATGTCAATGTTACAATACGGGGGGCTCAAATAGCAAGCACCTGGTTATTCCTAAAATGACAGTACCATGTATTTGGGGTTTGGACTTTTATGTGAGACTGGTGCAATCATTAGTTTGAAGGAAGGTGAATGTGTATTTAATTCCAATGGTAATATTTGACCGCCACATTGATAAAGGGTAGAGTAGTTCCCAATCAATTTTGTCCGAACTTAATGGTGAATTACGTTAGTATCAATCATGAAACAGTAGATAAAATTTACCTTATATAATGTTCCGAAGAGATGATAAGTAAAGTGTCACTTCTGGAGCAGGTTTTGGAATCAGAATGCATATCTGCGATCCAAAAGGACGAACTATACTACTTGTTGGAACAATATTTGCCAGTTTTCAGTAAACGTCCTGGTGTGATTAAAGATTTTGAATACACTATAAAGATGTATCCGTATAAACAATTTTGTCGTGCATCCTATTCTATACCTTGGACAAAGAAAGAGGTAGTAAGAAAAGAAATTAGTAAAATGTTAGAATGGGGTATTATTGAGCCCTCAGATTCTGAGTTTACTAATCTCCTCTAGGTGGTAATTAAACCCAATGGTGACATCAGATTGGTGTTAGACGCAAGAGAGATAAACAAGATCATTATACCTGTACAAACCAGACCCGAGAGCTTAGAGGAAGTGATACAGAAAATTTATGGTGGCTGCTTCTTAACTTCCTTGGACATGCATAGCTCAAAATGGCAAACGAGAATATCGGAAGAATCTAGAAAATATACTGCATTCGTTTTTCTAGGCTGGAGTTACCAGTTCACAGTCATGCCATTTGGATTGAATAAAGCGTTGGTGTTTTTATATCTGCATTGGACACTGTTCTTGACAGAGACCTTATGGATAAAGTTACTTTATATGTGGATGATTTATTAATTGCTTCTGAAACCTGGGAGGAACACCTGGATTTATTAAGAAGAGTTTTTGCAAGACTTTTAGAGTACGGAGTTTCTGTAAATTTGAGCAAATCCAAGTTTGCTCATAAGTAACTGAAATTCCTTGGACATATAATTAATCGTAAAGGGATGAAACCCAATCCTAAAAAGATGGATGCGATTAACAGATGTCCATATCTGAAGAATAGAAAAGAATTAAAGTCTTTCATCAGCTTGGTTTCTTTGTTCGACGATTTTTACCCAATCAGCTATGACTGTTTGTTACAGCTGTTAAGGAAAAATGTCATGTGGAAATGGACAACTGAATGCACGCAAGCTTTTGATAACATTCGCAATGCGTTGGTCAATGCTCCACTGTTGCATCATCCAAGACTTGATCAAGATTTTTATATTGCTGCAGGCGCCTCGGAAACGGGATTCGGTGCCACTCTTTTCCAGATGGACGATGCGAAAGATATCAATACACTCAAAACAATTGGGTTTGCTAGCAAAACACTTTCTTGCTGTGAACGTGCGTATTGTACTACTGAACTTGAAGTACTGGCTGTAGTCTGGTCCCTTAGAAAGTTTGGCTATTTTGTTTATGGAAAGAAGGTTATTATATACTGTGACCAGAAAGCTTTGTCTTTTATTCTAACAGGAAGGATGTTTCATATACGTTTAACCCGGTGGGCTTTTCTACTCCAAGAATATGATATTTCACTACAGTACATCAGAGGAAAAGACATCATCATAGCTGATGCTCTTTCAAGGCTACCGAAAAGAAAGAATGACAACAGATGCGAAGAACGAACTATTGACTTTAAAGTCATGAATTTATCAATGCAATATTGTGAGAAGCAGATTTCGCAGCTGTGTCGAAAGCTACAACAGTTACAAGACGAAGGTATGTTGCGGAAGCCCATTAAGGGTGCAGTTGAAAACGAAACGGTAAGTCGCTTCCAAGAACAGTAGCAGTTAAAATCTGGACTGTTATACAGAAAAAAACATGAAGATGATGTTTGGAAAGTTTGTATTCCGAGTGAATCCTTGGAATCACTAATATGGTATACTCACTTAAAATTGGGTCATTTTGATTCTGCAAAATGTACAGCCAGATGAGCACAATACTTTTATCATCCAAATTTGGCACGTTTAGCTACAGATATTCTCAAGAAGTGCAAGGTATGTCAGAAGGCAAAACCCATAAATTATTGTCGTAAGATGGAACTACACCCAATAATTCCACAGCAGCCTTTGATGTTGGTGTCCTGTTACGTCTGTGGACTGTGTCCTATGACACATGGATGGTTCAAATATGTTTTGGCATTCCATGATCTTTTTTCAAATTATGTGAAATCATATCCTTTGAGAAATCTCCACGTGCGACCAATGTTATGCAAACTAATTAACAACTATGTAACTGAGCTTGGTAAACCTACAATCATTTTGACAGATAACGCTGCATATTATACAAGTAAAGTATGGAGAGAGACTATGAAAGAACAAGGAATCAAACATATTTACATCTCATGATTTTACCCATGTGACAATCCTGTTGTAAGAATGTTCCGAGAGCTAAATCGATTCCTACGTACAAACATACTGCACCAGCATTATAAATGGATCGATTGGATTTACGAATTTGAATAAGTGTATAATGACTTACCTCACTTATCAACAGGCTATTCACCCAACCAAATAGTATTTGGTGAGAGTAGCTTGCCGGAATGGTTGAAGGAATTACCTCAATTGGAAGGAGCGAATATCAAGAAAGAAGATATTTTGAAGAAGGTTTACAAAAACCTGAAGCACCAAGCACGATTGAGAAAGGCTAGGTTTGATAAAACGGTTAAGAAAGTAGTCACATATGATGTAGGAGAAGAAGTTTTATTGATAAACCACCCGAGAGCATCAACTAGAAAGAGATTTAACAAAAAGTGGCAATATTTGTATACAGGTCCCTATAGGACAATTAAAATACCGCATGAAGGGAGCTACATCCTGACACATTGCGACAGTAATGTGATTAGGGGCTTGTTCTCGCACATAGACATTAAGAAATATTATCTATGATGAAAGAGATACGAATTCGAGAAATACAGAATAAACCAATAGGACACTGTTAGCAGAATTCGACCACATGTCAACTGTAACATTTGCAAGTACAATATCTGTGGAAGAAGAAAAGAAGATGCTGAATATAAGATCATTATGATTTTATGAACTGTGAAATAAATGGGCAGTGAAACAGAATGACTATTCAAATTTGTAAAAGAAGAAATTATGAAGAAAGAATCTATTTTATGTATATGTGTAAATGAGAAGATTAGTATATATATATAAAACAAACATGATTTGACTTACCGAACTAAAGCGCTGGCACGTCGATAGACACACAAACAAACACAAACACACACAAAATTCTAGCTTTCGCGAGCAGCAGTTGCTTCGTCAGGAAAGAGGGAAGGAGAGGGAAAGACGAAAGGATGTGGGTTTTAAGGAAGAGGGTAAGGAGTCATTCCAATCCCGGGAGCGGAAAGACTTACCTTAGGGGGAAAAAAGGACGGGTATACACTGGCGCGCGCCCACACACACACACACACACACACACACACACACACACACACACACACACACACACACACACACACACATATCCATCCGCATATACACAGACACGTGTATATGCGGATGGATATGTGTGTGTGTGCGCGCCAGTGTATACCCGTCCTTTTTTCCCCCCTAAGGTAAGTCTTTCCGCTCCCGGGATTGGAATGACTCCTTACCCTCTCCCTTAAAACCCACATCCTTTCGTCTTTCCCTCTCCTTCCCTCTTTCCTGACAAAGCAACCACTGGTTGCGAAAGCTAGAATTTTGTGTGTATGTTTGTGTGTCTATCAACCTGCCAGCGCTTTTGTTTGGTAAGTCTCATCATCTTTGTTTTTAGATATATTTTTCCCACGTGGAATGTTTCCTTCTATTATATATATATATATATATATATATATATATATATACATACATATGGTTGAAAATATTAATATGTCACAACCTAATTAGTGGCAAAAAGACAGTACTGCATATCCTCATGTATATATGTAAATAGTCTTAGAGAAAATGACTCAAAAGTAGTGTTAAGATGTAAGACTAAGATGTATTGGACTTCAATGTATATATTTAATTGAAGTGTATTGCATACAATATCTACCTATCAACTGTTAGTGAACAGTTAATGCAATTAAACAATTGTAACATGGACCTTGCCGTAGGTGGGGAGGCTTGCGTGCCTCAGCGATACAGATAGCCGTACCGTAGGTACAAGCACAACGGAGGGGTATCTGTTGAGAGGCCAGACAAACGTGTGGTTCCTGAAGAGGGGCAGCAGCCTTTTCAGTAGTTGCAAGGGCAACAGTCTGGATGATTGACTGATCTGGCCTTGTAACGATAACCAAAACGGCTGTGCTGCGCTGGTACTGCGAACGGCTGAAAGCAAGGGGAAACTACGGCCGTAATTTTTCCCGAGGGCATGCAGCTTTACTGTATGATTAAATGATGATGGCGTCCTCTTGGGTAAAATATTCCGGAGGTAAAATAGTCCCCCATTCGAATCTCCGGGCGGGGACTACTCAAGAGGATGTCTTTATCAGGAGAAAGAAAACTGGCGTTCTACGGATCAGAGCGTGGAATGTCAGATCCCTTAATCAGGCAGGTAGGTTAGAAAATTTAAAAAGGGAAATGGATAGGTTAAAGTTAGATATAGTGGGAATTAGTGAAGTTCGGTGGCAGGAGGAACAAGACTTCTGGTCAGGTGACTACAGGGTTATGAACACAAAGTCAAATAGGGGTAATGCAGGAGTAGGTTTAATAATGAATAGGAAAATAGGAATGCGGGTAAGCTACTACAAACAGCATAGTGAATGCATTATTGTGGCCAAGATAGATACGAAGTCCACACCTACTACAGTAGTACAAGTTTATATGCCAACTAGCTCTGCAGAGGAAGAAGAAATTGATGAAATGTATGATGAGATAAAAGAAATTATTCAGGTACTGAAGGGAGACGAAAATTTAATAGTCATGGGTGGCTGGAATTTGGGAGTAGGAAAAGGGAGAGAAGGAAACGTAGTAGGTGAATATGGATTGGGGCTAAGAAATGAAAGAGGAAGCCGCCTGGTAGAATTTTGCACAGAGCACAACTTAATCATAGCTAACACTTTGTTTAAGAATCATGATAGAAGGTTGTATACATGGAAGAACCCTGGAGATACTAAAAGATATCAGATAGATTATATAATGGTAAGACAGAGATTTAGGAACCAGGTTTTAAATTGTAAGACATTTCCAGGGGCAGATGTGGACTCTGACCACAATCTATTGGTTATGACCTAAAGATTAAAACTGAAGAAACTGCAAAAAGGTGGGAATTTAAGGAGATGGGACCTCTATAAACTGAAAGAACCAGAGGTTGTACAGAGTTTCAGGGAGAGCATAAGGGAACAAATGTCAGGAATGGGGAAAAGAAATACAGTAGAAGAAGAATGGGTAGCTCTGAGGGATGAAGTAGTGAAGGCAGCAGAGGATCAAGTTGGTAAAAAGGCGAGGGCTAGTAGAAATCCTTGGGTAACAGAAGAAATATTGAATTTAATTGATGAAAGGAGAAAATATAAAAATGCAGTAAATGAAGCAGGCAAAAAGGAATACAAACGTCTCAAAAATGAGATCGACAGGAAGTGCAAAATGGCTAAGCAGGGATGGCTAGAGGACAAATGTAAGGATGTAGAAGCTTATCTCAATAGGGGTAAGATAGATACTGCCTACAGGAAAATTAGAGAAACCTTTGGAGAAAAGAGAGCCACTGGTATGAATATCAAGAGCTCAGATGGAAACCCAGTTCTAAGCAAAGAAGGGAAAGCAGAAAGGTGGAAGGAGTATATAGAGGGTCTATACAAGGGCGATGTTCTTAAGGACAATATTATGGAAATGGAAGAGGATGTAGATGAAGATGAAATGGGAGATATGATACTGCGTGAAGAGTTTGACAGAGCACCCGAAAGACCTGAGTCGAAACAATGCCCCCGGAGTAGACAACATTCCATTGGAACTACTGACAGCCTTGGGAGAGCCAGTCCTGACAAAACACTACCATCTGGTGAGCAAGATTTATGAGACAGGCGAAATACCCTCAGACTGCAAGAAGAATATAATAATTCCAATCCCAAAGAAAGCAGGTGTTGACAGATGTGAAAATTACCGAACAATCAGTTTAATAAGCCACAGCTGCAAAATACTAACACGTATTCTTTACAGACAAATGGACAAACTAGTAGAAGCCGACCTCGGGGAAGATCAATTTGGATTCCGTAGAAATACTGGAACACGTGAGGCAATACTGACCTTACGACTTATCTTAGAAGAACGATTAAGGAAAGGCAAACCTACGTTTCTAGCATTTGTAGACTTAGAGAAAGCTTTTGACAATGTTGACTGGAATACTCTCTTTCAGATTGTAAAGGTGGCAGGGGTAAAATACAGGGAGCGAAAGGCTATATACAATTTGTGCAGAAACCAGATGACAGTTATAAGAGTCGAGGGACATGAAAGGGAAGCAGTGGTTGGGAAGGGAGTGAGACAGGGTTGTAGCCTCTCCCCGATGTTATTCAATCTGTATATTGAGCAAGCAGTAAAGGAAACAAAAGCAAAGTTTGGAGTAGGCATTAAAATGCATGGAGAAGAAATAAAAACTGTGAGGTTCGCCGATGACCTTGTAATTCTGTCAGAGACAACAAAGTGAAGAGCAGTTGAACAGAATGGATGGTGTCTTGAAGGGAGGATATAAGATGAACATCAACAAAAGCAAAACGAGGATAATGGAATGTAGTCGAATTAAGTCGGGTGATGTTGAGGGTATTAGATTAGGAAATGAGACACTTAAAGTAGTAAAGGAGTTTTGCTATTTGGAGAGCAAAATAACTGATGATGGTCGAAGTAGAGAGGATATAAAATGTAGACTGGCAATGGCAAGGAAAGAGTTTCTGAAGAAGAGAAATTTGTTAACATCGGGTATAGATTTAAGTGTCAGGAAGTCATTTCTGAAAGTATTTGTATGGAGTGTAGCCATATATGGAAGTGAAACATGGACGGTAAATAGTTTGGACAAGAAGAGAATATGAGCTTTCGAAATGTGGTGCTACAGAAGAATGCTGAAAATTAGATGGGCAGATCACGTAACTAATGAGGAGGTATTGAATAGAATTGGGATAAGAGAAATTTGTGACACAACTTGACTAGAAGAAGGGATCGATTAGTAGGATATGTTCTGAGGCATCAAGTGATCACCAATTTAGTATGGGAAGGCAGCGTGTTGGGTAAAAATCGTAGAGGGAGACCAAGAGATGAATACACTAAGCAGATTCAGAAGGATGTAGGTTGCAGTAGGTACTGGGAGATAAAGAAGCTTGCACAGGATAGAGTAGCATGGAGAGCTGCATCAAACCAGTCTCAGGACTGTAGACCACAACAACAACAACAGAAAATGAATAACCTAACCGTATCAGAAGTCATAGAAGTTTTAGCAAACTACTGTATTGAGAGAAATTCCTATTAACTAAAGCGCCTGAGCTAACAAAAACATGATGGAAGTCATTAATAGTGCGAAAGGTACTCACATTAACTCCAGGAGATGATTATTTCGTAAAGCACCAAAGATTTCCATCCCATAGCTTCTAGAGGAATACTCATCTACAGTAAACAACAGTTGACCGGTCCTTCAAAGCGCGTTACGCAACAGATAAAGTTCATGCGTACCAACTTGTGACAAACAATATAATGTCATAAGTCAACCATTACACTTCAAAATTTTAATGAAAGCATTGTTTTGACACAAATATCATCGATTTCCACAATTAATACAACAAGGAAGTTTGTAGACAACAGTGATTTAATGTACTTTAATGTTGTTAATTTAGTCGCAATGTGAGCAACATAAGTACTTTCATCAGACATGAATTTACAATGCACTGTACAACGGCAAAGACAATATTGAGATCCGATTTGTGATCTAACCTGACAGCAAGAGCAATTGATTAGAAATTGCAATTGGGGGAGGAAGATAATGACCAGGTTGTATCCAGCCAATTATGCAATCTGATGCAGGTCGCAGCCTTGGGCGTTAATCATCGAAACCGGCTTGATCCCAGCTTTGCACAGTCGGTTGGAGAACTGAGGACTGCGTCCAAGAGAATGTGTTGTGTGATTATGTGATGATGTTTCAAAATGTTTCTGATACAACTCAATAGACAGATTTGAAATTTATTTAAGGGTGTTTTGTCTAGGCCCACTCGTTAATCATAAAATTGTTGTAACATATATGTACTTACTTATTGAGTGAATCGGAGTGTGAGTGAATTCACAAGGACAAGTACACCATCCTATCAAAATACACGACAGATAGGCCTGTTCTGTCTGGAACGCTCTTCAAGACATCACAGTCCACAGGCCGTATAACGTTACAGGTCAGAATTGATCTACGAGGTCTTGAATATCTTGTTTGTATCTGTCAGCTGGTATGGAGAAATTGAGATTTGGGGGATTTCTTTATATAGTTTTGCATGATTAAGTCCCGACACTATGCAAAGCTGTCATTCAGTTATGTGCGATTTGCGTTCTGTTATGTGTTACTTTCTGATAATAAATCATATCTTTTCCGATTACCGTTAAAATATAATGACAATAAATGTTTGAGATCATTTGGAATAATATTTTAATTACTATGTAGATGATGTGACGTCATTCATTTACTCTTAGAAAAAAAGAAAAGAAAAGTGTTAATTGTGCGTTTATGGATGGTCAGTGTCGGGATCAGTGATTACGATTCCAGAAATAATTGATTGGACAAAGTACAATTGCACACAATCGTGTAGGGCGAATTATGACCTTGAAATTGGTTGTAGATGTATGCAGGTCAATTTCATGACAGGCCAGTAAGCATCGCGAGTGTGTCATGGTATCAAGACTGCTTTCGTGCCGCCGATGGTTTGCTTCAAACTCGTGAAAACACAATTTACGTGAATTCTTAATTATCGCGAAAGGGTAGAATATTTGAGGAGCCATTGTGGAGGACATAAGTTTGGATAGAAAGATCATTTTCAAAATCCAATATAAATCCTGTTGACCAAAGTAGCCTAGCAACCCAAAGCTCATACGTGGTTATCAGCAGAAACAGTTTACTATTTTTCATGCACATGTTTACACTCTACATCGAGGTGTGGATGATTTGTGGGTGCGAAATAAACATTTTAAAGCATTTGATTAAATGAAAAGGAAAAATATAAAGAAGTTTATTCGTATATTTTTGTTATTTCATGAACAGTGATATTTTCGTATAGTGGTATAGAGCCTTATGTATTATTAATATTCCGACAGACTGATCGCAAGTGCTCTCATTACAAGTAAGAGTAGCTGGTTCTTAAAGTCTCAAAGGTTAAGTGAAGAATAATATCACACTTAAATAATGCAGCATCAAAACCCACTATCTTTATACTATATTAAGCTAGCTAATCCGGAATCACATGATACCATGGCCATGTAGTTGAGTGTTGTCGACAACAAATAGGTAAACACAAACATAAGCATTTCTCATGCTCTGATATCAACGAGGGAAAGAGGAGACGACAACAACGACATACACGTATCCATATACAAACGGTATACATGGCGCCTTACAATACAACAACACAACGGACGTCACAGTATAGCATATCCCACACAATCAGCAGATTTAGAGCCATCAGTGTAAAAAACAGCGGCATCCCGAAACTCCCACAAAATTCGGCGGAAAAAACAACGGAACACCATCGGGAGAATGGAATCTCTAGGACCTCGTCGGAGATCCATCCAAATCCAGGGCCAAGGAACTAACCAAGGGGAGGGTGTTGGGGAGGGAATGTGGGAGACAGTACAAAGAAGGAAGCTAAAAATCATGGTGAATAGATGCAAGGCAGAGCCCAACAGGTAGAGATGGGCAAAACTGTTCTTTTCAGAGATTGGATCAGAACTGTTCACTCCCTGAAATGAATTAGCTCTTTTTCATGACTCACCACTCATTTACAATATAAAATAAATGGAAGGCACATTGCCCTTTAAACTTGGTTTATTCCAGTACTATACCTGTATTTTGATCTTATTTGATCCTATTTTGAAGTAACACAGATAATGAGTAAGAATTTTGTATTGTTTATTGAAATTTCCACGATATGACAAAGTTTTTGATTATTGATTTATTTTGCACTATCGTGGTTTTTTGGGTGATCGGAAAATGTTGTAACTTGAGATTTACATTAACAATATATTTGGCTATAACGTATTAAAATTTCATTAACCTCATACAAATACATCGCAAGCCATATATTTTTAAAGTGAACGTTTCCTTTCGAAGACGCCTAAAATCGTAAAATCCGTACCAGAATAAGAAAAAAAAATATAAATTTGACTGTAAAACGAAAGTGCTGCATATAGCCTTACGCAGAATAAAACAAGGAAAATATTGGTGTATCACATTTTGTGATACGTTTATCGGTTCGCTCGTAATTAAAGCGTAAATTCGAGTGTCTATAATAAAAATCCTATAGTAAGAGGAGTCATCAGGAACCTAATCTAATCAGTTTAAACAAATAAAAATAAAATAAAAACAATTGATGTATACATAACATAATAATGTAATATACATAGCGGCATTACTACGAAGAACAATATCCAGTGGGGACGAACTCCGATGCAGAGGCGCTGAGTCGAGCAGGTCGAGCCGCGAGCTGTATTACTGCGTGAGCTGAGACCGCAGAGACCACAGTGACACCTGAGTCGCTTTGCTCGACGCTCTGGCTAGAGTCGAGACGGTGGGGCGAGCGTTGAGCGGGCGAGTTCCGAGGGAGGGGGTAGCGGTGAACTTACCCGCTCCGAGACAAATAGTTCGTTCCCTTGCGAGCGGGTTTTTGCAATTAGTTCCTATGTTATCCGCTAGGTGGCTCTCTGTCCTGTTGCTCGCATCAACTGCCCAGAGGGCAGGACGTGCGACAGAGTGCTGCGCCAGACACTGCGCGGCAGACGACGCACAGAGACGCCACGGCAATGTGAAACACAAAATCCAATGGGGCACTGCACAATGCAGGCAGCCAAGGTAGAAGCAGGGCAGAGGCCGGCGCTGGCTGTGTTGTGTGGCGTGCACTGTGCTGTGACCAGCAGAGGCGCTGCTGATTTGCTCCGTCTCTCTCTCCGTGGGAAACGTTTGGAGCTACCGTTCTTTTTTTCTGAATCACTGATTGTTCACTCCTTTGAAAGATTGAACTCTATGAATTAGTTCAAGAGCGGATCCCCCATCTCTACCAACAGGTGGGCGACATCCTTGGTCTGGGAACAGGATAGAATAGGAAGGATGAGTGGGAGAGGAATGGGCAGCGATTGCATAAGAAACCAGAAGCTGGGACCGCCTAACAGAAAGGGGGGATCCCAGCTTCAACCAGGAGACTATCAACAGGGCTAGTAGGGAAGGCACCGGTGGCCAAACCGATACCACGATGGTGGACCGGATCCAGGAGACACAGTGTGGAAGGAGCAGCTGAACCATAAATTTGACAACCATAGTCCAAGCAAGACAGTATTAAAGCCCGATAAAGGAGGAGAAGGATGGAGCAGTCCGCACCCCAAGGGGTGTGGGCAAGGAAGCGAAGGACATTGAGTTTATGGAAACATCCTACCTTCAGAAGTCTGATATGAGGCAGCCAAGTGAGCTTGTTGTCGAAAGGAAGACCCAGGAAACAAAACTGTGGGACCACAGGCAATCGTTGTGCATCAAGGTAGAGCTCTGGATTGGGACGGACTGTAGTACGGCGACAGAAGTGGACCACTCACGATTTTAAAGGAGAGAATTGAAACCTATGTGAGAGGGTCCATGCAAAGGCATGGTGTATAACTCCCTGGAGCTGCCGCTCTGCAGAGGCCATCGAAGAGGAACTAACCCAAATGCAGAAATCATCCACATACAGATCACCAAAGGACCAACGGATGCCACAAGTTCATCTATAGCAATGAGGAAAAGTACACTCAATACGGAACCCTGTGGGATGCCATTCTCCTGAGTCCATGGAGAATTAAAAACAGTACCAACCCAAACCCTGAACGACCGAGGGAACAGGAACTGGCAGATAAAAATCTGGAGAGGTCCCCGAAGAGCCCACTTTTGAACTGTAAGAAAGATGTGATGGCGCCAAGCCATGTCATAGGCCTTGCAAAGGTCGAAAACTACTGCAACCAAATGGCGGCGCTGGGAAAAAGCCTGCTGAATTGCGGCTTTCAAGGGAAGTAAGTGATTGATCGGAGACCGTCCCTTTCGGACGCCAGACTGGTAAGGGGACAATATATCTCGAGAGTCAAGGACCCAATTGAGCCGACGTGCTACCATCTGTTCAAGTAACTTGCAAACAATGTTTCTCAGACTAATTGGCCGATAGCTTTTGACAAACAGGGGGTTCTTACCAGGCTTAAGGACAGGAACCACGATGCTATCCCTCCATAGAGAAGGGAAGTCACCCTGGAGCCAAATGTGGTTAAACATCCAGAAGATGTTGCCGTTGTGGAGCACTGAGATGTTGAAGTAGTTGGTTATGAATGGAGTTCGGGCCAGGGGCTGTATCATGAGAAGAAGAAAGTGCGGAAAGAAGGTCCCATTCAGTAAAAGGTTCATTGTACGATTCTGACTGACAAGGGGTAAAACATAAGGCAGAAGCTTCGGCCTGCTGTTTCTGGTGAAGCAAAGTGGCCGGATAGGAGGCTGATGGTGATGCTGTTGCAAAACGGGTCGCAAGATGTTCTGCGAGAAACAACAGGTCCATGCAAAGGCCATCCGGGAGGTGAAGGCCCGGGAGGGTAGACTGCCAATGGCAACCTTTGAGAGAGCAAAGTGCAGCCCATAACCGTGATACCCATGACATAGGGACAGTTGAACTGAGGGAAGAAACAAAGTGTTACCAACACATCTGCTTTAGTGCAAAGGCATTTAAAGGTAATAAGGTTGGCAATGGATGGGTGCCTCTTAAGGTGTTGCAAAGCTTGACGGCGATCACGGATGGCAATGGCAATGACCGTACTCCACTACAGGACTTGCCGGCGGCGAAAAGGTCCAGATGAGCGCAGGATAGTAAGGCTAGCAGCTCGAACAATCGTGTCAGACACGTCACGTAGGACGTCATCAATACAACCCAACAAAGAGGGAGAAAAAACGACCTGTGCAGTATATAGAGGCCAATCGGCGCGTTTCAAAGACCAACGAGGTAACTTGTCCATCAGGGAGTGGAAAGGGAACGAGAGAATCAACGGGAAATGATCACTATCACAAAGGCCGTTGTGTGGCGACCAATGTAATGGAGGAGGGAGGGAGATGAAAGAGAAAGGTCAGTGGCAGAAAAGGTACCATGACTGGAACTAAAATGAGTAGGGGAGCCATCATTAAGAAGGCACAAGTCGTGGTCTACAAGAAACTGGTCTATGAGAAGACCCCAACTAGATGGAAATGCACTGCCCCACAGGGGATGTTTAGAATTAAAATCCCCAGGGCGGAGGAAGTTGCTCAAGAAGGGCAGTGAAGGCAGCAGGTGTAAGAGTCCTGTCAGAAGGGAGATAAAGATGGCAAACTGTGACCTCAGAGTCCAGGTGGACCCTAACAGCAACCACTTCCAATGTAGTTTGAAGAGGAATCCACATGCTAGCGACGTCCATATGGACAAACGTACAAACGCCACCAGAGGCCTGCAGGGACTGACCCAACTGCGACAGAAAACACGGAACCCATGGAGGGTCAGTGAGTGATCATCAGTAAAATGAGATTCCTGTAGAACCACACAAGCTGCAGGGTAAAACGAAATAAGGGATTTCAACTCTGGAAAGTGATGGTAATATCCATTACAATTCCATTGGATAAACACAGAATGATGATTCAAATGAGGGGTGACCAGGTTAAAGCCAGTCATGCCGCTGGTTCACCACCCATCACCGACAAGGAGGGGGCTACAGCCATGAACAGCAGGTCAGAATCAGGTGGCAAAGGTGGGGACAGGACCGCTGGCTACACCAGAGGCTTCATGTCCTGGGACTTATGTTTCTTCTTTTCTGTTTGAGATCACGGAGGACTGTGCGGCAAAAAAGAGCCAGCTGCAGCAAGATCTGGAACAGAAAGAGATCGAGCAACCTGGGGCCCACAGAGTATGGTTCTCGTGGTGGTCGTGTGGCAGCAGACCTTTGGCCTGGAGAGGGGAACCCAGGAGTGGCGCCCTTGACCAGCAGACGCCAAAGAAGTGGGAAACTGGCTAGGGAGGGGGAGCGGCACCTGAAGGGAAGGGTGTGGGAGCCACAGGGGAGGGGGGAGGAGAGGGGTTCAGGACTGGGGTAAGGAAGGGGTGAAGATGTAACTAAAGCATAGCTAGACGTCATAGACACAGGATGAATTTGTGCATACTTCTTACGGGCCTCAGTGTAGTTTAGATGATCAAGGGACTTTTACCTTCTTTTCCTTCTTATAAACTGGGCGATCTGGTGAACATGGAGAATGATAGCCATTCCCTACCCCCCTCATGGCATGGATATCCACAGTCACCACAGAGAGGGGCCTGCAAACAGCGGGAAGACGTGTCCAAAACGCAAACACTTAAAAAATTTCATAAGTGGCGAGATGTACGGCTTCACATCACATTGATAAACCATAAACTTGACCTTCTCAAGGAGTGTATCCCCTTCAAAGGCCAGGATAAAGGCACCAGTATCAATGCAATTGTCCTTCGAACTCTTCTGAACACGTCTAACAAAGTGAACACGTCGAACAAAGTGAACACCCCGCCGTCCGAGATTTTCTCGAATTTCCTCATCAGTTTGAAGGATGAGGTCTGTGAAAAATTACACCTTGAACCATATTTAAAGACTGGTGGGGGTAATGGGCACAGGAATAGTGCCAAGATGGTTGCAGGAACAAAGGGCAGCAGACTGGGCAGCTGAAGCATTTTTGACCAACAACGAACCCGACCGGATCTTGCTCAGAGAGTCCGCTTCGCCAAACTTGTCTTCAATGTGTTCCACACTAAATAAAGTTTTGGTATTGGTGAAAGTATCCCCATCAATCCTGGTGCAAACCAGATAGCGGAAGAAAGGTTTCGCTTCCCGCCGGTGAGCCTGACCCTCCTCCTAGGGGGTAGCCATGGAACGGAAGGCGAAGAGGCAGAAGAAGCAGCACTAAAACAATTATTTCCATGTAAAGAGACGGCCGAAGAAGAATGGCCAGAGTTCAGGATCTGTATGCATTTCATTTGCATAGTGTCCACCCTGATACCACCCACTCCGATCAGGGGCTTTCGCCTTGGGCGCCAACCAGCCACAGCGAGGGCCTTCTGGCACGGTGGCCCTTGTCGAGAGTTCCGATGCCCCAGGACGTCAAGCAATCACTCCTAGGCTTAGATGAGGAGCTCACAGCTCAGGAATCAGAAGTGTGATCCCTGTGTTTTCAGGGGGCTCAACCAAAAGGGTACATAGCGACCCCACCACACGGGCTGGCTACCATGCTCGCTATGCACCCCAGCATCAGACAACGACGTGAAGAAAAATGTGGAAGGAACTAAGAGGGCACACGTCAGAGACACTAGGTAAGGAGCTCTTCCCCAGATGGCTCGCACTACGGAATAGAAATTTAGTAATGGAGGTCAAACCCCAGAGAATGCCCAAAGGACAAGAGAGGGAGAGGAGAGAGGAGAGAGCGAAGGGGAAGGAGCAAGGACAGGAAAGGAGGGGAAAGGCAAGGAAATGCAGCCCGGGAAAGAAGGAAGGCTGCAATATTTCAGGGCCCCGTGCTCACCACGCACGAACTCACAAAAGGACCATGAGCCCCCTGGGAGGATCCGGTACCCTTTTTTTTTGTAAATTCATCGAAGACTTTCAGTACAGTATGGGAACAGCGTTTTCCCCACAACGGAGTGTCTATGATTGGATTGAAAAATTCTGAAATGTTACGTCACGTGAAATGATTCACTTAGACAGACCATTAACTACTGACAAAGTGGCACATCATTTGCAAATTAGTCACAATTCTGCCTTTTAAACCATCCACAACAGACTTGGGTTTCATGAAGTTTGTGCAAGATGGGTTCCAAAACAACTCACACAGTTGCATAAACAAACACGCTTGGACATCTGCAAAAAACATTTGGATCGCTATGGTAACAAAGGGGACAACTTCTCAGACAAGATCATTATGGGTGACGAAACATGGACCCATCATTACGAGCCAGACAGTAAATGGCAGAGTATGGAATGGAAACATCCAAATTCGCCATGGAAGAAGACCGTCCGCAGGAAAACTGATGCTTATGGTTTTTCGGGACACACAAGGTCCAGTACTGGAACATTATGGGGAAAAGGGCACAACAATAAACAGTGGACATTACAGTAAGATGCTTACTGCCAGGCTAAAGCCTGTGATTCAAAGCAAACACTGAGAAATTGCTGTCAAACGGTGTTGTTGCATGACAAGGCCCGTCTGCAACATGCTGTCCATACTACTGAAACGCTCCAGAAACTCAAATTTGAAGTACTGGATCACCCTCCATATAGTCCCAATGTTGCCCCTTCTGACTTTGGTTCACTCAAATAGGCGTTAAGTGACCGTCAATTTGCCTCGGTCAAAGCAATGAAAGAATCGGTGCATTTTGGTTCACAGCTCAACCAAGAACCTTCTTTTATGAGTGCACCAGGAAGCTTGTACAATGATGGACCAAGTGCGTTGAAACGCAAGGAGACATGTCAAAAAATGCTGTTCTTGTTAGTTTCCTATTTGATTACAATAAAATTTTACAGCTACTTTGAGGATAATAATTGACCTACCCTCGTATTTGCATTGCAATTTACACTGTTAAACTACTTATTAGTGATGACCATCCTACTTATCCTACTTTCGCTACATAATTTTCGTAAAATAACACTAGTGTAACTTTACAGATATGTACTTAGTGACAAATAGGAGCTGCTAGGTATTTATAATCACTTTAGCTTAGCTGCAACACAAGCTCTAGTGGCCTTAAAAATGTGTAACAATGCTCTTACAATTTTTCCCTCAAGATTCCCACTTTCTGCAAAACAATGTTTTGTCTCTCTTAATCTTTACCCCCACATGTTTTGATATCTCTATCACCATCCATGAATCCCTCTCATTTCTGAAGATACATCATTTAAAGCATGGGTTTTACATGTTGGTACCTGTTGTTATGCATTTTGCATAAGGACAAGATTTTTTACTTTGTCAGCGTGTACTGTTTCACAGATATAAATGTACACACCATTTATTAAAATATTTTATCACTTTACTGTTACCGTGCATCACAAACTTTCAATAACAAAACAAATTTAGTAAGACATGGCACCAAAATTCTTGAAACACTGTGCACACATGCTAGGGTGAAAAAACATACCGGTACTGTTAACAGGTGTTGCCTTGGCCAACATTTTGCCCCCCCCTTTTTTTTTAGATAGCGGGAAAACAAAGGGTAGTGGCAGAAAGATAATCTCAAATACATTTCTTTAATATTGTTAAAGGCTTTTACCATCAATTAAGAAAGATATGAAACAAAATACATCGCATCTGTTGCTGTGGTACCATTAAAAAAAAGTGTTATTTGCACAGAGGGCTACTCTAAACCACTCAGTCATTTCTCCATGCAAAAGTGGTAGTATAATTTTGGGACAAATTAAACTCAATGAACACCTTTAGTGTAGATATTCAAGGTGTGAGGAACAAATAAAACACTAAATTCTGAAGGCAACAACAGGGAATATTGAACTTAACTCAGAAAGTGACACAATGAATATACAAGGGTAGTGTATTTCACAAACTGACAAATTAATTTAGTTACATTCTTATCAAGTACTCCCTCTGATAAAATAGTTTGCCTTTTTTTCTGGTCATTTGCATTAGCGCATTATCTTTCCCATATAGTTAACTCTAGCATCCTCATCACTGTACTCAATCCAAATTCTAGAACAGGCTATTCTTCTTTGTCACATAAAACTGTAGCATATTGCACTACTGCTAATATAATTTTTAATATTTTGTGGTGCTGCACATCAAAGAAACTTTCAGTATCACCATCATATTGTAGTATCACTTGATCATTTCTTTGGGATTACTTTAGCCCAGGCTAAAGTAATGCCATAATTTGCAAAAATGTGTTTCATTTTACAGAACTGTTAAATATATTATCTAATTTGTATTTCACACAAACAATCTCATTTTACTATCTAATATTGAAGGAATGTAAAGTTACAATCACTGTATTTTTAACTTGACTGATGTGAACCCTCTAGGCACAAATGATTGGGGAGTAATAGCTGTTAAAATATTTACAGTCAGCATTGAGACTCCTGCTGCTATTACAACATTACTCCATGTAACTCACAAACTTTTCAATTATGCATTGAACATTGTGAATGCATACTGCCCTGTTTACTCCATTCTAATAATGTAATTTCAGTGGGAAAAAAATTTAAAACTTTTTCCAAACACTGGGCCAAAGTAACCCCACCTTACAGTAAGCAAACAGAGAAAAGATTGATTTGCATTGCATGGAGCTTTTAAAAAAATCGTACTTGACTTGGAAAAATGTAAAAACCGAACTGGAAGTTGAATACTTTTCAGCTTGGCTCTGTTCTGTGGATCATTCAGCTGTTATGACTTCCTTCACTCAGTTGTGCCACAGAGCACAAAAAGTCATCTCTCTCATGCTGGGTCTTTCTTCTCTGACAAATTGATAGGGAAGTTCCTCTACCGTCCTAGCTACATACCTAGCCTAATCACAAGTAGCATATTTCTCATCACCTGTATAGCGTCCATGGCTCCACCACTTTCCTGATCCTTCATTCCATGAACTGTGTCTGTAATAGTTTTAATGTGATTCAAGTGAAAGACAACTTCATTAAGGAAAATTTGGGTGAGGAGAAGGGGGAGATACAGCTGAAAACTTTCATCCACAGATCAGCATCCAACACTAAAAGCATAGTGTATCTAATATGCTTCATATATATTTGTCAGTCTTGGTTACTCACAAGAAATAGTAATTCGTATTAGTCCCTAGCATTAAGTCTTCTGTGAACAAATCTATGGATCTAAACCTTACACAAAGGGGGGGGGGGGGGGGTGGAGGAACTTTGTCATCCCACAACTGAACATATACCATACTCTCCACAATTTTACAACTCTGCCTTTGACAGCAATATTAATACTTCATGACAAATGTTGAATCTGAATATCCATCCTCCTTGCATGAGTTCAGAGGCCCAATGCATTATTATTTATGAGTCAAGTATTCCTGTTGTTTAAAAGGCACATCAAGACTTCCCAATGCTACAACACATTTCATAACAAGGTCTTGCTGTGCACCCATGGTCTATGGTTAGCATCTTTGTTTAGTAATCAAAACATCCTCTGTCCAGGGTTCGAAAGCCACCAGCACTTAAATTTTCATTAATAATCAGCATTGTTGGATGATGAATTACGGACACTTCACCTGGCCAATACAGGTCAACAGCAGCACACAATACCAAAACACACATAGCTACGACGACACATTGGAATCGGACACTTCCCTTGACCTATATAGGTCAACATCAGTTCACACTACCAAAACACACATAGCTACGACGACACATTGGAATCGGACACTTCCCTTGACCTATATAGGTCAACATCAGCTCACACTACCAAAACACACATAGCTACTACAAGAAATTGGACGCTACGGTCGCAGGTTCGAATCCTGCCTCGGGCATGGATGTGTGTGATGTTCTTAGATTAGTTAGGTTTAAGTATTTCTAAGTTCTAGGTGACTGATGACCTCAGAAGTTAAGTCCCGCAGTGCTCAGAGCCCATTTGAACCATTTTTTTGAACAAATTGGAATCGGACATTTCCCACGACCTATATAGCTCAACTGACGATACAAAAAAAAAAAAAAAAAAAAAAAACTGAAATTGAGTACTTCCCCTAAGATACATAAATCAACCACAAGTGCCGATACTAAAACATCAACCACCAACACCTGCAGTAAATTGTTCTGGCGCAACACACACACACACACAAACACACACACACACACACACAAACACACACACACACACACACACAAACACACACAAACACACACACACACAAACACCCACATACACAAACACACACACACACAAACACACACACACACACACACAAACACACACACAATACAATCAAAACAAACTCCCAACCCACCCACAACTTACCAACCCCCCACCCACCCAAGCTTCACCCTCCCACCAAAAACAAAAACCCATCAACATATAAAAATCAAAAAATAAACGAAACTCGATTACACACTACAACTTAAAAGCAACTGCAACAAATCAGGTCCTCCACCCCACAATCATAAAACAACCACCATCCCCCACCCACCTACATCCACAAACTTTATCACCCCCTCTCCTCCCCTCCCGCCGCCCGAATCGCAGCCCTCCCCCCATCCTCACAAAACAACCTTAGCTAGCCACCCTCGGCCTATACATTTTACCAACAGCCCTTAAAAACCTGCGAAAAATGCAATAGTCCACAGGGACGCTCTATGGCCAACAATATTCACCTAAATGAGATTGAAGATTAGAAGAGCGCATCTTCCCCCTCCCAATGACTGACTTAACCGCCCCCTAAACCGCTTTATCGTATTAGTGCACGCCCCAGTCTCTTAATTCTTGAATTCTAAACTATAGTTAACAACTAAATGATCATAACCCTCTCGCCCAACCCCCTATAAGACGAAAAATCATCGGAAACTACTGTACTCTCCTCTTCTATATACCCCTCAATGAACCCCTCTAATTTCCTCTTCATACGCCCCTCCAAAACCCTGAAAACACACACTGAATACCCACCCCCAGAAACACGGTTCCCACACCCAAAAACCAACAGGAGACTTATCCCTCTCATATTTCCTCTCCCACCACCCCAGGCCCACCCAAATTACCCCTATACTTAATATATGAGGGCCGTTCAGAAAGTAACCTCCGGTTGATTTAAAAAAATACACCAAGTTAAATAAAAATATTTTAATATATACATCTTACAACTACATCTTTGCACTATTTTTCTACATAGTCTCCATAGCGATTGAGGCACTTATCGTATCTCTTCACAAGCTTTGAAATTCCTTCTGCATAAAAATCATCCGCTTGTGCCTGGAGCCAGCCTGTGACCGCATCTTTGAGCTCTTCGTCGTCATCAAACCGCTGTGACCCGAGCCATTTCTTCAAATGCATGAAGAGGTGATAATCACTTGGCGCTAGGTCTGGGCTGTAAGGTGGATGGTTGATAACGTCCCACTTGAAGGACTCAAGAAGGGCCGTTGTTCTGCGAGCAGAGTGAGGACGGGCGTTATCGTGCAAAAAAAAAACGATACCGGAAGTCAGCATACCACGGCGTTTGTTCTGTATAGCCCGTCGTAACTTTTTTATTGTTTCACAGTACACGTCTTGATTAATGGTCGTACCACGTTCCATGAATTCAACCAACAACACCCCTTTGGCATCCCAAAACACCGTTGCCATCAGTTTTCTGGCAGAAAAATCTTGCGAGGCTTTTCTTGGTTTGGTAGGCGAATTTGAATGTGTCCACATCTTTGATTGTTCTTTTGTCTCAGGGTTCACGTACTTAATCCAGGTTTCGTCACCGGTCACGATTCTGTTTAACAATGGTTCTCCTTCGTCCTCATAACGTGATAGAAAGTCTAATGCAGAGGCCATTCTTTGAGTTTTGTGGTGGTCGGTAAGAATTTTGGGCACCCATCGTGCACAGAACTTACGGTAACCCAATCTTGCTGTCACTATCTCGTACAAGAGAGTCTTAGAAATCTGTGGAAAACCAGTAGACAAGTCGGACATTGAGAAACGTCGATTTTCACGAACTTTTGCATCAACTGTCTGAACGAGTTCGTCAGTCACCAATGATGGTCTACCACTCCTCTCTTCATCATGAACGTTTTCTCGTCCACTTTTAAATAAACGTACCCATTCACGGACAACTCCTTCACTCATAACTCTCGGTCCGTACACGGCACAAAGCTCACGATGAATAGCTGCTGCAGAATATCCTTTGGCTGTAAAAAACCTTATGACAGCACGCACTTCACATTTGGCGGGGTTTTCTATTGCAGCACACATTTCAAACTGCCACAAAAACTAAACTAGCGCAGGTACGACGTTCACTCGACCACGGCTTGATGCCGACTGACCTGTTGAGTGCGTGAACGCACAGATGGCGTCGCTACTCCCCCCACAACCCGCACTGTGACCGATCGGAGGTTACTTTCTGAACCGCCCTCGTATTTGGAACAAACTTCACTATAAAACGAAAACCAGTGTAACGCCATCCTCTTCCTCACACCAGTCTCGTGCACAAAAACTATGGGACGATCTATAACAAAAATAATACGTCATCAAAACTATCTTTCTCATGCCCAACCTAGACCTCTCGAGCCAGGTACCTCGCCTTATGGCGCCCCTTCGGCACCACCACATGGAGCAGTCCATGGTCTGAGACGCTGGAACTCTGACCAACTGCATATTCTGCTTGCATACGCCGCATTACACACTCCACCAAAAGCCCAAACAGTTGCAGAAACCAAACAGTTGCAGAAACTTAATGAGGGACAACATATTATTCGCGCAAACAAAGCTAACACTCGGACCGCTGGCTGATGGGAGCGACTGTAAATGGGAAATGCCTTAACCTCTCATGTTGCAGACGCGCACTGTTGTACTTAGAAGTCATATCCATACCTAACAAATGCAGCCACAAATTAAATTAAACGACTTACTACGCGACAAACAGCAAACGACAATGCAATAGTCGGCTAGAGTGGCCGTGCGTTTCTAGGCGCTACAGTCTGGAACCGAGTGACTGCTACGGTCGCAAGTTCGAATCCTGCCTCAGGCATGGTTTTTTTTTTGTGGTTTTAGGGTGCACAACTTCAATGGTCATTAGCGTCCAGACTACGTTAGGAATGCACCGCGAGGCACAAGTTTAAAACAGCAACTAAAAGGGAAAACACGATAAAAGACAGACTGACAGGCATAGGATTAAAAAACAGCATCATCAAATGTCCTGAGAGAGGTTTGTCAAATTGATAAAACGAAGAACACGAGCAACTGCTCGTGGGTCATCCGCTAAAATGGCATCGAAAGTACTTGGCAGGTTAAGATCTAGACGCAGTGTGTTAAAATATGGACAGGACATTAAAATGTGTCGAACCATCAGCAAGTGCCCACATGGGCAGAACGGCGCTGGCGCAGCCATCAGCAGATGGCGATGGCTGAACCGGCAGTGTCCAATTCTTAACCGGGCCAAAACTACCTCCTCCCGCCGAGAAGGGCGTGAGGAGGACGTCCAAGCCACGGGAAGAGGTTTTAAGGCCCGAAGCTTGTTGTCTGTAAGTGCAGCCCAATCGGTATGCCACAGCGACACAATGCGCCGACAAATGACCCTGCTAAAATCAGACGAAGGGACACAACAAGAAGCTGTCCGAGGCTGGAGGACCGCAGCCTTGGCCGCGGCATCTGCAGCTTCGTTCCCAGGGATACCGACATGGCCAGGAACCCACATAAAGCTAACCGGAGAACCGACGTCCACCAGCTGCTGAAGAGAGCGTTGGATCCGGTGTACGAAAGGGTGAACTGGGTACGGATCACTGAGGCTCTGGATGGCACTCAGGGAGTCGGAGCAGATGACATAAGCAGAATGTCGGTGGCGGCAGATGTAAAGAACAGCCTGGTAGAGGGCAAAGAGCTCAGCTGTGAAGACCGAACAATGGCCATGGAGCCGGTATTTGAAACTTTGTGCCCCGACTATAAAGGAACACCCGACCCCGTCATTGGTCTTAGAGCCATCTGTATAAATGAAAGTCATGTTGATGAACTTCGAACGAAGTTCCAAAAAACGGGAGTGGTAGACCAAACCGGGGGTAACCTCTTTTGGGAGCGAGCTGAGGTCAAGGTGAACGCGGACCTGAGCCTGGAGCCAAGGTGGCGTGTGGCTCTCGCCCACTCGAAAGGTTGCAGGGAGTGAAAAATTAAGGTGTTGAAGGAGGCGACAAAAGCGAACTCCAGGGGGTAGCAGGGCAGAGACATACAACCCGTATTGACGGTCGAGAGAGTCGTCAAAAAAGGAACGATAAGACGGATGGTCGGGCATTGACAGTAGCCGACAGGCATACCGACAAAGCAGTATATCGCGCCGGTAGGTGAGTGGCAATTCGCCAGCGTCAGCATGAGGACTCTCTACGGGACTAGTATAAAATGCTCCGATCGCAAGTCGTAAACCCCGATGTTGTATGGAGTTGAGGCGGCGTAAGATGGATGGCCGTGCAGAGGAGTATACGAAGCTCCCATAATCCAGCTTGGAGCGGACGATCGACCGATATAGACGAAGTAGGACGGTTCGATACACTCCCCACGACATACCACTGAGAACACGGAGGACATTTAAAGAACGGGTACAACGGGCGGCCAAATATGACACATGTGGAGACCAGCTAAGTTTCCTGTCAAATGTAAGGCTTAAAAATTTGGTTGTCTCCACGATTGGGAGAGCAACGGGACCGAGTCGTAAGGACGGTGGGAGAAACTCTTTGTAGCGCCAGAAGTTAATACAGACCGTCTTCTCGGCAGAAAAACAGAAGCCATTGGCGACACTCCAGGAGTAAAGACGGTCAAGAGAACGCTGAAGACAGCGCTCCAGGACACGTGTACACTGCTCGCTGCAATAGATGATAAAATCGTCCACAAAAAGGGAGCCTGATACATCAGCTGGGAGGCAATCCATTATTGGATTGATCGCGATGGCGAAGAGAGCGACGCTCAAAACTGAGCCCTGTGGCACCCCATTCTCCTGGCGAAAGGTGTCGGACAGGACAGAATCCACACATACCCTGAACTGTCAATCCATTAAAAAGGAACGAATAAAAAGAGGGAGGCGACCGCGAAGGCCCCATGTATGCATGGTGCGGAGAATGCCCGCCCTCCAACAGGTGTCGTAAGCCTTCTCCAAATCAAAGAACACAGCCGCAATCGGGCGCTTCCGCAAGAAGTTATTCATAATGAAGGTCGACAAGGTAGCCAGATGGTCAACAGCAGAGCGGCGCCTACGAAATCCACATTGTACATTGGTAAGTAGGCGTCGAGACTCGAGCAGCCAAACCAATCGAGAGTTAACCATTCGCTCCATCACTTTACAGACACAGCTGGTAAGCGAGATAGGTCGATAACTGGAAGGCAAGTGCTTGTCCTTCCCCGGCTTAGGAATCGGGACAACAATAGACTCACGCCAGCATGCGGGAACATGTCCCTCAATCCAGATGCGATTGTATGTACGAAGAAGAAAACCTTTACCCACAGGAGAAAGGTTCTTCAGCATCTAAATATGAATAGAATCAGGCCCTGGAGCGGAGGACCGTGATCGGCCAAGTGCGTTTTCGAGTTCCCGCATGGTGAATGGGGCATTATAACTTTCACAATTCGAGGAGCGGGAGTTAGGTGGCCTAGCCTCCTCTGCCTGTTTGCGGGGGAGGAAGGCAGGGTGGTAATGAGCGGAGCTCGAAACCTCTGCGAAAAAGCGGCCGAAGGCATTGGAGACAGCCTCAGGGGCCACAAGGACGTCATTCGCGACCTTCAAGCCAGAAACTGGGGAGTGGACCTTAGTGCCAGATAGCCGGCGCAGGCTACCCCAGACAACAGAAGAAGGAGTAAAACTGTTGAAGGTGCTTGTGAAAGCAGCCCAGCTGGCTTTTTTGCTTTGTTTGATAATACGACGACACTGAGCACGTAATCGTTTATAATGGATACAATTCGCCACTGTAGGGTGGCGTTTAAATGTGCGTAAAGCACGTCGACGAGCACGTAAAGCGTCTCTACATGCTGCGGTCCACCAGGGGATCGGTACGCGACGTGGAGAAGAAGTAGGGTGAGGGATGGAATATTCAGCAGCAGCGAGAATGACTTCCATGAGGTGTGCGACCTGACGATCGCAGCTTGTGAAGGTTTGATCCTGAAAGGTCGCCCTGGAAGAGAAGAGCCCCCAGTCTGCCTTGGAGATGGTCCAACTAGAGGAGCACGGAGAGGGAGTATGCTGCAGGAGATGGATAACACACGGGAAGTGGTCGCTCGAATATGTATCAGCAAGTGCATACCACTCAAACCGGCGTGCAAGTTTGGGAGTACATATAGAGAGGTCTAAATGGGAATAGGTGTGAGATGTGTCCGAAAGAAAAGTAGAGGCGCCAGTATTGAGGCAGACAAGATTGAGCTGGTTGAAAAGGTCTGCTAACAAGGAGCCCCTTGGGCAGGATGCTGGAGAGCCCCAAAGGGGATGGTGGGCATTGAAGTCTCCAGTTAACAAAAATGGTGCAGGTAGCTGAGCAATAAGTTGCATCATGTCTGCCTTGGTAACGGCAGATGACGATGGAGTGTAAACGGTACAAAAGGAAAACGTAAAAGTGGGGAGAGTAATGCGGATGGCAACTGCCTGCAGGCCGGTGTGCAACGTGATGGGATCGTAGTAAATATCATCCTGGACCAGCAACATAACCCCTCCATGAGCTGGGACACCTACCACAGGGGGTAGGTCAAAACGCACAGAGGTGTAGTGTGCCAAGGCAATTTGATCGCATGGGCGTAGCTTCGTTTCCTGGAGGGCTACGACGAGCGGACGGTGCAAGCGGAGCAGCAACTTCAAGTCCTCTTGGTTGGAGCGAATGCTGCAAATATTCCAGTGAATAAGTGCCATCGTAAGAAAAGGAAGATGAAAAAAGGGGTCACCTCGAAGGCCGCTGAGGGTCTGGCTTCGAGCGAGCACTGCCGCCCCTATCAGGAGGCGGACAGTCATCGTCCATTGGTTCTATAGGTTCATCGGCCACCTTGGTAAGATGGCCAGGAGAGGGAGCATCCTACGCCGGTGAACGGCCAGATGTTCGGCTACCAGCGGTGCGGCCAGGCAAAGCGGATGACAGCCTGGGGTGGCAACCGCTGGGTGGCGCAGGAGAAGAAATGCGCCGTAGTGGAGAAGGAGAACTGTGCTTCCTATGAGCCTTCTTGGAAGGTCGTTTGGTGGAAGTACTGGTCAATGGCTGGGAGTTCGAGGTACGTAGGAAGTCTGCACGGGACAGTTCCTTCTTGAAGGCCCCTGCATCTGACTTCTGGGTCTTTGTCTTGGCAGAAGCTGATGAAGGGGCTTGTGTCTGTGGGGTGACAGGAGGAGACGTCGACCACGCGATCTTAGCACTGGCCGAACGGATGACCGTGGTGCTGAAGGTCAGATCGCATGTCTGGATTGCCACCTCCCTGGTAGTCTGAGGAGAGGCGAGGACAGTACTGAATTTACCCGCTGGGAGCAGCGTGGGCTTCCTACTAGCAAATAGCTTGCGAGCAGCTGAGGTGGACACTTTCTCTTTGACCCGAATTTCTTGGATACAGCGTTCTTCCTTATAGATGGGACAGTCGCGGGAGGATGCTGCATGGTCACCCTGACAGTTCACACAACGAGGAGACAGAGGTTCACAGTCACCCTCATGGGCATCCCTGCCACAAGTGACACATTTAGCCGCATTGGAACAAGACTGGCGAGTGTGATTAAAACGCCGACACTGGTAGAAGCGCGTAGGTGTCGGGACATAGGGGCGAACAGAAATAACCTCGCAGCCCGCTTTGATGCGCGATGGCAGCTGAACACTATCAAAGGTCAAGAAAAGTGTCTGGGTCGGTACAAGGTCATTGTTGACCTTTTTCATGACCCTATGGACAGCTGTCACGCCCTGCTCAGCGAGGAAAGACTGAATCTCCTCGTCAGTCAATCCGTCGAGTGATCTAGTATATACCACACCATGAGACGAATTCAAAGTTCGGTGAGCCTCCACCCGGACAGGGAACGTGTACAGGAGTGTGACTCGAAGCAGTTTTTGTGCCTGAAAGGCGCTCTCAGTTTCTAGTAACAAGGTACCATTACGCAACCTGGTACAAGATATGACAGTTCCGGTTATGGCATCTACGCCCTGCTGGGTAATGAAAGGGTTGACAGAGGAAAAATCCTTTCCGTCCTCAGATCGAGAAACGATGAGGAACTGTGGGGCAGGCGGTAATACTTTTGTCACTGGTGGCTGGTCAAGTTTCTGTTTGTGGGCTGAAGTCGAGAGAGAAGAAGAAGAGAAATCCATTGTGGAGGAATCCCCCATGATTGCCAGTGTCTCCGATGGCGCGCTCCTTCCTTGTGGGGACCCTCTCAGAGGGCACTCCCACCTTAGGTGAATGTTTACACCTCAGGTCACACCTCCCGAGAAACAGAGAGACCAATCGGCATGGTCAGAAGGTATCAGCTCAGGCAATCACCCCTCCCTGGGCCTGGCCTTTACCAGGGGGTACGTGTGTGCCTTACTTTTCTACCCAGGGCGGGGAATTACTCGTTACGCCGTCACCGGCTACTCGTGCTAACGTGTTGGTCAGTCTTCAGGCGCGCACAGGGAGGAAGGAAGAAGAGGAAAAAGAAGAGAGAGAGGACAGACTGTCTCAAACGCCGAGGCGGAGACCAGAGAAGGCAAGGAGAAGAAGGCAAGGGAAAGAGTAAGGGAGACAGTGAGATGGAGAAGAACAAAGAAAGGAACCAACCAAAGGAAGGAAGAAACGAGAAGAAGTGAAAAAACAAAAATGACCACAAATATAGGTCGTGGAACCGTCCGTCTCCGGACGCAGGTGCTAACTACCCCTTGAGGGGGAGGGACTCCTTTTAGTCGCCTCTTACGACAGGCAGGAATACCTCGGGCCTATTGTAACCCCCGGACCCGCAGTGGGGTCGGGCATGGGTGTGTGTGATGTCCTTAGGTTAGTCAGGTTTAATTAGTTCTAAGTTCTAGGCGACTGATGACCACAGAAGTTAAGTTGCGTAGTGCTCAGAGCCATTTGAACCATTTTTGAACAACACAATAACATAAACAAAACACAAAGTTAAGAATTAACTCACTGAAACCAGTTTCCGTTGTTCTATAACAGTCACAACTGAGAAGCGCTCAGTTCAAGCAGAGATACCCAAATGAGCCCAATGCACCACATAACACGGGAACCATAGACACACCACCAGAGGACACCACCAACCGCAACAAGACGACATCTACAAATACAACACACTAAACTCCACGCCGTCATGGCGACACACATCACGACACCCTTACATCACGGGTCAAGGCCGACAGGTGGGATCAACACTTGGGATCGCACGCCTCCATCGACCCGATAATTTTATTGTCATTAGACCTTTACAGCAATAGTCAATTTTTTATACATATAACATAATTACATCAGCAATTAAAACTGTTTGGACATGCCACTTGTTAGCTTACAATTCCATGTTGCAGTGAATTCTTTTAATTCATAGAAGGGGTTGGCAACAAGCCATTTATTTAATGTTTTCCTAAATTCACACTCTGGAAGGTCTTGTACCCCCTGCGGAAGCTCATTAAATAGTTTGTGGTCCACTAGCTCATAGCTATTGATTGACTTTGATAATATATGGTATGACATACATATCGAATTATTATTTCTTGTATTTCGGCCATGAATATTATTTCTGCGTTTAACTTCATGTATACAGTCATTATTTTACATTCAGAGAACAAAGGCTTACAGTGTTATTTATGCTGAGAACATGTAATATCCCTGCTTTCTTCTGCAGAAGTAATTTGTTTTGAACATTGCTAGAGTTTCCACAGAGAATAAGTCCATATTACATGGTACTTTGAAAAAATGCCAAATAAGCTGTTTTAACATAAGCTTCTGGTACACATTTTATAAGCCATCTTAATAAGTGAATTACTCAGGATAATTTAACACTGATGTACAGGGTGATCAAAAAGTCAGTATAAATTTGAAAACTTAATAAACCACGTAATAATGTAAATAGAGAGGTAAAAATTGACACACATGCTTGGAATGACATGGGGTTTTATTAGAACAAAACAACCAAAGTTCACAAAATGTCCGATAGATGGCGCTGGACAGCAAAACTGCTACCGTGACGGATGAGATGCATGCCGATATGTTACAGAATCGCATCATCCCCAGCCTGGCTGAAACACCTGCTGGAACGCACGATGTTTACGCAGGATGGCGCTCCACCCCGTATTGCTAGACGCGTGAAAGATCTCTTGCGCGCGTCGTTTGTTGATGATCGTGTGCTCAGCCGCCACTTTCGTCATGCTTGGCCTCCCAGGTCCCCAGACCTCAGTCCGTGCGATTATTGGCTTTGGGGTTACCTGAAGTTGCAAGTGTATCGTGATCGACCGACATCTCTAGGGATGCTGGAAGACAACATCCGATGCCGATGCCTCACCATAACTCCGGACATGCTTTACGGTGCTGTTCACAACATTATTCCTCGACTACAGCTATTGTTGAGGAATGATGGTGGACATATTGAGCATTTCCTATAAAGAACATCTTTGCTTTGTCTTACTTTGTTATGCTAATTATTGCTATTCTGATCAGATGAAGCGCCATCTGTCGAAAATCGTTTGAACCTTTGTATTTTTTTGGTTCTAATAAAACCCCATGTCATTCCAAGCATGTGTGTCAATTTGTATCTCTCTATCTACATTATTCCGTGATTTATTCAGTTTTTAAAATTTATACTGACTTTTTGATCACCCGGTATTTTGTGTGTTGCTCCCAGGACTATCTGTCATCTAGGTATACCCCGAAGCAGTAGGACGCATGGTCATACGTTTATTTTAATTTCGTTAACCAACGTACCAAGAGCCACCTTTGACAGCGGTAATTATACAAGGCCAGCTATAATCATTAACACAAATTTAATCCAAAGCACGAAAACATGAACAAATCACTTTAAGCCTTTCTGCCGCACGTTTCAGGCGGTGACGTTTCATTGTGAAAATAATCCAACCACAAGAGGAGAAACTGATTTGTGTGAACTGCTACCTTATCACTTCTAAAACTACATCCACTCCAGCGCAGACCTCTCAGTAGCCTCGTGTACAACTAAAAACAAAACACCAGGAGCAAACGATAAGCAATAATTGATCGATGAAAATGTTTTCCATATGTATTGTGCAATTGCAATGCTAGTACCTACTATCGCGAGTAAGGAACACAGGAGTCACATTGGAGTGGTCTATTCTCTTTATTTTCTGCTCGTCCTCCACTGCTCTCGGTTGCACACACATCACATCACTGTCAATGCGGTCTTCTAGCATTATTCTGGTACATGTTTTATATACAGTTTTAGCACCTCTCGGCACTTTACAACAACACATCTTATAAAAAAACGACCCGTTTTGGAGATGTCTTTAAAGCGGTGTTTCATGTAAAATACAACCATTCATAACACCCAAGTATAAATACGAACTCCACCAAATACGTCAGTACACCTTCGCAAGGGTTATTTATGTTCCATGATCACAAGCAGTGCAATCTAGATTCGGCGCGCTCAAAGTTCTAGAAAGTAAAAGTACATGTCAATATTTAGGTTTCATTGGGGTTACTTTGCGCCAGTGGAGTTGTGTGGCAATTAACTTCATCAGCTATTTTTCGGAATTGTTTTCTAATAGTACTACATTACTAGTCGTGCGTGTGTATTATTTGTGCTTTGTTACTGCTAAAACCCTTTTCTCAGCTGCTGAAATACAAACATGGTAGGAAATCATAACAAAAAACCTTGAACCATCGTTATGCATAGGCAGCTGATATTACAACTCGAGTGGCAATAGCGTTACATGGTTGTTTCCACCGGTTCGTTATATTTAATAGTTCAGAAATAATCGGAGAAGCTACACTGTTCTGTGTATTCAAAAACGCTGAGCATTACGTAGGCTTTATATGATGGGACGAGTTTGAAAAAAAAATCAGTTAAAATCAGTAACTATAAAATTACGAAGATATAATGTTAAGCCTTCTTTCTCGCATTTATTTTTAACAGAAAAAACTGTAAACGACAAACTTAACAATTTAGAGACTTTTCCCGACATCTACCGATCAGAATGAGGGTACAGACTTTTCTTATACTAATAATGAATTTTCGGACTTCGCATCTTCTGCCAGCTGACACGGAGACAAGTACAGGAGTCTGGAGAGTTTCCACACTTCGTTATAAGAAAGGATGTGAGAACGGAGGCAACGTCGAAATCTTGTTAGCCGACTATAGGCATGACCTAATACACTTCTGCATATTACACGCATTGTTAACTGTTTGAACTTCGGAAAAAAAAGGAATGTGCTTTACATATTTGCTGTGAAAGTTTTCATCTGCGTACATACAACCAATGATGTTACGTGTACAAGTTTGCAGATAATCCACAGTTGACCTTTGATTTTGTTGTAAGATTATATCGTATGATGGTAGTTTTTTTCTTCTTTCGAACATGAGGTAAAAAAACTGATGTGTTGGCAAATGTGCTAACACCTTGTAGATAGAGGAGGCCGAAATGCATGCTATCTAACGCAGACGGGCGTGAAGTCTGGAACAGTATACGTTATGAATGCACGAAAGAAAAACATGTAGCATCTTTAATACTTAACTTTTATTCCATCATTGTGGTACATCGCTCTTGATAATACAAATAAGACTCTTTCCAGATATGGTTAATGGCGCCTTGCTAGGTCGTAGTCATGGACTTAGCTGAAGGCTATTCTAACTGTCTCTCGGCAAATGAGAGAAAAGCATTCGTCAGTGTAGTCGCTAGCAAAGTCGTCGTACAACTGGGGCGAGTGCTAGTCCGTCTCTCTAGACCTGCCGTGTGGTGGCGCTCGGTCTGCGATTACTGACAGTGGCGACACGCGGGTCCGACATGTACTAATGGACCGCGGCCGATTTAAAGCTACCACCTAGCAAGTGTGGTGTCTGTCGGTGACACCACAAAAACAGTGCCGTAAAATGTGGTTACTTGAAATACTGCGGTAACTTGAAACGATTTGTAGTTATCCTGTTGTTAATATTGACATCATGGTGTGGGTAATATACCTGTTAGCTTTGTGAGGCATTCTGTACAACCACACAATGAGCAGCAGTTTTAGCAAGAGAGTGTAGTAAACAAATGACTTTCTTATGCTCTAAAAATGTAAAAATGTCGTTTGGAGTGGAGCATTCAGCAATGCACTTGAAGCGGTGTCATGTGATGTTCACCCAGGCCAAATGATGAGAGAAGTGACGAACAAAAAGGAGGAAGAATAACCGTAGCTGTCCACGAAAGGCATAAGTTTCGAGTTAGAGTCTCGCTGATGATTTATGTTGCTGACCAGTAGTGTGCCTTATTCCTGTAGAGGTCAATATTTCCCTTATGGTTAACAATCGCAAAGGAGGTGAACAGACTTCCATCGAACATCACCAGAAACTTAACAGTAACTGAACCGTGATTTATTTTCAAAGAATATTCTTAAGATTTTATTTTATTTACTGGCGAGTCATCAAGAATATTAACACATATTAACACAAGTAGTTGCCAGGAAGTAACTGATGAAATCATAACCAAATTCCTTTTAACAAACGGGAGTTTTATTCACTTTAATAGTGCCTAAAAGCATTTTTTTTAAAGAAACAGATTTAAAATTATAATCAGAAAGCACCCTCTAAATGTCAAAGTTACAATTTATTCAGAGGCAGAAAGAAAGAAGTTTTGACTGTATGAGCTTTCGTGCAAAGAACGTTGCCGCTCCCTTTTGACACGGCCGTAGTTACGACCGCTCACAACAGCCTCTGAAAGACTACACTGGTGCAAATCTACAACACACCAGATAACTTTAAACTGAGAGTTTTAACAATTTACTCAAACACACAAACTATGCACCCCCTGTAGGAGGGATGGAAATGGTACAAAACAGTAACAATCAAAATATTAACCTTGCCACCGAAGGTGCAACTTGATTTTAACTTCTAAGAAAAGTCTTTCGGTGAAAGGGTGGTAGCTTTATATACTAAAATGATCGTTTAAATAAAAGCCCATGAAATGCAATCTTATATAAAATTCTACAAGGTTGCCAAACAATAGTTAAGATGCTCTACAGTACACAGATACCGCCTCTCAAGATCATAGGCAATAATATCAAAGTTTCCAAAGATCAAAACATATTTCAGGTATTAGGCCGTTACAGTCCAAGCAATAAATTCGTTAACACACTAAATCCGACAAACATGACAATCTACCAACGTTCGGTAGATTGATAGAGAGATTACCGAACAACCCGATCCGCAGGTTGCTCTAACCCGCCCCTACTCCACAAGGGAAAAACGGACCACCCAATTTATAAACAACCACCTTCCCGCAGGTGGGCTAACGGAGAAGAATGGTGGGACGACCCCAAAGCAAAACGGCTGGTGACCTCACCAAGAAAACTAGTAGAATTTAACAAGAGTAAATGAAACAACATACCACCTGTTGTGTCGGCAGATTAGCCAACACAACGCACACTAATTTAGAGGAGGCCGAAATGCACGCGTCAACTCACGCAGGGTGGCGTTAGGTCTGAAACAGGATACGTAATGAATGCTATAAAGAAAAGTACGTAGCTGATGGAATACTTAACTTTAATCCATTATTTGTATACAGCGTTCTTGATGATACAAGTGAGACTCTCTCTAGAAATGGTTAATGGCGCCTTGCTAGGTCGTAGCCATGGACTTAGCTGAAGGCTATTCTAACTATCTCTCGGCAAATGAGAGAAAGGCTTCGTCAGTGTAGTCGCTAGCAAAGTCGTCCGTACAACTGGGGCGAGTGCTAGTAAGTCTCTCCAGACCTGCCGTGTGGTGGCGCTCGGTCTGCGATCACTGACAGTGGCGACACGCGGGTCCGACATGTACTAATGGACCGCGGCCGATTTAAAGCTACCACCTAGCAAGTGTGGTGTCTGGCGGTGACACCACACCACCAATCACTTCACTTCTAAGAAACTGCGATTTCTCGAGAAGACCTGGCGCAGCACCCCCAAATCGCTCTCCCGAACCGTCCGCTGCCAGCCGCTTCAACGGACGCAGGAAGGCGCGCCGATCTCCCGTCTCACGGCAACGCAGCTCGCACCGGCCAGACTGATGTTGTGGGTTGACTCCTGTTGCTCTCGTGTCGACCGCGAAGTCACTACACCTCGCTATACGCCGCGGCCCACTGGACTCACGTGGCGGCCTGACATGGGCCGACGCTCAAGACGGATACGTCATCTTGTGTCTCAGTGCGCGACCGATCAACCGATCGATCCAACCGCCAAAGACGCCTGAGCAAACCCGAGCAGACTGGCGGCCTAACGCGCAGACTCAGATGCAGGAACTAAGCCCCGACCACTCGCTCAGTTCTCTAACTGGCGGAGTGGAAAGACTCTCATTTTGCTGGCTTGTTCCGAACGACAGACAGACACTAACTGCCTAACAAATACGGACGAGAGACAGACCCAGACTCCCCACTGGCCCTTTTTTTTTCTTCTTCTTCTTCATTTATTGAGTTTCGATTCCCCCTAAAGGTGGCGGGCTGGCAGCGGCTTATTACGCCGCTTTTCAGCCTACAGAATTTGTTGTAAAAAGATGAAGATAATAAAAAAATAATAACAGTTGACGATAAAATCGGTGACTTAAAGGTAAAATGGCAGAAAATTCTGGAGCTTAAAACGTAAAACACAGGGTGGATGATGCTAATAAAAACACAGGAAGCAGAAAAATAATAGACAGACAATTAAAAAACACGGCGACAGTCTGGGTTCTGTTCGCAAGAGATATAAAAAGCACACCCAGCGACAGCATGATTTCTGTTCGCAACACTGTGGAAAGACGCACAACACTGAACACTCACTTAAACACTGCACGAAAAAATTGGCACAAATATGACATACCACACCCGAGAGCAGGTGGGGGGAAACTGGTCAGATGACGGGAAAAAGGGGGGGGGGGAGGAAAAGTGAAGGGGGAGGGGGGAAAGGAGCCAATGGAAGATGAGGATACATAAGAAGGGGGGGGGGGCTGAGCAGACGTGCCAGGGAGTGGGGAAGGCAGAGGAGGGGAGGACAAAAGGACTCGGGGGAAGGGGGGGAGAAAGGATGTAGGTAGGCGGGGAGAAAACACAGGATGGAAGGGGGGGGGGAGGAAGAGGGAGCCCAGGGAAAGGACGGAGGAAAGGAGGGGGGTGAGGATCAGAGTTTATAGGAGGGATAAATGGAGGGAGAGAGGGCATCATCCGGGAGGAGGAGTTGGTGGAAGCCACCTTGGGAAAGGAGATGTAGGGTGTAGAGATGGAGAGTAGGAGGGACACAACGGTGAAGACGTGGCAGGGTGTGGGGATGGGAGAGGAGAGGAGCAACCAGGGGGTGCGAAGGTTCAAGACGGCGGGAGGTGTAGAGGATGCGGATATGTTCGAGGAATAGGAGCAGATGGGGGAAAGGAATGAGATCATAGAGGATCCGTGTGGGGGACGGGAGGCGTATACGGAAGGCGAGGCGGAGTGCATGACGCTCAAGTATCTGAAGGGGCTTATAGAATTGGGGGGGGGGGGGGGGCAGACTCCCCACTGGCGAGTTCATAGCGCCCTTAAATGCACGTGAACAGGCAACTTTCCCTTTTCACACCAGAGGGAGACACCAAAGCTGCGATTGCCACAGCGGCACCACCGCCAGAAACGGAGGGCAACTTCTTTACACTACGCGCTGCGACGCGCTCTTCAAAACAGCAATTTTTGGCACGGCTCAGTAACTTACTAGATCATGCATACAATCACCCAACGGGACATTTCGGCGTTCCCCGCATTCACACATTCTTTCTTTATGACACGTGTGGAAACTTTCCGGACTCCTGCAACAATAATAAATCTCTTGCCTCAGGACAGTGTCAGCAGCACAGGATATGAAATCTGTAAATTCATGATCAGTTTACGGAAATAATGTGTATACTGTTTTAAATGCCTTGCCATCGTGGTTCTGATCGATAGATGTTGGACAATGTCTCTAATCTCGTCCCGTTGCCGTTTACATGTTTTCTCCTAAAACTGGCTGCGGGAAACAAAGCAAAGCATCACTTATAATTGAAGAATTGAAATTAAAAAAAAATTATAAGCGCCATAACAAATTTTGAAGTTTTGTGTGAAATGGAACCTATATACGAAACCTAACAAAGTATATAAGGCCCTAACTGCAACGAATGAAAATGGAATATCAAATGCAATCAACAGATGGCACGCGATTTAACAGCCACTGCCGGCTCTGTTCCGAACGATTACTCTTCGGTGTTAGATAAAATGGCGGAGGCATTAGAAGTTAGTAAGAGTTTGAGTGGAGTGAAACAGAGAATTAAAGAAGAACGTACTGCGGCAGCAGTGAGGAAAAAGCTGAAAAACGAAGGGAAACAATACGTAAGTTTAAGTAATAAATGTTCTCCTGCAAAAGCTCATTCAGCACAGGAGAACGTCTAGATTAGATTAGATTAGTTTTTCGTTCCATAGATCGGTGCTGAGGAGATCCTCGTGGATGTGGAATATGTCAGTTTTTTTAAGCTGAAATAACAATACTAATAGTATGAATATATACAATACATCATTTGTTTCTATTAAAAAATTCGTCAATGAAGGAGTTGGCCACTAGAAAGTCATTCAGGTTCCTTTTAAACTGATCTTTATTTGTAACAAAATTTTTTATGTTTGCTGGCAAATGATTGAAGATGTGTGTTCCTGAGTAGTGGACCCCGTTTTCAACTAAAGTAAGTGCTTTTAAGTCTTTGTGCAGATCATTTTTGTTCCTGGTATTGTATGTATGAACTGAGCTGTTTGTTAGAAAAAGAGATATACTATTTGGGGCAAATTTCATTAAGGAGTAAATATACTGAGAGGCAGCAGTTAGTATACCCAGTTCTTTGAAGAGGTTTCTACAGGACGTCTGTGAGTTTACTTCACAAATAATACGTATTACATGCTGTTGGACTCTGAAAACTTTTGTTTGACTTGAAGAGTTACCCCAAAATATTGTGCCATATGACATTATGGAATGAAAGTAGGCAAAGTATGCAAGCTTTTTCATTTTTATGTCGCCTATGTCAGTTAACACTCGAATTGCAAATACAGATTAGTAAGGCGTTTCTGCAGTTATGTGGTGTGCTCCTCCCAACTGAATTTATTATCAAGTTGTAATCTCAGGAATTTAAGACTGTCAGTCTCTTCTATCTGCTCTTCTTCATACTTTACTCGTATGCTGGGTGGAAACCTCTTACAGGTTCTGAATTGTATATAGTGAGTCTTTTTGAAGTTTAATGTCAGTGAGTTGGCTTTAAACCATTTATTAATATCCATAAAAACATCATTAGCAGATCTTTCTAGAACTACACTCAACATGCTATTTATTGCAATACTTGTGTCATCTGCAAACAAAACGAACTCTGCTTCTGGCAGTGTAACTGATGACAGATCATTAATGTACACAAGAAAAAGCAATGGCCCTAAGATGGATCCTTGTGGGACACCACAAGTAATTTCTTCCCATTCTGATGATGACTGATGACTTAATTCAGTAGTACTTTCACTGACACCATTTGCTTCCTGTTACCGAGGTATGACTTGAACCATTTTGCAGCACTGCCTGTGACACCATAGAATTCTAATTTATTTAAAAGGATGTTGTGGTTCACACAATCAAATGCCTTTGACAAATTACAGAAAATACCTGCAGCTTGTAATTTTGTTATTTAATGAATTAAGTACAATTTCACTGTAGGTGTAAATAGCCTTCTCGATATCAGAACCCTTCAAAAATCCAAAATGTGTTCTTGATAAAATGTTATTTGTGGTCAGATGGTTGAGAAGCTGCTTGTACATTACTTTTTCTAAAATTTTTGAGAATGCTGGCAAAAGTGAAATCGGTATGTAGTTTTATGGTATCTCTTTATCCCCTTTCTTGAATAGGGGCTTAACATCTGCATATTTTATCCAGTCAGGAAATGTCCCAGTTATAATTGACTGGCTACACAAGTAACTTAGAATTGTACTAAACTCACAAGAACATGCCTTAATTAACTTTGTTGATATTTCATCGTAATACTGATAGCTAACCTACACCATAACTGCAAACACTGTTTATTCTCGAGTAACAAAACGTATTGTTCCACAAACGTAAAGGACTTAATGCAGCAATCAAGACAAACAAAGCCATTTGTCTTCAGTAACATGAATGCAACTGACTTCTTACACGTCAAGAAAGCAACAGACTGTCAGCTGCCGGCCGCGGTGGTCTAGCGGTTCTGGCGCTGCAGTCCGGAACCGCGGGATTGCTACGGTCGCAGGTTCGAATCCTGCCTCGGGCATGGATGTGTGTGATGTCCTTAGGTTAGTTAGGTTTAAGTAGTTCTAAGTTCTAGGGGACTTATGACCTAAGATGTTGAGTCCCATAGTGCTCGGAGCCATTTTTTTTTAGACTGTCAGCTAACACAGCAAATCTAAACATATACAACGTATCGCGCAGCCTTGGATCTACGATATTTCCGAACGGGGGGCAAATCGATTTTTCAAACATATGTTCATTCTGTGGTGCACATCTTTCTGAAGAGTTTGACATGTAAAACATACACGCCTCAAAAAAAGTTTTGCATCACCTCGGCTCCGAGAGTTCAGGAAAGCGTACAGAAAACTGGAATAAAAAATCATTTCCGCCCTTTTTATTGTTCATGAGAGCCACACATTGCATGTTGTACCACCATAGAGCGAGACCTTCAAAGGTGGTGGTTCAGACTGCTGTACACACCGGTATCTCTAATACCCAGCAGCACGTCCTCCTGCATTGATGTACGCCTGTACTCGTCATGGCATACTATCCACAAGTTCATCAAGGCACTGTTTGTTCAGATTGTGGCATCCCTCAACGGCGATTCGGTGTAGATTCCTCAGAGTGGTTGGTGGGTCACATCGTCCATAAACAGCCCTTTTCAATCTCTCCCAGGCATGTTCGATAGGGTTCATGTCTGGAGGAGATGCTGGCCACTCTAGTCGAGCAACGTCGTTGTCCTGAAGAAACTCATTCACAAGATGTGTGCGATGGCGGCGCGAATGCCTCACCAATGTGCTGTCGATATGGTTGCACTATCGGTCGGAGGATGGCATTCGCGTATCATACAACCGTTACGGCTCCTTCCATGACCACCAGCGGCCCCACATAATGCCACCCCAAAATAGCAGAGAACCTCTACCTTGCTGCACTCGGTGGTCAGTGTGTCAAAGGTGTTCAGCCTGACTGGATTGCCTCCTAACACGACTCTGACGATTGTCTGGTTGAAGGCACATGCGACACTCATTGGTGAAGAGAACGTGATGCCAATCCTGAGCAGTCCATTCGGCATGTTGTTGGGCCCATCTGTACCGCGCTGCATGGTGTCGTGGTTGCAAAGATGGACCTCGCCATGGACGTCGGGAGTAAAGTTGCGCATCATGCAGCCTATTGCACACAGGTTGAGTCGTAACATCACGCCCTGTGGCTGCACGAAAAGCATTATTCAACATGGTGGCATTGCTGTCAGGGTTCCTCCGAGCCATAATCCGTAGATAGCGGTCATCGACTGCAGTAGTAGCCCTTGGGCGGCCTGAGCGAGGCATGTCATCCACAGTTCCTGTCTCTCTGTATCCCCTCCACGTCCGAAGAACATCGCTTTGGTTCACTCTAAGACGCCTGGACACTTCCCTTGTTGAGAGCCCTTCCTGGCTCAAAGTAACAATGCGGACGTGATCGAACCGCGCTATTGGCCGTCTAGGCGTGGTTGAACTACAGACAACACGAGCCGTGTACCTGCTTCCTGTTGGAATGACGAACTGAAAGGCGATCGGACCCCCTCCGTCTGACTGACGCTGCTTTGCATGTTTGTTTACTTTTTTGGGCGGGTTTAGTGACATCTCTGAACAGTCAAAGGGACTGTGTCTGTGATAAAATATCCACAGTCAACGTCTATCTTCACGAGTTCTGGGAACCGGGGTGATGCAAAACTTTTTTTGATGTGTGTATGTGTTCGAGGAAATGTAAGGATGTTATTCGATCTTAAGTGTGCCAAAGTGCAGTATCCACGCCTCTACACACAGCATTCTTCTATCGCACGTCAATGTATTTCGCCAGGGAATTCAAACGTGTGTATTTTGTAATGGAAGCCATCAAATCTACATTCAGGGCACTGGAAATTAAAATATCCTGTAATGCCTCTCCTGCTCCCAGTCGGGCGCTTGATATCCTGTCCCTATCCCTGCTACAAAAAAAAAAAAAAAAATAAAAAAAAAATAACCGGTTGAATTATTTGTGACCGGCAGAAGAAGAGCTCTCCAGAAAATTTGCATTCTTTATTGCCTATTAGCTAGTAACGTTCTCTTCTGTGTGACATAAAATTAAATATAGGAAACATAAAACAAGTAAAGGCAAGAGACAAGCAAGAGAGTACACATTTCTTCAGTCCTTAGGTCCCAACATTTTTCTATAATCTTGCTACAGCTTTCTTTACACGGCGTGCTTTCCTTTCTGCGAAAGAATCTATTACCTCATCAAAGTTTGTCAAACGTTTTGCTACATGGAAAACCAAAATTTCGTTGTCTGATACGGAAAAAGCTGGTAATACGAATAGCACTCAATGCTGTTGCGGTTTCTCGATTTGATTACGTCATTTTGCCACTGTGCGCTAGATAAAACGAAATAGGCCTTCCTAATATTGCACATAGAATATTGTAACACACGCCAAATACGTGAGACTTTTTTGGCACAAATGGTCATTTTTATATAGCTCATTTAGATAAATAACACGACAGAACATAAATCACTAGTACTGAATGGCATGGATTAAGAATTAAGACACAAAGGAATTACAGACATTGGCTGCGAGTGGGTATTGATTTAAATCAACGGCCACCGTGTCCGGATGGCTTATCTGCCTAGTAAGCACGAGGCTTGGATCTGAACCCCGGTCTGGCAAAAAATTTTCAACCTTCCCCGTTGATTTAAATCGGTGCCTACTAGCAGCCAATGTCTGCAGTTCCATTGTGTATTAAATCTTAATACTTTTTGTGCAGATAAAACCCTTAAATAATTTTACAGTGCTTCCATGAATGGACCAGTGATCCATTCATGAAAGCCAGCAGTGATTCAATGGTGGCAACACCATAACGTCAGCGATGCACGTCATTAGATAGGAAGTTGCGGCAAATAGTATAAATCTAAATACATCCATGCAAAGTACACTCCTGGAAATGGAAAAAAGAACACATTGACACCGGTGTGTCAGACCCACCATACTTGCTCCGGACACTGCGAGAGGGCTGTACAAGCAATGATCACACGCACGGCACAGCGGACACACCAGGAACCGCGGTGTTGGCCGTCGAATGGCGCTAGCTGCGCAGCATTTGTGCACCGCCGCCGTCAGTGTCAGCCAGTTTGCCGTGGCATACGGAGCTCCATCGCAGTCTTTAACACTGGTAGCATGCCGCGACAGCGTGGACGTGAACCGTATGTGCAGTTGACGGACTTTGAGCGAGGGCGTATAGTGGGCATGCGGGAGGCCGGGTGGACGTACCGCCGAATTGCTCAACACGTGGGGCGTGAGGTCTCCACAGTACATCGATGTTGTCGCCAGTGGTCGGCGGAAGGTGCACGTGCCCGTCGACCTGGGACCGGACCGCAGCGACGCACGGATGCACGCCAAGACCGTAGGATCCTACGCAGTGCCGTAGGGGACCGCACCGCCACTTCCCTGCAAATTAGGGACACTGTTGCTCCTGGGGTATCGGCGAGGACCATTCGTAACCGTCTCCATGAAGCTGGGCTACGGTCCCGCACACCGTTAGGCCGTCTTCCGCTCACGCCCCAACATCGTGCAGCCCGCCTCCAGTGGTGTTGCGAGAGGCGTGAATGGAGGGACGAATGGAGACGTGTCGTCTTCAGCGATGAGAGTCGCTTCTGCCTTGGTGCCAATGATGGTCGTATGCGTGTTTGGCGCCGTGCAGGTGAGCGCCACAATCAGGACTGCATACGACCGAGGCACACAGGGCCAACACCCGGCATCATGGTGTGGGGAGCGATCTCCTACACTGACCGTACACCACAGGTGATCGTCGAGGGGACACTGAATAGTGCACGGTACATCCAAACCGTCATCGAACCCATCGTTCTACCATTCCTAGACCGGCAAGGGAACTTGCTGTTCCAACAGGACAATGCACGTCCGCATGTATCCCGTGCCACCCAACGTGCTCTAGAAGGTGTAAGTCAACTACCCCGGCCAGCAAGATCTCCGGATCTGTCCCCCATTGAGCATGTTTGGGACTGGATGAAGCGTCGTCTCACGCGGTCTGCACGTCCAGCACGAACGCTGGTCCAACTGAGGCGCCAGGTGGAAATGGCATGGCAAGCCGTTCCACAGGACTACATCCAGCATCTCTACGATCGTCTCCATGGGAGAATAGCAGCCTGCATTGCTGCGAAAGGTGGATATACACTGTACTAGTGCAGACATTGCGCATGCTCTGTTCCCTGTGTCTATGTGCCTGTGGTTCTGTCAGTGTGATCATGTGATGTATCTGACCCCAGGAATGTGTCAATAAAGTTTCCCCTTCCTGGGACAATGAATTCACGGTGTTCTTATTTCAATTTCCAGGAGTGTAGTTCAGATTCATTTGCCAATAGTGTACACCTAGTATAGCTGGAATAATCTGTGTTATCAACATACACAATCGAATTTGAACCCAACACTACATCAAATAACACAGTTTTCTTCATGCATTTACATCAGTTCTTCACTGTAACCTGCAACTTTCAAACTAAGATGGTGACATATTTCTCAACTGTTAACTCAGCTCACCATAGCTAGATGCCAGCAGCCAAAACTAGAGCGACGATCCATCCATGGCATTGGTCCACGGATGGCAACCTTACGCTGTACTGGGTAGTTACCCTTGTACCTGACTTATACTCTCTCATGCCATTTTGCACAGTTATCATTTGACAGTATCTCTCTGTCACCGTGATGTTCTGCTGCGTTGGTGGCTTGGACATCCAGCTCATATGGTGTGTAGCAGTCGTTCAGCATTCACTGTACTATCCGTGGTCCTTCCTTGCTGAAATTCCGCTTGTCTATTGGCCCATTCTGCCTGCCTCTTGGTTCACTAGGAAAGATTTTGGCCGCACCACATATAGGATTCAGCGGTGTTACATCTCTTTTCGGCTTTGTTGTGTAGTAGCCAAAAACCGGATCAATGCCACTTTAAGTGTTACTGTAATTCGTGAAGTTTCCTTCAGTATATCATCACTTAAACCTTACCTCTGCAGTCCTGTCCCACTTTACTGAACACTTTCTGGACGTGTTCCTCTGTGGTTGCTGTTTCAGGATGACCTCCATGTGGATCATAATCTAGAGAAAGGTAGTCATATTTGACTTCAGCTGCCCACTTCTTAACCGTTGAAAATTAAGAACAACACATTTTATAAGATTTTACTAACTTTGGATTAATTTTCGTCATCGTTCTGTAGCAAAACTGATACTGCAGTTTATCTGTTTGCGTGAGGCACGTATCTTTAAAAAGATGTATGAAGATATCTATTCCACATATCAGGTAGACTCATGCTGTATGTTATTCAACATTTACGAAGATAACAAAGCAAAATTTTACTGCGATCTTTGCATCAAAGTGATGATGCTTCAGTTTGCTCTTGTAAGAACAAAGTAACTTTAACTGAGTGAAACTGTTACGTATATAATTCATGCTATATGTGTTAGCAGCACATAAAGGTAAAGACATTAACAATGACAAATGCATAATAAGTGCATCATAATAATTTTATCATTGCATAGTGGTAGAACTACCTCTGCAGTTGAATTCCTTGGCAAAATAACCTAAATATATGACCACATGGTAAGAATGAAATGCACATTGTCAGAATAAGAATAAAAGTGTATTTTATGTAGTATCGACACAGGACAAACTAGTCCAAGGTCGTTATCACAAATTAGTAACCAGGCACTCTTTTCTGATTACATCTCTTATTATTTTCGAGACGCAAAAGGTAATTATTAATATCTTCCCAGTTAGCTTTTTCTACTCACATACCAACTTGTACAGATTCCAGCATCATGTTAACATAATACACAGCTCGTCCATTTCTGCCAACCAAATTCTGTTGCATGAGGTATTTATAACATTTTCATTAACAAGCTAACATATTCCATTCTTAAAGAGCTTAAATACAATTAAAGCTCTTAATTTACAGAGTTATTAACTTCTTGCGTTTTGAGCTATTAAATCTTCGTTTTAATATTTGATTGTAAATATCGAAAAATAACTAATGAAATGAATAAAGGTTCATCAATTTTAAACTGGTAATTTTACGTATCAATTCATTCCATAATTAGTATTAACATTTTGACAAGGAATTTTTGTCATTCACTACAATATTTTTATGTGGAACTATTAACAAAACGTAAAAAAGTAATGAGAACTGGTATTAGCACAAAATACATGCAAATTGTACATTAATCATTTAATTATAGCTCAATGTGATACAATGAAGCAGCTTTCGTTAGCGCATCGACGTAAGTGCGAAAAAAATACACGTAGTATTGGGTTATTCACTAATGAGAAATCGTTTTGCTACAGAAATCATTCATTTATCGCTCAAAGTGATAAAATGGAGTCCCTCTTTTGTTAGTAAATTGATGTAATCGTACAGTAATACACGGTATCGGGTAATTCACTAATGGGGAATCGTGTTCTCCAATACATCCCGCAGAAGTCTGTTTAGGGAACTAGGGATACTAACTACAGCTTCCCAATATATTTATTCCTTAATGAAATTTGTCATTAAAAATATATCACTTTTTCAAACCAACAGCTCAATTCATGGAATCAATACTAGAAATAAGAATAATCTTCACAAGGATTTAAAGTCACTTAGTCTTGTACAAAAAGGTGTGCATTATTCAGGAACACACATTTTCAATAACTTGCCAGCAGCCTAAAAAGCTGAACAACCAATGAAATTCAGTTTAAGAGAAGCCTAAAGGATTTATTGGTGGCCAACTCCTTCTACTCCATTGATGAATTTCTTAATAAAACCAACTGATTTGTATATAAGTACAACATAACTTCTGCACAATTTCAGTGCAGTAATGTGTTCACTGAAAATTTGTGTGTCTGTTCCTGTGTGTGTGTGTGTGTGTGTGTGTGTGTGTGTGTGTGTGTGTGTAAGTATAATCTAACTTCTGCACCATTTCAGTGCAGTAATGTGTTCATTGTAAATAAGTATTACAGTAGTTGTATTACATGCTTATTACCTTATAAATAAATAAAAAACTTTTTTATTTTAAATTCAGTGCATTAGTATTTGTAAAATGACTCTCAGTGTTCATTAAAAAATGACGATCATTCCACTTGGGACCTGTGGAATGGTACATTAGCTTATTTGTTTTAGTTGTAAATATTTGTCATGTATTGTTGTTTTTCTGACATGTTCCACATCCAGGAGGACCTCCTCAGTACGGATCAATTGGAATGAAAGTAAACCTAATCTAATCTAATCTACTCAACTTCAACATTATATTACATTGAGTGTAGAGGTTTTGTAATATTTTCCCCGCATTCGACCGCGTTTTCCAACGCGAACAGAGGCAGCCGTGTAGAGCGGCGTACGCGGCTTGTCTTTCAGCGAGCTTGGAAGCGCGCCCAGAAGGAGGGCTGGGTCTCCACGTTGCCCGGGATGTTGCAGCCCAGAGGCGGCGCGCCGTCGGCCGCGAGGCTGAAGCTCTGCAGCAGCGTGCTGAACGCCAGGAACATGTTCTGCCGGGCGAACGTCTCGCCCGCGCACAGCCGCTTGCCTGCAACACACAGGGGCACACCGGGAACTTTTAGAGCACCATGTGTCTAAGGGGAAAAAAAAAAGAAATGTTTCATATACCGAATGAGAACTCCACGATGACAATTATTGAACTACACTCGTGGAAATGGAAAAAAGAACACATTGACACCGGTGTGTCAGACCCACCATACTTGCTCCGGACACTGCGAGACGGCTGTACAAGCAATGATCACACGCACGGCACAGCGGACACACCAGGAACCGCGGTGTTGGCCGTCGAATGGCGCTAGCTGCGCAGCATTTGTGCACCGCCGCCGTCAGTGTCAGCCAGTTTGCCGTGGCATACGGAGCTCCATCGCAGTCTTTAACACTGGTAGCATGCCGCGACAGCGTGGACGTGAACCGTATGTGCAGTTGACGGACTTTGAGCGAGGGCGTATAGTGGGCATGCGGGAGGCCGGGTGGACGTACCGCCGAATTGCTCGACACGTGGGGCGTGAGGTCTCCACAGTACATCGATGTTGTCGCCAGTGGTCGGCGGAAGGTGCACGTGCGCGTCGACCTGGGACCGGACCGCAGCGACGCACGGATGCACGCCAAGACCGTAGGATCCTACGCAGTGCCGTAGGGGACCGCACCGCCACTTCCCAGCAAATTAGGGACACTGTTGCTCCTGGGGTATCGGCGAGGACCATTCGCAAACGTCTCCATGAAGCTGGGCTACGGTCCCGCACACCGTTAGGCCGTCTTCCGCTCACGCCCCAACATCGTGCAGCCCGCCTCCAGTGGTGTCGCGACAGGCGTGAATGGAGGGACGAATGGAGACGTGTCGTCTTCAGCGATGAGAGTCGCTTCTGCCTTGGTGCCAATGATGGTCGTATGCGTGTTTGACGCCGTGCGGGTGAGCGCCACAATCAGGACTGCATACGACCGAGGCACACAGGGCCAACACCCGGCATCATGGTGTGGGGAGCGATCTCCTACACTGGCCGTACACCACTGGTGATCGTCGAGGGGACACTGAATAGTGCACGGTACATCCAAACCGTCATCGAACCTAGACCGGCAAGGGAACTTGCTGTTCCAACAGGACAATGCACGTCCGCATGTATCCCGTGCCACCCAACGTGCTCTAGAAGGTGTAAGTCAACTACCCTGGCCAGCAAGATCTCCGGATCTGTCCCCCATTGAGCATGTTTGGGACTGGATGAAGCGTCGTCTCACGCGGTCTGCACGTCCAGCACGAACGCTGGTCCAACTGAGGCGCCAGGTGGAAATGGCATGGCAAGCCGTTCCACAGGACTACATCCAGCATCTCTACGATCGTCTCCATGGGAGAATAGCAGCCTGCATTGCTGCGAAAGGTGGATATACACTGTACTAGTGCCGACATTGTGCATGCTCTGTTGCCTGTGTCTATGTGCCTGTGGTTCTGTCAGTGTGATCATGTGATGTATCTGACCCCAGGAATGTGTCAATAAAGTTTCCCCTTCCTGGGACAATGAATTCACGGTGTTCTTATTTCAATTTCCAGGAGTGTATATGAAATGAAATCGTCATAACTTCTGAACGGTTTGCGTTAGGACGTTCAAACTGCACGGTTGGCTGCGGGGCATAATGGGAATTAGTATGCACAGTATGAAACTTACTGGTAGATTAATACTGTGTGCCGGACCGAGACTCGAACTCGGGACCTTTGCCTTTCGCGGGCAAGTGCTCTACCATCTGAGCTACCCAAGCACGACTCACGCCACGTCTTCACAGCTTTACTTCTGCTAGAGTGCGCGTCATTTATGTTGGCGGCCGAGTTTAGGCGCGTTCTGCGTATCTGACGTCACAAAACACAGTCAGCCAATGAACAGAGAACGACGTTGCCAGATCTCGACTGCAGTGCAGAGCACAGACGAGTGTCTTGTTTTAGAAACGTTCAGTCATAAATAAAGTAATAGAACAAAACCAATGTCTTGATAGCAGACTTTCTTTTATAGAAAGTTTGTAAAAAGCAATCTTTATACCAATTGCTTCATATTCTATTAATTAATTAAATCAAACAAACAAGAAGCCTCCTAATTCAGGCGATAGCAAGGAAAGGTGTTTGCATCAATCTCATGAACCGTTTTTCGCAATAAAGGACAGTGGTAATTGTTTATTTCCTATTGTACTTCGATGAAGCGTGAGTAATTCATAGTCATGCCAATAGTGTTTGAGAGTATTTTGCGTGACGTGTTAGGTATCTCCCATGAGCTGCGTTAGCGTAACGGTTAAGGTATTCGGCTATGAACTGAAAAGGTGTGGGTTCGATCCTTGTGTGATGCTTAATATTTTCATTATTTAAAAACAATATCGAAGTGTCTTACTTCACGAATATTATTCGTTTGAATGCAATTTTTGAAATTTCTAGTGCTTTGTCTCTTCATTAACCCTTTCGCTGCTGCAGACACGTGCTCCCCGCATTCCGCGCTGTGCGCGATTTTGTTATCACTGCACTGCTCGCCTGTGCAGACACGTGTTCCTACTGCTTTGACACTCTTATCATTCGATTTCACAAAAACTATTTGGCCAGAAATTTTGATTTTTACACATCTTGTTGACTGATACCTTCCCTCCATAAATGACTTAATTTTGTTTCGATGTTCAACGCAGTTATTGTGCAGCATTAAATGTAGTAAACCATTGCACGAAATTTTGAAGAGTTTGCAGAGGTAAAAGTCGATAGCGTATACTTTCCGTATGGTCGATTTTAATTGCCACAATGTTGAGAATGAAATGTGGGCAAGATACCTAAATTTCATATAAAATTTACTGTATAACAATATCTCATTTAATTTCCCATAGGTGTCGTATGTAATATTGAGAAATATTACGTCTTTTGCGACTGTAATAAAAAGTTTTATTTACTCCGGGCGCGAATGATAAGAGTGTCAAAGCAGTCGGAACACCATGTGTCTGCATAGGCGAGCAGTGCAGTGACAAAATCGCGCACAGCGCGGAATGCAGGGAGCACGTCTCTGTAGCAGCGAAAGGGTTACTTCATAAACTGCGCGCTCCCCCCTAAACGTAAGCTTGCGAACTATGCTATACTAGGCGCTGCTTCTATTGGCGCGTGCGTCGTGTGCAACTGGCAACGCAGCAATCTCCCGCGTCTGGGCGGGCATGCGCGAGCCGCCAAGATAAAAGAATTGAACTATAGTACCTCGTCTCCTACCTTCCAAACTTTACAGAAGCTCTCCTGCGAACCTTGCAGAACTAGCACTCCTGAAATAAAGGATATTGCGAAGACATGGCTTAGCCACAGCCTGGGGGATGTTTCCAGAATGAGATGCGCAGTATGGTTTGGTTTAGTTGCGAAGACCACTTTCATTTAGATAGGTTCGTCAATAACCAAAATTGGCGCGTTTGGGGGACTGAGAATCCGCATTTCGCAGTCGAGAAGTCTCTTTACTCTCAGCGGGTTTGCAGTGTCCAGTCATGGAATGACAGGTGCGGTATTGGCTCAAATGGCTCTGAGCACTATGGGACTCAACTGCTGAGGTCATTAGTCCCCTAGAACTTAGAACTAGTTAAACCTAACTAACCTAAGGACATCACAAACATCCATGCCCGAGGCAGGATTCGAACCTGCGACCGTAGCGGTCTTGCGGTTCCAGACTGCAGCGCCTTTAACCGCACGGCCACTTCGGCCGGCTGGTGCGGTATTCCTTGATGGCACGGTGACTACCGATCGGTACGTGAAGCTTTTGGAAGATCAGTCCATCCCCATTATCGAAAGTGATCCTGATTTCGATAAGGATGACAAGCGTAAAGCTGAAATACTAAACACCTTTTTCCAAAGCTGTTTCACAGAGGAAGACCGCACTGCAGTTCCTTCTCTAAATCCTCGCACAAACGAAAAAATGGCTGACATCGAAATAAGTGTCCAAGGAATAGAAAAGCAACTGGAACCACTCAACAGAGGAAAGTCCACTGGACCTGACGGGATACCAATTCGATTCTACACAGAGTACGCGAAACAACTTGCCCCCCTTCTAACAGCCGTGTACCGCAAGTCTCTAGAGGAACGGAAGGTTCCAAATGATTGGAAAAGAGCACAGGTAGTCCCAGTCTTCAAGAAGGGTCGTCGAGCAGATGCGCAAAACTATAGACCTATATCTCTGACGTCGATCTGTTGTAGAATTTTAGAACATGTTTTTTGCTCGCGTATCATGTCGTTTTTGGAAACTCAGAATCTACTATGTAGGAATCAACATGGATTCCGGAAACAGCGATCGTGTGAGACCCAACTCGCTTTATTTGTTCATGAGACCCAGAAAATATTAGATACAGGCTCCCAGGTAGATGCTATTTTTCTTGACTTCCGGAAGGCGTTCGATACAGTTCCGCACTGTCGCCTGATAAACAAAGTAAGAGCCTACGGAATATCAGACCAGCTGTGTGGCTGGATTCAACAGTTTTTAGCAAACAGAACACAGCATGTTGTTATCAACGGAGAGACGTCTACAGACGTTAAAGTAACCTCTGGCGTGCCACAGGGGAGTGTTATGGAACCATTGCTTTTCACAATATATATAAATGACCTAGTAGATAGTGTCGGAAGTTCCATGCGGCTTTTCGCGGATGATGCTGTAGTATACAGAGAAGTTGCAGCATTAGAAAATTGTAGCGAAATGCAGGAAGATCTGCAGCGGATAGGCACTTGGTGCAGGGAGTGGCAACTGACCCTTAACATAGATAAATGTAATGTATTGCGAATACATAGAAAGAAGGATTCTTTGTTGTATGGTTATATGGTAGCGGGACAAATACTGGTAGCAGTTACTTCTGTAAAATATCTGGGAGTATGCGTGCGGAACGATTTGAAGTGGAATGATTATATAAAATTAATTGTTGGTAAGGCGGGTACCAGGTTGAGATTCATTGGGAGAGTCCTTAGAAAATGTAGTCCATCAACAAAGGAGGTGACTTACAAAACACTCGTTCGACCTATACTTGAGTATTGCTCGTCAGTGTGGGATCTGTACCAGATCGGATTGACAGAGGAGATAGAGAAGATCCAAAGATCCAAGCGGCGCGTTTCGTCACAGGGTTATTTGGTAACCGTGATAGCGTTACGGAGATGTTTAATAAACTCAAGTGGCAGACTCTGCAAGAGAGGCGCTCTGCATCGCGGTGTAGCTTGCTGTCTAGGTTTCGAGAGGGTGCGTTTCTGGATGACGTATCGAATATATTGCTTCCCCCTACTTATACCTCCCGAGGAGATCACGAATGTAAAATTAGAGAGATTAGAGCGCGCACAGAGGCTTTCAGACAGTCGTTCTTCCCGCGAACGATACGCGATTGGAACAGGAAAGAGAGGTAATGACAGTGACACGTAAAGTGCCCTCCGCCACACACCGTTGGGTGGCTTGCGGAGTATAAATATAGATGTAGATGTAGAAGATGTGGTTCATGCAAGACGAAGCTCGACCCCATCGAAGCAGTGGTGTGTCCGATGTACTGCAGGAGCACTTTGGGGATCGCATTCTAGCTCTGGGGTACCCAGAGGCCACTGGCATGGGCCTCGATTGACTGCCATATTCTCCGGATCAGAACACATGCGAGTCCTCTTCGTTGGGCTATATTAAAGACAAGGTATACAGCAATAACCGCAAAACCATTGCTGAGCTGAAAACAGCCATTCAGGAGGTCATCGGCAGCATCGATGTTCCGACACTTCAGTGAGTCATGCAGAATTTCGCTATTCGTCTACGCCACGTCGTCGCCAATGACGGCTGGCATATCGAATATGTTATAACCTAAATGCGAATATCTGTACCGATGTTTACATGTTGAATAAAGTATGTGCACGCCATAGTTTGCATCTAATTTACGTTTTTTTCATATACTTCAACAATTGTCAACCTGTACTCTCTAATGTTTAGCCAGTTGATTGCCATGTGGTTTGTTCGAATTGCTCTAATGGTTTATTAGCTATCATCATTTGTAGATTTTGCGTGCGCTGAAAAATGAATTGGACTCGAAGACATTTTCGGGCTATGGTCGTTTTTTTTTTAATTTTAAATAGTTATGTGAAGTCAAGCTTACAAGGGAACCTCCCCATCGCACCCCCCTCAGATTTAGTTGTAAGATGGCACAGTGGATAGGCCTTGAAAAACTGAACACAGATCAATCGAGAAAACAGGAAGAAGTTGTGTGGAACCGTGAAAAAAATAAGCAAAATATACGAACTGAGTAGTCCATGCGCAACATAGGCAACATCAAGGAGTCTATGAGCTCAGGAGCGCCGTGGTCCCGTGGTTAGCGTGGATAGTTGCAGAATGAGAGGTCCTCGATTCAAGTCTTCCCTCGACTGAAAATTTTACTTTCTTTATTTTCGCGAAGTTATGATTTGTCCGTTCGTTCATTGACGTCTCTGTTCACTGCAATAAGTTAAGTGTCTGTGTTTTGCGACCGCACCGCAAAACCGTGCGATTAGTAGACGAAAGGACGTGCCTCTCCAATGGGAACCGAAAACATTTGATCGCAAGGTCATAGGTCAACCGATTCCTCCACGGGAAAACACGTCTGATATATTCTATACGACACTGGTGACGGCATGTGAGTCACATGACAGGAATATGTTGTCGACCCACCTAACTTGTACACTTAGCGAATGGGTAAAAAGATTCTTCTACCTTGCCCGATTCAGGTTTTCTTGTGGATGTGATAATCACTCCCAAAAAAGTGATGAAAATATAAGAGTTTGTCACATAAACAGAAAATGAAAAATTAAACTTTTCACTCGAGGGAAGACTTGAACCTAGGACCTCTCGTTCTGTAGCTGCTCTCGCTAACCACGGGACCACGGCGCTCCTTGACTCCCAGTGTCCTTGATGTAGCATATGTTTGCATGGACTACTCAGTTTGTATATTTTACTAATTTTTTTCATAGTTCCACACAACTTCTTCCTGTTTTCTCGATTGCTCTGTGTTCAGTTTTTCAAGGCCTATCCACTGTGCCAACTTATAACTAAATCTGAGGGGGGTGCGATGGGGAGGTTCCCTTGTTAGAACTATATTTGGTGAAGAAGTCCCATGTAAAGCAACAGTGTACGATTACTATAGCGAATTCAAAGGACACGAATTTCGAGAAGGACGCCAAGGATCAGCTGTTATTACTGCTGTTCGACCAATGCTTGAAGATCGACGAACATCCTATGAATTTAATCGGACCATATTGGGCATTGGTGTGAGTCAATCCGCAACATTTTACAACACTTAGACACGAGAAAACTTTGTTGTCCATAGATTCTACATAAACTGACTGCCGCTAAAAAACAACAATGGACTGATCGATGCAGAAAAACTCTGGAAAAAGTCCAAGGCTGGTGATGAATTTGGTTTATTCTCATGACTCTGGAAAGAAAAGTCTGTCAGCAGAATGGCTTTTTCGAACAAAGCTTACGCCTGCAAAAGTCAGTAGTGCTCGTAGAAAGATGGTTGCTGGATATTGTGCACACTGTGAAGGGATAAGAGGTAACAAGAAAAGGGGCCAAGGCAGGAGATAGTAATACTTACCAGCACCAAACGGCAGGCTGAAGTCTTTCCTGCTGAGCTGTCCGTTCTCGTCCAGAAACCTCTCTGGTCTGAAGTTCTCCGGGTCTCCCCACACGTCCTTGTCCATGTGCATGCTCCACAGGCACGTTATGACCACACTGCCCTGCAACACAACAACCACCCTTCTCACTAAAATGTTGCTGGAGGAAAACAAGTGTCTCTCAGAGGACCAGCACGTATTCCTCCCTAATATCGAGTAGGGCACCCGCAAGCACGCACAAATGCCGCAACATGAGGTGCCATGGACTCGACTGATGCCTGAAGTAGTGCTGGAGGGAATTGATACCATTAAGGGGCTCCGGAAAGGCTCAAAATCATGAAAAGTTCAATTTTTACTTTTTTGCGTTTTCTGAATCTGCAGACTATTACCTTTTAATAGATATATAATTTATTCAATTCCGAAGACTACAACAATTTTTAAATTTTTTTTGAAATGTGTTCTACATGGGCGTGACCCACTGTGGCGCTGTTAAACTGCTGTCAAATGGTGTTATTATTAACGTCCGTGTTCATCAGGTACATTTTAGTGATGTGAGATAAAGTATGTGTTGTGGCTAACCTGTGATGGTTCAATATATATCGCTGGTGTGATTGTCGATTGTTTCATGTTTATTTACTCTGTCGTTATCTCGAAAATATTCGTAATTAATTCCCCAAGACTGTATTTGTTGGAATAGAAACACTTCACTTTGGTGTGTATGATGCTGTTGCGACTTTCAATGATGGCAACATTGTAAGGTGCAAGGTATTTAGAAATATGGGAATGAAGATAGGTTCTAACATGGTACGAGCGATGCTTGCTTTAGACAAGGAACGCCTTCGGGCTGCAGACAGGGCTGTAAAGAGTCTAGAAATACAAGCAAGAGTAAACAGGAGGAGGAACAAGAGGAAGCTGGAGGAGGAGTTTGCAGAGGATGAAGATAATCCATCCTATGGACCTGGAATGCACTAAAAAGTTAATCCAATCTTTGTCGCTCGATTCCCAAAACTTTTATTTTCTCATACTAATTACATATTTTCTAAGGATCTTCCAAACATATTTGTTTCAAACTTTCAGTAAATGTTACACAGTACCTTCTGCATAATTTAACACAGCCTTTTTCCAAAAAACTGTATATTTTTGAATATATAAATAAAAAATTGCAAAAAAATGTTGTGAATTTTCATTACAATTGAAAAAATCATCTTTAATAACTGAACTAAAATTTTGTAAAATCCCTGTGTTAAGTTGTAGCCCATATTCCAATAAATAATCTGTAAAAAGTTCAACTTCCTACCTCAAATACTTTCTGAGGAAAGATGTAATTTATAAGCGTTATTTTAACATTGCAAGTATAGGGCGTTCCGGAGCCCCTTAATCCTGTAGGGCTATCCATGAATCCATAAGAGTACGAATGGGTGGAGATCTCTTCTGAACAGCACATTGCAAGGCACCCCCTCATATGATCAATAATGTTCATGTCTGGGGAGTTTCGCGGCTAGCGGAAGTGTTTAAACTCAGAAGAGCGCTCCTGGAGCCACTCTGTAGCAATTCTGGACGTGTGGGGTGTCGCATTCTCCTGCTGGAAGTGCCCAAATCCGTAAGAATGCACAACAGACATGAATGGATGCAGGTGATCAGACAGGATGCTTACGTATGTGTCACCTGTTAACAGTCACATCTAGACATATCAGGGGTTACACATCACTCCAGTTGCACACGCCCCACACCATTACAGAGCCTTCACCAGCTTGAAATGTCTCCTGCTTACATGCAGGGTCCATGGATTCATGAGGTTGTCTCCCGTACACATTCATCTGCTTGATACAATTTGCAACGAGACTCGTCTGATCACGCAACATGTTCACAGTCCAATGTCGGTGTTGACGGGCCCAGGCGAGTTGTAAATCTTTGTGTTACACAGCCATCAAGGGTATGCGAGTGGGCCTTCGGCTCCGAGAGCCCATATGAATGACGTTTCGTTGAGTGGTTCGCATGCTGACACTTATTAATGGCGCATTATTGAAATCTGCAGCAATTTGGCGAAGGGTTGCACTTTTATCATGCTGAACGATTCTTTTCACTCGTCGTTGGTCTCGATCTTGCAGGATCTTTCTTCAGCCACAGCGATGTCGGAGATTTGATGTTTTACCAGATTCCTGATGTTCACGGTACACTCGTTAACTGATCGTACGGGAAAATCCCGACTCCAACGCTACCTTGGAGATGCTGTTTCCCATCTCTCGTGCGCCGACTATAACACCACGTTCAAACTGACTTAAATCTTGATAACCTGCCACTGTAGTAGCGGTAACCGATCTAACAACTGCGCCAGACTCTTGTTGTCTTACACAGGCGTTGCTGATCGCACCGCCGTATTCTGCCCGTTTACATATCTCTGTATTTGAATATGCATGCCTATAACCGCTTCTTTGGCGCTTCAGTGTATATACAGGGTCACCTAACGTTACCGCTGGATATATTTCGTAAACCACATTAAATACTGACGAACCGATTCCACAGACCGAACGTGAGGAGAGGGGCTAGTGTAATTGTTTAATACAAACCATACAAAACTGCACGGAAGTATGTTTTTTAACACAAACCTACGTTTTTTTAAATGGAACCACGTTAGTTTTGTTAGCACATCTGAACATTTAAAGAAATACGTAATCAGTGCCGTTTGTTGCATTGTAAAATGTTAATTACATCCGGAGATATTGTAACCTAAAGTTGACGCTTGAGTACCACTCCTCCGCTGTTTGATCGTGTGTATCGGAGAGCACCGAATTACGTAGGGATCCAAAGGGAACGGTGATGGACCTTAGGTACAGAAGAGACTGGAGCAGCACATTACGTCCACATGCTAACACCTTTTTATTGCTCTTTTTCACTTACGTACATGTGCATTACCATGAGGGGTGAGGTACACGTACACACGTGGTTTCCGTTTTCAATTACAGAATGATCTGCCAACGTTGCTCGAAAATGTCCCACTGGAAACACGTCGAGGTATGTGGTATCAGCATGATGGTGCACCTGCACATTCCGCAAAAACATACTTCCGTGCATTTTTGTATGGTTTGTATTAAACAATTACACTAGCCCCTCTCCTCACGTTCGGTCTGTGGAATCGGTTCGTCAGTATTTGATGTGGTTTACGAAATAATGTATCCAGCGGTAACGTTAGGTGACTCACCCTATATATATATATATATATTGGGGTGGGCCAACACCATACTGAATTCCAGCACTACCGATGGAGGGCACCACAAAGTTGTAAGTCATTTTCAGCCAGGTATATATATATATATATATATATATATATATATATATATATATATATATATATATATATATATATATATATGTGTGTGTGTGTATGTGTGTGTGTGTGTGTGTGTGTGTGTGTGAGATCAAATGTATCCGGACACCTGGCTGAAAATGACTTATAAGTTCATGGTGCCCTCCATTGGTAATGCTAGAATTCAGTATGGTGTTGGCACACCCTTAGCCTTGAAGACTTATTCCACTCTCGCAGCCATATGTTCAATCAGGCGCTGGAAGGTTTCTTGGGGAATGGCACACCATTCTTCACGGAGTGCTGCACTGAGAAGAGGTATCGATGTGGGGCGGTGAGGCCTGGCTCGAAGTCGGCGTTCCAAAACATCCCAAAGGTGTTCATAGGATTCAGGTCAGGACTCTGTGCAGGTCAGTCCACTACAGGGATGTTATTGTCGTGTAACAACTCAGCCACAGCCACGCATTATGGACAGGTGCTTGATAGTGTTGACAGATGCCATCACCATCCCCGAATAGCTCTTCAACAGTGGGAAGCAAGAAGGTGCTTAAAATATCAATTTAGGCCTGTGCTGTGACAGTGCCACGCAAAACAACAAGGGGTGCAAGCCCCCTCCATGGAAAATATGACCACACCATAACACCACCTCCTCCAAATTTTACTGTTGGCACATCACACACTGGCAGATGACGTGCACCGGGCATTCGCCATACCCACATCCTGCCATCGGCTCGTCACATTGTGTACCGTGATTCGTCACTCCACACAACGTTTTTACACTGTTCAGTCGTCGAATGTTTACGCTCCTTATACGAAGCGATGCGTCGTTTGGCATTTGCCGGCGTGATGTGTGGTTTATGAGCAGCCGCTTGACCATGAAATCCAAGTTTTCTCACCTCCAGCCTAACTGTCATAGTACTTGCAGTGGATCCCGATGCAGATTGGAATTCCTGTGTGATGGTCTGGATAGATGTCTGCCTATTTTACATTATGACCCTCTTCAACTGTCGGCAGTGTCTGTCAGTCAACAGACGACGTAGGCCCGTACGCTTTTGTGCTGTACGTGTCCCTTCACGTTTCCACTTCGCTATCACATCGGAAACAGTTGACCTAGGCATGTTCAGGAGTGTGGAAATCTCGCGTATAGGCGCGTGACCCAAGTGACACCCAATCACCTGACTACATTCGATGTCCATGAGTTCCGCGGAACGCACCATTCTGCTCTGACGGTGTCTAATGACTACTGAGGTCGCTTATATGGAGAAACTTATATATATATATATATATATATATATATATATATATATGTGTGTGTGTGTGTGTGTGTGTGTGTGTATGCGATCAAATGTATCCGGACACCTGGCTGAAAATGACTTACAACTTCATATATATAGGTGGCAGCACAATGCACCTAATATGAAAAACGTATGTTTTTCGGGGTGTCGGGATACTTTTGATCACAGAGTCTATATACAGTCAGTTTCACAAGAAGGTGTACCCCATAATTTTAAATGTGACGTCGGCAGCAGCGACATCTCTGGTATCGATCTCGAATCTGTAATCAATGCGATTTTGCACAATATACCGATAAACAGTGTGAGAGCTTCTGTAAAGTTTGGAAGGTAGGAGACGAGATACTGGCAGAAGTAAAGCTGTGAGTACCGGGCGTGAGTCGTGCTTCGGTAGCTCAGATGGTAGAGCACTTGCCCGCGAAAGGCAAAGGTCCCGAGTTCGAGTCTCGGTCGGGCACACAGTTTTAATCTGCCAGGAAGTTTCATAACAGTGTGAGAGTTTAATGTTTTGTTTTGTCTGTTGCAGTTTAAAATGAGTACAAAATATCTGAAGCGTCACGAGGCGGTCTTCCTCGTAAATCATCCGAATGGACCAAAGCTTTCATATGAAGCTGCCGCTAAAATTCTTAGACAGGCAAAGTCATTCGTAGCGACGTGTGTCAGACGATGTTTAGAGGTTGGAAACTTGGTTTATTTACCGGTGAGAGGGCTAAGGTGCCGAGCTATACTCGATAATGGGGGCGATTGGATTAACTTTTAGGCAATTGTGCAATTAGTAATAACATGTATTTTCATGTACGCATACATTTATAATAGAATCTTTTATTTCATACAGACAGTGGCGTACACTCTCTTGCGGAACTGACCGTAACATCTTGCAAATGATAGATGCCTGTGAACAACTACATTCCATTTTCCTAGATTTGCGAATGGCATTCAGAACTGTACCAGGTTGTCGAAAACTGAGCAAGGTACGATCATACGGTCTATTTTCACAAATATGTGACTGGCTCGAAGAATATTTGTCTAATAGTAACCAGTACGTTATACTGGAAGCAGATGTTTCGTAGAAGGGAAAGTAACATCGGGTGTGTCTCAAAGTAGTGTAATAAGACCTCTGATGTTTTCAACATACGCAAATGATTTAACAGACAGGATCAATAGCGCTAGCAGTTGTCCAGGGAAGTACCATCGTTGGACGATTCTAAAGAAATGCAAGAAGTCTTGGACAAAATTTCCACTTAGTATTATGAGTGGAAACAGTCTTTAAATGAGGAGAAAATTTAGTAAAACCTGTAACAAAGAGAAACAACCATACAAGGCGGTCAGAAACAGTCTGAAAAGCTTGTAAGGTTATTGCACAGTAAGTTGTGCTGAGAAACAACTGTTAGTAAAAATTACTGGTGACGAAACATGGATGCATCATTACGAGCCGGAGAGTAAACGGCAAAGTGTGGAATGGAAACATCCAACATCAAAATGCACGACAATGCCCGTCCGCATATTGCTGCGCCCGCGTCTCGTGGTCGTGTGGTAGCGTTCTCGCTTCCCACGCCCGAGTTCCCGGGTTCGATTCCCGGCGGGGTCAGGGATTTGCTCTGCCTCGTGATGGCTGGGTGTTGTGTGCTGTCCTTAGGTTAGTTAGGTTTAAGCAGTTCTAAGTTCTAGGGGACTGATGACCGTAGATGTTAAGTCCCATAGTGCTCAGAGCCATTTGAACCATTTTGAGCATATTGCTGCCCACACTGCTGAAACGCTCCAGAAACTCAAATTTGAAGTACTGGATCATCCTCCATATATTCCTGATCTTGCCCCTTCTGAGTATCACTTGTTTGGTCCACTCAAACAGGCATTAAGGGGCCGTCGATTTGCCTCGGAGGAAGCAGTGAAAGAAGCGGTGCATTCCTGGCTCGCAGCTCAACCGAGAACCTTCCTTTATGAGGACATCAGGAAGCTTGTAAAACGATCTACCAAGTGTGTTGAAACGCAAGGAAACTATGTCGAAAAATGATGTTCTTGTAAGTTTCCTATTTGATTACAATAAAATTTTATAATTACTTTGCCGATAATAATTGACTTACCCTCGTATTTTGATAATCCTAAGCGTCGTAAATCGTTGGTGAATCCAGGCAAACCATCGGCATCCACTGCAAGACCAAATCTCTTTGGAAAGAAGACAATGCTGTGTGTTTGATGGATCAGAACGGTGTCATCTGTCATGAACTGCTAAAACCTGGTGAAACCATTAACACTGGTCGCTACCAACAGCAAATGATCCATTTAAGTCGTATATTACGTGAAAAGCGACCGAAATATGGAGAAAGGCAACACAAAGTCATGATAACACCCCATCAAACACAGCAAAACGGATCAGGGGAACGATCGAGACGTTCGGTTGGGAAATCCTACGGCATGCGGCTTATTCTTCAGACTTGGCTCCGTCCGATTATTATCTATTTGCATCACTGGGACACGCTCTCACTGAACAACGCTTCAATTCGTATGAAAATGTACGAAAATGGCTCCCTAGCCGTTTCGCTTCAAAAGATGAACTGTTTTTTTGGTGTGGCATTCATATTCTGCCAGACAGGTGGGAGAAATTATAAATAGCAATGGGGATTATTTTGAATAAAATATTGTTTATAAGTTTTAAACAACAGAGGTGTAATTATTGCAACGGTTTCATACTTCTACACCCGATGAAAGATGGGTGCTGAGGGACCTGATCCCGAATCACAAGAGCGCACGAGCTGGAATCAGCCTCAATCACTTGATGCAGTATGTGCAACAGCTAAATTAGTTCGCTTTTGTATGTCCATTCTTCTCATTGGAGGTTTGGGGGTCTTCAGTCGTCATTTAGATATTATTTATTATATGCCTATTAGTTTCGATGCTTCTGTACACCATCTTCTGGCATTAACTGACTATGAGGGGGTTCAGAATGAGATTTTCACTCCGCAGCGGAGTGTGCGCTGATATGAAACTTCCTGCCAGATTAAAACTGTGTGCCCGACCGAGACTCGAACTCGGGACCTTTGCCTTTCGCGGGCAAGTGCTCTACAATCTGAGCTACCGAAGCACGACTCACGCCCGGTACTCACGGCTTTACTTCTGCCAGTACATCTCCTCCTACCTTCCAAACTTTACAGAAGCTCTCCTGCGAACCTTGCAGAACTAGCACTCCTGAAAGAAAGGATATTGTGGAGACATGGCTTAGCCACAGCCTGGGGGATGTTTCCAGAATGAGATTTTCACTCTGCAGCAGAGTGTGCACTGATATGAAACTTCCTGGCAGATTAAAACTGTGTGCCCGACCGAGACTCGAACTCGGGACCTTTGCCTTTCGCGGGCAAGTGCTCTACCATCTGAGCTACCGAAGCACGACTCACGCCCGGTACTCACAGCTTTACTTCTGCCAGTACCTCGTCTCCTACCTTCCAAACTTTACAGAAGCTCTCCTGCGAACCTTGCAGGACTAGCACTCCTGAAAGAAAGGATATAGTGGAGACATGGCTTAGCCACAACCTGGGGGAGAGCTTCTGTAAAGTTTGGAAGGTAGGAAATTACTGGCAGAAGTAAAGCTGTGAGTACCGGGCGTGAGTCGTGCTTCGGTAGCTCAGATGGTAGAGCACTTGCCCGCGAAAGGCAAAGGTCCCGAGTTCGAGTCTCGGTCGGGCACACAGTTTTAATCTGCCAGGAAGTTTCATATGAGGGGGTTAACTCCAATCGTATACACAATTCATCAGTAGTGAATATCTATGAACTGCTTTTCACAGACTACCCGTGTGCTGGCGTAAGCCGTCGTCAGCACGCTGGTCGACAAAGAGGTTGCGAAAAGATCGATAATAGGCGCTGAAACAAGCGGGCCTTTCAGGAGAACGGCCAGAGGCAGACTCGCAAGCAACGCGCCGCCGATGCCCTCTCGACCACCGGTATTTAGACCGCCGCCGCCGCTGACCGGAGGGCCTAGTCAGTCACTGACAGTCAGCCCAGTTAGACGGTCACTCAGTGAGCCAGAGTCGCAGCTCAGTTACTTGCTCAGTCGCTGTTCTAGTTGTCAGGTCACGTCACTGGCTACAAGACTTTAGTGTTTATAGAGCTGCTTCACTAGCAGTGAGGCTAATGTGGACTATTACAGAAGAGCTTGTACGACAACAACTTGCTTAAAGGTATGTAGCTTCCTGTTCTTACGAATAAAGAACCCTGTTAATAAATGTGTGCAGTTGTGCTGCAGAAAGAGGACACCGGCCACCAAACAACATCCTTTCTCTTGCTTCCCCTGCTACAAAACTCTACAGTGGCAAGACGACACAAAATCCTGTAACAATGATGATGTGTCTCCAACCATCAACTACATAATATTGGCTACTGATAACCGCTGTATACGAATGGAGTTACCACCTCAGCATCAGTGAAGACCTGAAGATGGTATACTGGAGCACTGAAACTGGTAGCCATATAATACACCCCTGGAAATGGAAAAAAGAACACATTGACACCGGTGTGTCAGACCCACCATACTTGCTCCGGACACTGCGAGAGGGCTGTACAAGCAATGATCACACGCACGGCACAGCGGACACACCAGGAACCGCGGTGTTGGCCGTCGAATGGCGCTAGCTGCGCAGCATTTGTGCACCGCCGCCGTCAGTGTCAGCCAGTTTGCCGTGGCATACGGAGCTCCATCGCAGTCTTTAACACTGGTAGCATGCCGCGACAGCGTGGACGTGAACCGTATGTGCAGTTGACGGACTTTGAGCGAGGGCGTATAGTGGGCATGCGGGAGGCCGGGTGGACGTACCGCCGAATTGCTCAACACGTGGGGCGTGAGGTCTCCACAGTACATCGATGTTGTCGCCAGTGGTCGGCGGAAGGTGCACGTGCCCGTCGACCTGGGACCGGACCGCAGCGACGCACGGATGCACGCCAAGACCGTAGGATCCTACGCAGTGCCATAGGGGACGGGACCGCACCGCCACTTCTCAGCAAATTAGGGACAGTGTTGCTCCTGGGGTATCGGCGAGGACCATTCGCAACCGTCTCCATGAAGCTGGGCTACGGTCCCGCACACCGTTAGGCCGTCTTCCGCTCACGCCCCAACATCGTGCAGCCCGCCTCCAGTGGTGTCGCGACAGGCGTGAATGGAGGGACGAATGGAGACGTGTCGTCTTCAGCGATGAGAGTCGCTTCTGCCTTGGTGCCAATGATGGTCGTATGCGTGTTTGGCGCCGTGCAGGTGAACGCCACAATCAGGACTGCATACGACCGAGGCACACAGGGCCAACACCCGGCATCATGGTGTGGGGAGCGATCTCCTACACTGGCCGTACACCACTGGTGATCGTCGAGGGGACACTGAATAGTGCACGGTACATCCAAACCGTCATCGAACCCATCGTTCTACCATTTCTAGACCGGCAAGGGAACTTGCTGTTCCAACAGGACAATGCACGTCCGCATGTATCCCGTGCCACCCAACGTGCTATAGAAGGTGTAAGTCAACTACCCTGGCCAGCAAGATCTCCGGATCTGTCCCCCATTGAGCATGTTTGGGACTGGATGAAGCGTCGTCTCACGCGGTCTGCACGTCCAGCACGAACGCTGGTCCAACTGAGGCGCCAGGTGGAAATGGCATGGCAAGCCGTTCCACAGGACTACATCCAGCATCTCTACGATCGTCTCCATGGGAGAATAGCAGCCTGCATTGCTGCGAAAGGTGGATATACACTGTACTAGTGCCGACATTGTGCATGCTCTGTTGCCTGTGTCTATGTGCCTGTGGTTCTGTCAGTGTGATCATGTGATGTATCTGACCCCAGGAATGTGTCAATAAAGTTTCCCCTTCCTGGGACAATGAATTCACGGTGTTCTTATTTCAATTTCCAGGAGTGTACATAACATTGTAAGGACGACTGTAGATGTTCCATTTTATTATATAGATGAGCTCGTGTTCAGAATCAACACAGGTAATGAGACATGGGTGCACCACTTTTCCCCAGAATCCATGGCTGCCTCATTGCAGTTCACCAGAGGAGAAAAAATTTAATGTGTCACTCTTTGCCAGACATGTTATGGCTACAGCGCTCTGGAGCGCAAAGGGAAGGGACCGTCAATGTGGCACACTACTGCGACATCCTCACCAAACTCCTGCCATGAGCCAGGATCTTGAATGAAGGTTTTGTGCTCTTGGACAAGAACGCAAAACCACACAGGCAATGCTCACACAGAATCAGACCTGTTAATTCGGATGAAACAGACTGAACTACAGAGTGTTTCAAAAATGACCGGTATATTTGAAACGGTAATAAAAACTAAACGAGCAGCGATAGAACTACACCGTTTGTTGCAATATGCTTAGGACAACAGTACATTTTCAGGCAGACAAACTTTCGAAATTACAGTAGTTACAATTGTCAACAACAGATGGCGCTGCGGCCTGGGAAACTCTATAGTACGATATTTTCCACATATCCACCATGCGTAGCAATAATATGGCGTAGTCTCTGAATGAAATTACCCGAAATCTTTGACAACGTGTCTGGCGGAATGGCTTCACATGCAGATGAGATGTACTGCTTCAGCTGTTCAATTGTTTCTGGATTCTGACGGTACACCTGGTCTTTCAAGTGTCCCCACAGAAAGAAGTCACAGGGGTTCATGTCTGGCGAATAGGGAGGCCAATCCACGCCGCCTCCTGTATGTTTCGGATAGCCCAAAGCAATCACACGATCATCGAAATATTCATTCAGGAAATTAAAGACGTCGGCCGTGCGACGTGGCCGGGCACCATCTTGCATAAACCACAAGGTGTTCGCAGTGTCGTCTAAGGCAGTTTGTAGCGCCACAAATTCACGAAGAATGTCCAGATAGCGTGATGCAGTAATCGTTTCGGATCTGAAAAATGGGCCAATGATTCCTTTGGAAGAAATGGCGGCCCAGACCACTACTTTTTGAGGATGCAGGGACGATGGGACTGCAACATGGGGCTTTTCGGTTCCCCATATGCGCCAGTTCTGTTTATTGACGAAGCCGTCCAAGTAAAAATAAGCTTCGTCAGTAAACCAAATGCTGCCCACATGCATATCGCCGTCATCAATCCTGCGCACTATATCGTTAGCGAATGTCTCTCGTGTAGCAATGGTGGCGGCGCTGAGGGGTTGCCGCATTTGAATTTTGTATGGATAGAGGTGTAAACTCTGGCGCATGAGACGATACGTGGACGTTGGCGTCATTTGGACCGCAGCTGCAACACGGCGAACGGAAACCCGAGGCCGCTGTCGGATCACCTGTTGCACTAGCTGCGCGTTGCCCTCTGTGGTTGCCATACGCGGTCGCCCTACCTTTCCGGCACGTTCATCCATCACGTTCCCAGTCCGTTGAAATTTTTCAAACAGATCCTTTATTGTATCGCTTTTCGGTCCTTTGGTTACATTAAACCTCCGTTGAAAACTTCGTCTTGTTGCAACAACACTGTGTTCTAGGCGGTGGAATTCCAACACCAGAAAAATACTCTGTTCTAAGGAATAAACCATGTTGTCCACAGCACACTTGCACGTTGTGAACAGCACACGCTTACAGCAGAAAGACGACGTACAGAATGGCGCACCCACAGACTGCGTTGTCTTCTATATCTTTCACATCACTTGCAGCGCCATCTGTTGTTGAAAATTGTAACTACTGTAATTTCGAAAGTTTGTCCGCCTGAAAATGTACTGTTGTCCCAAGCATATTGCAACAAACGGTGTATTTCTATCGCTGCTCGTTTAGTTTTTATTGCCGTTTCAAATATACCGGTCATTTTTGAAACACCCTGTACCTAATGTACGGCCCCAGTCTTGCCCCATTGGTCTTTCACCTGCCCCCTGCATTGAAAACTGCACTCTTCGAATATCACTCCCAAACCAGTGTTGAGGAGGAGCAGACTGTGCGACAATTCATTACATTGCAGGGCACCTGGATTTACTAGAGTGGTTTCTTTAAATTGATTGCACTCTACAACAAATGTCTGAATGTCAGTTGAGACTATGTTGAAAAGTAGTGCAAGGTGGGTGTTCATGATGCCATGGTGTATTTGTTTTTGGCAATTAAGTTTCCGTATGAAAAACAACGACTTACTTTCAGAATATCCCTCGTAAATGAAGTATGAACTGTTAATCAAGACAGTTATGAAAGCGAAAATTTCCCCTCAGAGTAAGAGATACACCGGAAGCTCACCTTTGGCAGGGAGTAGCCCTGCAGCGAGGTGTCCTCCGTCACCTTGTGCGGGACGCTGATGGGTGCGGGGGTGTTGATCCTCATCACCTCCTTCAGCGTGGCTTCGGTGTACGGCAGGCTGTAACAATCGAGAACGTGCTTTTTCACTTGTGTGTCATTATCAAGTGGGCAACTTTGCTTCTATGTGTGGTGTAATGGCTTTTGACTGACGTGCAAAATCACATACGGAGGACACAGAGATAGGCATCTATGGCACTGAAAGACAGCTGAAAGGACTGAAAACAAATAAGTTGCCAGGTCAGATGGACTCCAGATTTAGGTTTACAAAGAGTACTCTTCAGCATTGGCCCCATACTTAGCTTGCATTTAGCGGTAATTACTCGCCCTGCTAAAATTCCTAAGCGACTGGAAGTAAGTGCAGCTAACTGCTGTTTGTAAGAAGGGTACCTATAAATTCACAGACCAACATCCTTAATGCTGCAGAATTCTTGAACACATTCTAAATTCGTCAATAAATTTTCTTGGGGAACCAAAGCTTACATCGACAAACCAGAATCCCATGAGCCATGGATAAAGGGCAACCGGCAGATTCCATTTTCCTGCATATTTGACATAATACCACTCTGTGGACCGTTAACGAAGCTCTGAGGATAAAGAGTAGGTTCTCAGATACGTGAGTGTCTCAAAGACTTTTCAAGTACAGGTACATGGAGCACTCAAAAAATTTCCGTTTGAGGCATTGCTGCACCCTACATGCAACATAGTGCGACTCCAATGCAGGTATATAAGCATCAACATATAGACAAGAGATTGATGTGGTATTTGTCTTTCTGACGTGTATGAAGTAAGTGCAGAAAGGTGAACTTGGTTGGCTCAAATGGCTCTGAGCAGTATGCGACTTAACTTCTGCGGTCATCAGTCGCCTAGAACTTAGAACTAATTAAACCTAACTAACCTAAGGACATCGCACACATCCATGCCCGAGGCAGGATTCGAACCTGCGACTGGAGCGGTCACCCGGCTCCAGACTGTAGCGCCTAGAACCGCACGGCCACTCCGGCCGGCTCAAAGGTGAACTACAGGGACGTTATTGCCACAAACGTCCAAATAGGACCAACGTTCCATTATTCTTTTCTTGACTACCGAAGGACAAATACCGATAGACATCTATCAGGGGATGATGATGTGTATGAGGCAGCATGTCTGTACAAAACCACTGTTGCGGAATGGTATGCTGGCCCCAATTCGACACAAGACGCTGGTCGATATAGGAGGCCAGCAAAAGTTCACCGATTCAAGTGAAAGACAGTCGAGCACCTGCTCTGTAGTCCCGATCTCTCTCCATGCGATCATCATGCTTTTGATCCCTTAAAAGTTTGCCTTGAAGGGGCGACGATTTCAGTCGGACAAGGAGGTGGAGCAGGCAGTTTATGGACTTCCTCAAGCAGCAGCACATGGTGTTTTACCAAATGGATATTTCCCGTCTGGTGCATCGAAGGAATGATTCCCCCAATTCTCATGGCAATTTTGTCTCATTGGCATGCCGATCGTGAGGTGTGCAGCCTTCGAATAGAAACTTTTTTATCGCTCCTTATATTAGAACGTACTGCCTTTCCTGAATGGGGAGTGTTCACCTGATGCAAAGGTATCACTCTGAGTGCCCCATGGAAGTGTGACAGGACTGCTCTTGTTCCCCATACACATAAACGATCTTATGGATATGGATGTGGTGATCAGAAATCTGTGGCTGTTTGCTGATATGCTGTAGTGTACAGGAGTTTAATTTTTGAGCAAATACAGGGGGATAGAAGATGACTTATTGTTAGATAGAATTTCTAGTTGATGTAATAAATGGTAGCTTGTTTTAAATGTGGGGTAAGTTAAAGAAGATGAGTAGAAAAAAAATATTCTGTAGTGTTCAAATACAGTAATAGTGGTGTGAAACGGAGTGAGTACGCAGTGCCAGTTGTAGGGTAGGCAAATTGTCGACTTCAGTGTATTGGGAGAATTGTAGGTAGTTTAATCTGTTATCTACTATCTGTTACATGTAAAAAACAGAGTGGACGTGTGTATGCGTGTATTCCACGATCTGCTACTAAACACATAGGTCGATTTTACAAAGATTTGTCACAGCAAAAACAGGCCTCAGTAGTATCAGTACTGTGGGTCTATAACCTCCTAGCTCCAAGAGGAGCGGAGATATGGACAAAAACGAATTTTTCCAGCCATTTGCGTGTGGGCTGCCTTTCATGACACATGTTTTGTGGGAACAGAACCCGCCAGGTTAGCCGAGAGCGCTAATGCGCTGCTTCCTGGACTCGGGTGGGCGCGCCGGCCCCAGTTCGAATCCGCCCGGCAGATTAACGACGCCATGGATGTGGTTTTTAGGCGGTTTTCGACATCCCACCAGGTGAATACCAGGCTGGTCTCCACGTTTCCCCTCAGTTACACGAGGCGCAGACATTTGCTACACATTCGCAGTGTTTCATGATTTACACTAGATGCAGACAGCTGGGGTACACTAATTCCTTCCCGTGGGGTACGGGGTGGCAGCAGGAAGGGCATCTGGCCACCCCTTAAAATTAACCATGCCAAATCTGTACTTAACTCTGCCAATCCTGCTCACGATGCAGGACAAGGCAGTAGCAAAGGAAGGCCTTTGTGGGAACAGAAACGACCTGCCAATTCAACCTGATTTGCAGGGAAGCCTACATGTCAGGGCCAAGAAACGGTTTTCCGGAGCCTGACATATACGCTACCCTGCATCACAAATGTGTTAGAGTAGCATCGGCCTGCTTTATCGATCTGTGCTGCATGGCGGCCTGAATAGCTGGGGCAAACAAACGATTTTCAAGACTGTGATGTGTAGTCTGCCCTGTATGGCAAGTGTATTGTGGGAATAGTATGAGTCAACTTTATTGTAGTGCATGTGCTACAAGTACTGATGAGCATGGCTCGGAACAGGTCAATATGAATAGAGGAGGGGATGGGCAGAGTGAAACGATGAGGGAACGGACAGAGAGAGGGGAGGAGGGGGTGATGCATGAGGCAGTTGAAAGGTGTGGATGGGTAGTGGGTAGGTGGAAAAGAAAGAGGGGGTGACGGAGTTGTAAAGAGAGAGGGGAAGGGGGAAATGGTTAGAGGAAGGAGTAGGAATTTGAGAACTTTTAACACTGCAGCATGTCAGCAATTGTGAATAATTTAATGATTATAAAAAATCCGCCTCGATTGCAAATAGGAACCGGACGTTGACCTAGGTTTCAGTGCGGATAACCACACTAAAACTACAAACTGCCTAAAGAAGCACGGTCCAACATTAATACAGAACGCTCAAAAGGGCAAAAGACTCGCATAAAAAGTAAACTCTTTTGCCCTTTTGGGCGTTCTGTATTAATGTTGGACCATGCCTTTTTAGGCAGTTTGTAGTTTTAGTGTGTTCCGAAGAAGGCGTGGTTATCCACGCCGAAACCTAGGTCAACATTCGGTTTCTATTTGCAATCGAGGCGGATTCTTTATAATCATTAAAGGAGTAGGAATATGTGGTCCGAGAGAAGGGGTGGAAGAAATGGACAATGTTAAGGAGGAGGTGGAGAGTGGGAATGAGGAAGACAGATGGATGTGGGAAGGTGAAATGGAAGATTGAGGAAGGAACAGGTGGATACCGAGAGGAGGAGAAGGAGGAGGTGTGTTTAATATATGTGTCGAATACATATTTGAGCGAAGCCATGGCGAAAAGGCTAGTTCACCTATAAAGGAGACAGTAAACACAATAGTTTTGCAACCCACTACTGAGTACTGCTCGAATTTTGGTATCCACACCAGGTTTGATTAAACTAAGGCATTGAAGCAACTAAGAAACACACTGCTTGATTTATCACCAGTAGGTTCAGTCAACACGCGAGTACTAGGGAAATGCTCTGTGAAATCAAATAGCATCTCTGGAAGGAAGATGACATTCTTTTTATGAAACGCTATTGAGTAAGTTTGGACAATCGGCATTTGCGACTGCTGACACTAAGACACATCTCGTGTAATGATTGCAAAGGCAAGATATGAGAAATCAGGGTTCTTTCAGAGGCATTTAGACAGTCGTTTATCCCTCGCTTCGCTTGCGAGTGGAACAGGGAATGATGACCAACATCGATGGAGAGTACCTTGCACCATGCGCAGTATGGTGGGTTATAAAGTATTTACAGGAGGTGGAAATACCAAAAACACAGGAAAACCGTTGGCATCCAAAACAACTTCTAATCTTCTCAGAATATACAGATACAGGTCCTGTATGGTTTTCAAGCGAGTGTTCTACCATTCTTCCTCCAAAATAGTGGCAAGATCAGGTAATGATGATGGAGCTGGATAGCTATCATACACCTATCTCTCCAAAGTACATGTCAACGGCTCAATAATATTCAGATGCAGTAGCCATGGGAGATGTGACAATTCACCTTCGTTCTCACAAAACTAGTCCTGGATGATGTGAGCCGGGTGAACAGGTTCTGTCGTCTGTTACACAGATTCGCCACTGAGGAACAAGTATTGTGCCGTGGGTTGGACTTGGAAGGATAAATGGCCCCATAATCCTCGGAGAGTAACCATGATACCTAAGGAATATCACACTGTGGCTGCCCAAACCATTACCAAACCCATGCCGTATTTCACTGTCGGTAGCAAATTGTGTGTATCGCAGGCTTGGGATGGCTTACTCCAGATGTCAGCGGGGCAGAAGTTGGAAACAGTGTGCAACAGGGCTCATAGACCAAGTGACTTCTTTCCATTGCTCCATAGTCTAGGTTTTACTGCTTTGGCACCACATTTTCTTGTTACAGGCATTTCCATCACTGATGAATTCCACCTCGCCCTGAAGTTCTCAGCTTATGAGCACCCTTCATGTTGTCCTCTTATTTTTCGTCAAAATCGTCTTCAATGACAGCACATCATGGTCAGTCAACATACACTTTCGTTTGCGTTGTCGTTTAGTGTAGGATGTTCTTTCACCATCTCTGTATGCAGTATAAATCTTCGATACGGTGCCTCTTGAAACACCAAACACTTCAGTTAACTTGGTTACGGAAGCGCTCACCATACGAACACCAACAATTTTCCCACGTTCGAATTCATTTAGCTCCAACATAGTGTGTACCGAACGAGGTGGCGCAGTGGTTATCACACTGGACTCGCATTCGGGAGGAGGACGGTTCAAAATGGTTCAAATGGCTCTGAGCACTATGGGACTTAACTTATGAGGTCATTAGTCCCCTAGAACTTAGAACTACTTAAACCTGACTATCCTAAGGAAATCACACACATCCATGCCCGAGGCAGGATTCGAACCTGCGACTGTAGCGGTCGCGCTGTTGCAGACTGTAGCACCTAGAACCTCTCGGCCACTCCAGCCGGCGACGGTTCAAACTCGAGCGCGGCTATCCTGATTTACGTTTTCCGTGATTTCCCTAAATCGTTTCAGGAAATGCACGGGTAGTTCCTGTGAAAAGGCACTGCCGGCTTCCTTCTCATTCTTCCCTAAACCGGTGAGGCCGATGACATCGTTGTTTGGTCCTCGCCCCCAAATCAACCATCCAACCATCTACATTCACATCTACATGGATACTCTGCAAATAATATTCAAGTGCCTGGCAGAGGGTTCATCGAACCACATTCACAATACTCGTAATTCTCTATTAGTCCAATCTCGTACAGCGCGCGGAAAAAACGAACACACATATCTCTCCGTACAAACTCTGATTTCCCTTATTTTATTATGATGATCGTTTCTTCCTGTGTAGGTTGGCGTCAACAAAATATTTTCTCATTCTGAGGAGAAAACTGGTGATTATAATTTCGTGAGGAGATTCCGCCATGACGAAAAACGCCTTTGCTTTAATGATGTCCATCCCAAATCCTGTATCATTTCAGTGACACTCTGTCTCCTATTTCGCGATACTACAAAGCGTGCTGCCCTTCTTTGATCTCTCTCGATGTACTCCGTCAATCCTATCTGGTCAAGATCCCACATCGTGCAGCATTATTCTAAAAGAGGACGGGCAAGCGTAGTGTAGGCAGTCTCTTTAGTAGATCTGTTACATTTTCTAAGTGTCCTGCCAATTAAACACAGTCTTTGTTTAGCCTTCCCCATAACATTTTCTGTGTGTTCCTTCCAATTTAAGTTGTTCGTAATTGTAATTCCTAGGTATTTAGTTGAGTTTATGGCCTTTAGATTTGACTAATTTATCGTGTAACCGAAGTTTAACGGATTCCTTTCAGCACTCATGTGGATGACCTCACACTTTTCGTCATTTAGGATCAATTGGTAATGTTCGCGCCATACGGGTATCTTTTCTAAATCGTTTTGCAATTTCTTTTGATCTTCTGACGACTTTATTAGTCGATAAACGACAGTATCATCCGCAAACAACCTAAGACGGCTACTCAGATTGTCTCATAAATCGTTTATACAGATAGGAAACAGCAAAGGGCCTATAATACTACCTTTGAGAACGCCAGGAATCACATCCGTTTTACTCGACGACTTTCCGTCAATTACTACGAACTGTGACCTCTGTGACAGGAAATCACGAATCCAGTCACATAACTGAGACGGTATTCCATAAGCTCGCAATTTCATTACAAGCCGCCTGTGTGGTACAGTGTCAAAACGCCTTCTGGAAATCTAGGCATACAGAATCAATTTGACATCCCTTGTCAGTAGCACTGAACACTTCATGTGAATAAAGAGCTAGTTGAGTTTCACAAGACCGATGTTTTCTAAGTCAGCGTTGATTGTGTGGCAAGCATAGTGGAGTCACAACTACACACAAACTCTATTCTGACCACGATTGACACTCGCACTGTATTGAGGACATTGCGCAGTCGCCATTCGTGGTCAAATACAACAGCACAGCCTCCAGGCTTGGGTAGGGTCAGCATTTACGTTCAAACACGCTTTTCTCGTGATGTTTCCAAATTTTTGTCCAGTCCCTGAGTGCAGATGTAGATGATGGGCCTCAGAGTACAGAAAATGAAAACAACGGCTATATTATTATAGAAATGGCTGGGGTCACCAAACATTTATTTATTTTTTTTTTTTTTTAGAAAAAAAGCTGTTACTTATTGGGGAGGAAAATTCAAGTATTCACACTGAGGCAAGCACAGGAGGTTGAGAACTGCAACCATGTGCCCAATATCCACCTCAAGTTCCTGGTCGATTTAAATACAGCTTGACTATTAGTCATTTCCATCCACTTACATAACTGTATGCACATGGCTCATATTCAAAAATTCATAACGTACCAACACGTAAATAAAGTCACCGTTTATTCAAAAAACATTTAACCGTAGCAGTTCCGCTTTGTTCTCCCAATCGTCTATTATTACAAACCATTTTCACTACAAACATTCTAGTTCTCAAATGTTCCCCATAAAAACCACAAAGAAAACTTAAATGAAGTATCATGTACATGGCAACTAGTGTTTCCTGTCATTCATATGCCCTACTTTGGATCAGAACACTATGGTTTGTTCACAACGCCCTGAGCGAATAAAACGGCTATCACACACTCAGTGTTATTGGCACAATAACATTGTGTGAATGTATAGCGTGAAACTCGAGGCCAGGAACGGGACAATATTATTGTGCACTATATGCAGAGTGATTACTGATGTGTTGGCAGAAGAGCCAACACCGTGTTGCTAGAGGAGGCCCAAATGCACGCGTTTAAGCTCACGCAGACTGCCGTGAGGTCTGGAACAGTTAAAGGAGTTGAGTCTAATAAATAAAGTACGAAGCTCTTGGAATACTTAACTTTAATCCATAATTGGAGAACATCGGTCTTGATGATACATAAGTGCAATCTCAATATAAACTGGTAATGGCGCCTTGCTAGGTCGTAGCAAATGACGTAGCTGAAGGCTATGCTAACTATCGTCTCGGCAAATGAGAGCGTAGTTGTCAGTGTAGCTTCGCTAGCAAAGTCGTCTGTACAACTGGGGCGAGTGCTAGGATCTGTCTCTAGACCTGCCGTGTGGCGGCGCTCGGTCTACAATCACTGACAGTGGCGACACGCGGGTCCGTCGTATACTAGCGGACCGCGGCCGATTTAAAAGCTACCACCTAGCAAGTGTGGTGTCTGGCGGTGACACCACAATTACAATCAAAGTTCCAGTTTCAAAACTCTCTAAAAAAAGAACCGCTACGTAGAGTGACGTCAGTATTGTCGAAGAAGGGGCAAATGTGAGGAAACAAAAGAAAATTAACGAAAATTTTCGCACTATACGGCGCTGTAAGCGTCATGACATAAATGTGTTCGGCTACAAATGATAGATGATTCGTAGTACCACGAATATAGTCTGAGTTGCATATTAAACCAACAGTACTGTGCAAAGTGCATGACCGCACAAGTCTGACACTCAACATTTGTGGTATTGCTAGTTAGCTAAGCCTATCCACCACGGCAAGGTCGCACCACATCCGATGGGAAGAATCGGTTTATAGTTGTCCGGTGGCCAAAAAGCGCATAAAAAGCAACAGTGAACTCGATTTTATACTACTGAGGAAAAATGTCGCGTAAAAAGCAAAATGACATCAGTTTTTAATTAACCTGAGACTGGTGCAAGACGGGTTCATTGTGTTATCCACCGTTTTCTGACAAAAGTTGAAATCGAGTAACAGCCTGCTCCACAACAGGTCGGAGTGTCTCAGAAGTCAAGTTCAGAATGCGTACCTCCAATACTTTTGCAGTTGCAGCACTCAACACAGCATCTGTCAGAGAACCTCACAGCCATAGGTCACACGGATTAAGAACACTGTATCTGGATTGCCGAGCTGTAGGGAACTGGCGGCTGATAATTCTAGCATTTCCGAAATGCCTCTGCAACAGTTGATTCACTGGCTGTACAGTGTGCGAAGGAGCGCAATCTTGCATCGTAAATGGTTTTACCCACACGGCCAAGTTGTTGAAGGGTTGGAATGACGTTGGTGCGCAAAAGACTGTCGTAACATTTTCCAGAGATCTACAGGTAATCGGACCCGCAGGACTCATCACCTTGAAAAAAACATGGCCCTACGATAAACGATGCCGTCAAACCGCACCACACAATCACCTTTGCAGAATGAAGTGGTAACCCGCCGATGTGCGAGCGGATTTTCCCTTGCTCGCATTCCGCAGTTCTGTGTACTGGCATGTCCTTGGAAATGGAAATGGGCTTCGTCTGTCCACTTAATGTTCCATGATCATACTACGTCGAATTCCATGCCAGCAAGAAAGTAGACAGCAAGAGTTTGTCTTACTGGCAGGACAGCATGTAGATGTAGATTTAGATGTAGACCAATTCCTGAACATGGGTGGTTTTGTATGGATAGCAACGCAGGATGATTCATAGGATTTTATGCACAGTGCTCGCAGGCATATCCACCGTCCGGGCAATTCCCCGTACACCGCATGTTTGCTTTAGAGATGGGCAAAACTGTTCTTATCAGAGATTGGATCAGAACTGTTCACTCCCTGAAATGAATTAGCTCTTTTTCATGACTCACCACTCATTTACAATAGAAAATAAATGGAAGGCACATTGCCGTTTAAACTTGGTTTATTCCAGTACTATACCTGTATTTTGATCTTATTTGATCCTATTTTGAAGTAACACAGATAATGAGTAAGAATTTTGTATTGTTTATTGAAATTTCCACGATATGACAAAGTTTTTGATTATTGATTTATTTTGCACTATCGTGGTTTTTTGGGTGATCGGAAAATGTTGTAACTTGAGATTTACATTAACAATATATTTGGCTATAATGTATTAAAATTTCATTAACCTCATACAAATACATCGCAAGCCATATATTTTTAAAGTGAACGTTTCCTTCCGAAGACGCCTAAAATCGCAAAATCCGTACCAGAATAAGAAAAAAAATATAAATTTGACTGTAAAACGAAAGTGCTGCATATAGCCTTACGCAGAATAAAACAAGGAAAATATTGGTGTATCACATTTTGCGATACGTTTATCAGTTCGCTCGTAATTAAAGCGTAAATTCGAGTGTCCATAATAAAAATCCTATAGTAAGAGGAGTCATCAGGAACCTAATCTAATCAGTTTAAACAAATAAAAATAAAATAAAAACAATTGATGTATACATAACATAATAATGTAATATACATAGCGGTATTACTACGAAGAACAATATCCAGTAGGGACGAACTCAGATGCAGAGGTGCTGAGTCGAGCAGGTCGAGCCGCGAGCTGTATTACTGCATGAGCTGAGACCGCAGAGACCAGAGTGACACCTGAGTCGCTTTGCTCAACGCTCTGGCTAGAGTCGAGACGGTGGGGAGAGCGTCGAGCGGGCGAGTTCCGAGGGTGGGGGGAGCGTTGAACTCACCCGCTACGAGACAAATCGTCCGTTCCCTTGCGAGCAGGTTGTTGCAAGTAGTTCCTATGTTATCCGCTAGGTGGCTCTCTGTCCTGTTGCTCGCATCAACTGCCCAGAGGGCAGGACGTGCGACTGAAACGATCGCCGACAGAGTGCGATGCCAAGTTAAGCTGCGCCAGACACTGCGCGCGGCAGTGTGTGAAACACAAAGTCCAATAGGGCACTGCACAATGCAGGCAGCCAAGGTAGAAGCAGGGCAGAGGCCGGCGGTGGCTGTGTTGTGTGGCGTGCACTGTGCTCTGACCAGCAGAGGCGCTGCTGATATGCTCCGTCTCTCTCTCTCTCTCTCTCTCTCTCTCTCTCTCTCTCTCTCTCTCTGCCGTGGGAAACGTTTGGAGCTACCGTTATTTTTTTCTGAATCACTGATTGTTCACTCCTTTGAAAGATTCAACTCTATGAATTAGTTCAAGAGCGGATCCCCCATCTCTAGTTTGCACACCACTGTTTGACCTATCCGGCAATACTGTGGCCACATCTTCGACAGGCATCGGATCAACTGATAGAATACTAGGTAAGTGCAATCAGAGATTTCCAACAAATCGCTCGTGCGATCAGTTCTAGCATATTGCTCAAGTGTGTGGGACCCGTACCAATTAGGACCAACTGATACTGAACGCATACAGAGAAGGGCAGCATGAATTGTCACAAGTTTTTCAATCTATGGGAACAGTGTCACAGATACACTGAAGGAACTGAAATGGCAGGCTCTTGGAGACTCACATAAACTATCCCGAGAAAGTTTGTTAACAAAGTTTCAAGAACCGGCTTTAAATGATTACGCTAGGGATATACTGCAATCCCCTACGTATCGTTCACAGAGGGATCGTGAGGATGAGATTGGAATAATTACTGCACACACAGAGGCATTCAAACAATCGTTTTTCCCACGCTCCATACGTGGACGGAATAAGAAGAAACCCTAATAACTGTGTAACATCCCACCCGTTGTTTGTCCGATTTTTGCGTGTGTTCGTCCCTGACAAACAACTTACAGAGAAATTGAGAGTGGAACTGTACGCAAAAAGTATAACGCTAGATTTAAATGTGGCCCTGTCACCCCTAATTAATCTGCGGTGGTAGTGTTGATGACAAATCACATCTATTTTTACTTCCAAACATGAACGGTCACGAACACTTAGAGTGTTCAATGACATCAAACACACACACAAAAATAAAATAAAGCGAAAGGGTGAATTCAGGATCAACTACTGAAAGTAAAGGCTCTACTGAATCACAATAATTTCATTATAACCTTCAGATCAGAGCTGAATAAAACACAATGAACAATTTGCAAATTATCCTAATAACTGGCATTGGCAGTAACTGTGTTAAAATCGGTCCAAAACGCGATCTGTTATAACATATACACTCCTGGAAATTGAAATAAGAACACCGTGAATTCATTGTCCCAGGAAGGGGAAACTTTATTGACACATTCCTGCGGTCAGATACATCACATGATCACACTGACAGAACCACAGGCACATAGACACAGGCAACAGAGCATGCACAATGTCGGCACTAGTACAGTGTATATCCACCTTTCGCAGCAATGCAGGCTGCTATTCTCCCATGGAGACGATCGTAGAGATGCTGGATGTAGTCCTGTGGAACGGCTTGCCATGCCATTTCCACCTGGCGCCTCAGTTGGACCAGCGTTCGTGCTGGACGTGCAGACCGCGTGAGACGACGCTTCATCCAGTCCCAAACATGCTCAATGGGGGACAGATCCGGAGATCTTGCTGGCCAGGGTAGTTGACTTACACCTTCTAGAGCACGTTGGGTGGCACGGGATACATGCGGACGTGCATTGTCCTGTTGGAACAGCAAGTTCCCTTGCCGGTCTAGGAATGGTAGAACGATGGGTTCGACGACGGTTTGGATGTACCGTGCACTATTGAGTGTCCCCTCGACGATCACCAGTGGTGTACGGCCAGTGTAGGAGATCGCTCCCCACACCATGATGGCGGGTGTTGGCCCTGTGTGCCTCGGTCGTATGCAGTCCTGATTGTGGCGCTCACCTGCACGGCGCCAAACACGCATACGACCATCATTGGCACCAAGGCAGAAGCGACTCTCATCGCTGAAGACGACACGTCTCCATTCGTCCCTCCATTCACGCCTGTCGCGACACCACTGGAGGCGGGCTGCACGATGTTGGGCGTGAGCGGAAGACGGCCTAACGGTGTGCGGGACCGTAGCCCAGCTTCATGGAGACGATTGCGAATGGTCCTCGCCGATACCCCAGGAGCAACAGTGTCCCTAATTTGCTGGGAAGTGGCGGTGCGGTCCCCTACGGCACTGCGTAGGATCCTACGGTCGTGGCGTGCATCCGTGCGTCGCTGCGGTCCGGTCCCAGGTCGACGGGCACGTGCACCTTCCGCCGACCACTGGCGACAACATCGATGTACTGTGGAGACCTCACGCCCCACGTGTTGAGCAATTCGGCGGTACGTCCACCCGGCCTCCCGCATGCCCACTATACGCCCTCGCTCAAAGTCCGTCAACTGCACATACGGTTCACGTCCACGCTGTCGCGGCATGCTACCAGTGTTAAAGACTGCGATGGAGCTCCGTATGCCACGGCAAACTGGCTGACACTGACGGCGGCGGTGCACAAATGCTGCGCAGCTAGCGCCATTCGACGGCCAACACCGCGGTTCCTGGTGTGTCCGCTGTGCCGTGCGTGTGATCATTGCTTGTACAGCCCTCTCGCAGTGTCCGGAGCAAGTATGGTGGGTCTGACACACCGGTGTCAATGTGTTCTTTTTTCCATTTCCAGGAGTGTATATGAAGAACCACTAGACTCCAAAGTACCGTGAAATCTCTGTGGAAACAGCAATTGCAATTGAACCAACTATTTAACGTTACTCCTAACACAGGCCGAAGCGGAAGCGATCTCACCGCAATATTCCTGTTGTAGCCGCGGTCTCCGACGGCGACGGCGCGGCTGTGCGGTCGGCGTGTGGCGTCTCGGAAAGTACAATCCTACAGTATTCGAACACCAGACTGCTGTCCGTAAACTTCTCTAATTGGGACAGTGTTTCCGTCAGCAATAAGCTGGCGCGGCTAACGTCCTCTCAGAACCACTGACCAAGAGGGGAGACGATTTGGCTGACGTCCCCTCAGTACGAGAGCCCAGAACGGAAGGCCTCTACCGAGAGTCCAGCAAGATCGCTCTTCACCTTTATTTTCTCACCTCAACTTTTACCGAGCGAATCACATCACTAGAAGCTCTCAAAATACCCAGTTTGCCAGTGCCGACCAATGTACAGCCTGGGAATAGAACTCTTTTCCACAATTCTTTTATTTCTACAAAATTTCACAACTAAACTCAGCCCTCGCCAGCTGGGAAGAACCACAGCTGTGGGCAATAACACGTTTACCTGCAGCCGCGCGTCCCTCAGAGGTTGGCGGCCGCTGTGGCCTCTCTAAACGGATTACAGAAATCCTCCAGTTCACCATTCATACTGTCAGGCTGTGGCCTTCGGCGGCTAGGCGGGGACGTAGCCGAGCTCTGTCTCGCGTACTGCCTTTCCGCAAAATCTTATAATTACAAAATCGCGGAATTCTCGCGGTCCGATACGTTTCCACATAGATTTCCTACACCGTACTTTAGAGTATTACTCCTCCAAAACCTAAAGTGTCACGTTAAATGTGTAAGTAGGCTGTTTACGTTTTCTTATTGGCAACGTTACGTAGCGCTCTGTATGAAAAATCACTGGCTGTGCTGTGCGCAGTCTGTGGGGACGTTTCAAATGGACTCATGTAAGGTGCAAGGCCGTTGCCACCTTACAACTGGTGCAAGGGCACGTACCCTCTGCGACACACCTCACGGTTGTTTGCAGGCTTTTTTCATACCCTTGAGTGTCCGAAACTTCTGCATGGCTACTGGCGCACAGTCACAGTTCTTGCCAAATAGCCTTACCAGCAGCGTCCGATCCTTCATGGAGACAGCCATGTTGGACGTCTCAGTTGTAAGCTAAGGAACAACGATGTAGATTAAAACTGAAGAAACTGCAAAAAGTTGGGAATTTAAGGAGATGGGACCTGGATAAACTGAAAGAACCAGAGGATGTACAGTTTCAGGGACAGCATAAGGGAACAGTTGACAGGAATGGGGGAAAGAAATACAGTAGAAAAAGAATGGGTAGCTCTGAGGGATGAAGTAGTGAAGGCAGCAGAGGATCAAGTAGGTAAAAAGACGAGGGCTAGTAGAATTCCCTGGGTAACAGAAGATATATTGAATTTAATTGATGAAAGGAGAAAATATAAAAATGCAGTAAATGAAGCAGGCAAAAAGGAATACAAACGTCTCAAAAATGAGATCGACAGGAAGTGCAAAATAGCTAAGCAGGGATGGCTAGAGGACAAATGTAAGGATGTAGAGCCTTATCTCACTAGGGGTAAGATAGATGCTGCGTACAGGAAAATTACAGAGACCTTTGGAGAAAAGAGAACGACTTGTATGAATATCAAGAGCTCAGATGGAAAACCAGTTCTAAGCAAAGAAGGGAAAGCAGAAAGGTGGAGGGAGTATATAGAGGGTCTATACAAGGGCGATGTACTTGAGGACAATATTATGGAAATGGAAGAGGATGTAGATGAAGATGAAATGGGAGATACGATACTGCGTGAAGAGTTTGACAGAGCACTGAAAGACCTGAGTCGAAACAAGGTCCCCGGAGTAGACAACATTCCATTAGAACTAATGACGGCCTTGGGAGAGCCAGTCCTGACAAAACTCTACCATCTGGTGAGCAAGATGTACGAGACAGGCGAAATACCCTCAGACTTCAAGAAGAATATAATAATTCCAATCCCAAAGAAAGCAGGTGTTGACAGATGTGAAAATTACCGAACTATCAGTTTAATAAGTCACAGCTGCAAAATACTAACACGAATTATTTACAGACGAATGGAAAAACTGATAGAAGCCGACCTCGGGGAAGATCAGTTTGGATTCCGTAGAAATGTTGGAACACGTGAGGCAATACTGACCTTACGGCTTATCTTAGGAGAAAGATTAAGGAAAGGCAAACCTACGTTTCTAGCATTTGTAGACTTAGAGAAAGCTTTTGACAATGTTGACTGGAATACTCTTTTTCAAATTCTAAAGGTGGCAGGGGTAAAATACAGGGAGCGAAAGGCTATTTACAATTTGCACAGAAACCAGATGGCAGTTATAAGAGTCTAGGGACATGAAAGGGAAGCAGTGGTTAAGAAGGGAGTGAGACAGGGTTGTAGCCTCTCCCCGATGTTATTCAATCTGTATATTGAGCAAGCAGTAAAGGAAACAAAAGAAAAATTCGGAGTAGGTATTAAAATCCACGGAGAAGAAATAAAAACGTTGAGGTTCGCCGATGACATTGTAATTCTGTCAGAGACAGCAAAGAACTTGGAAGAGCAGTTGAATGGAATGGATGGTGTCTTGAAGGGAGGATATAAGATGAACATCAACAAAAGCAAAACGAGGATAATGGAATGTAGTCAAATACGTCGGGTGATGCTGAGGGAATTAGATTAGGAAATGAGACACTTAAAGTAGTAAAGGAGTTTTGCTATTTGGGGAGCAAAATAACTGATGATGGTCGAAGTAGAGAGGATATAAAATGTAGACTGGCAATGGCAAGGAAAGCGTTTCTGAAGAAGAGAAATTTGTTAACATCGAGTATAGATTTAAGTGTCGGGAAGTCATTTCTGAAAGTATTTGTATGGAGTGTAGCCATGTATGGAAGTGAGACATGGACGGTAAATGGTTTGGACAAGAAGAGAATAGAAGCTTTCGAAATGTGGTGCTACAGAAGAATGCTGAAGATTAGGTGGGTAGATCACATAACTAATGAGGAAGTATTGAATAGGATTGGGGAGAAGAGAAGTTTGTGGCACAACTTGACCAGAAGAAGGGATCGGTTGGTAGGACATGTTCTGAGGCATCAAGGGATCACCAATTTAGTATTGTAGGGCAGCGTGGAGGGCAAAAATCGTAGGGGGAGACCAAGAGATGAATACACTAAGCAGATTCAGAAGGATGTAGGTTGCAGTAGGTACTGGGAGATGAAGAAGCTTGCACAGGATAGAGTAGCATGGAGAGCTGCGTCAAACCAGTCTCAGGACTGAAGACCACAACAACAACAACAACAACAACAACAACAACTCCTACAAAACCTAAAGTGTCACGTTAAATGGACTCATGTAAGGTGCAAGGCCGTTGCCACCTTACAATTGGTGCAAGGGGACGTACCCTCTGCGACACACCTCACGGTTGTTTGCAGGCTTTTTTCATACCCTTGAGTGTCCGGAACTTCTGCAGGGCTACTGGGGCACAGTCACAGTTCTTGCCAAATAGCCTTACCAGCAGCGCGCGATCCTTCATGGAGACAGCCATGCTGGACGTCTCAGTTGTAAGCTAAGGAACAACGATATACTCCACGTCTTTTATTTTGCATTTTCTCTCGCTCACAGTGCTACTTAGTGGTAAAAGTTCCGTTAAATTGTTTGGTGCCATAAGGTTTTCCCCTACTTCGATAACATTCCACTCAAATTTGACGTCATTATGAGCATTTTATAATTTTTTTACAGCGTTATTTACCGCGTATCTGTGACACGTCACTTACAGCTCTGCTTCCGTAGCAAACAAGTCTGCACTCGATACGTCCAACAAGCTTTCTGTAAACATTTCAATGAGCCAGGCTTTCCTTCATAGCAGCATATATTCGTAAACCACAACTGCAGCTAATTAGAAATGAAACAAGTCAGCTGCATAACTTTTCGCGTACGAATGGTTCAAATGGCTCTGAGCACTACGGGACTTAACTTCTAAGGTCATCAGTCCCCTAGAACTTAGAACTACTTAAACCTAACTAACCGAAGGACATCACACACATCCAGGCCCGAGGCAGGATTCGAACCTGCGACCGTAGCGGTCGCGCGGTTCCAGACTGTAGCGCCTTTAACCGCTTGGCCACACCGGCCGGCTTTTCGCGTACGAGTGCTGTTTTCTGCGTGTTACTGTTCTCTGACTACTGTTGCAAACGAAATAAAAAAAAATTATGCTGATCGATAGCTTACACGGTACTCTGTCTGTTACAAGTGTTTCAAGAAAAATAAATATTTGTGCTCACTGGTCTTATTTGCCAATTGTGAGAACTGCTACAAGCAAAATAGGCAGCTCTGATTACTGTCATGATACCATGTGTAATACCCCAAGATACCAGAAAACCCAAATAAGAATGTCACGATAATTTAAAGTACAGAACAGTGTTATCCTGACAGGTACGACAGCTTTGACTATAATATAACACCTTAAAGTTTTGATGAACACCAATTTCAATAATTACTGAGTATGTCATCATATAAAGCTAGCAAGAAAGAAAGGTTATTTTTAATTAGCTATCAAACATCTTACTAATAACTGCAAATCAGTACGACGGAAGTTAAGTCCAATGTAACATGTCGGTCAGAGATAACATTTATTGTGAAAGAGAGTTGTAAACGCGGCGAAAAGGAAATCCATGGCGTCTACAATGCTCGATCATGGAAAAGTTAGTCGCTTGCTAGCTTGCTTGCTATGAAGTCGAGAGAGAGCACCGTTTGTTATTGTACCACAAACGGAACGCTACGAGATTGTTTCTATTAAAAAAAAATTAATATTGTGTGATGGAGATGCGCGGACTTTGTTCGCAGTTATTCTGACTTGAGAACTTGAACTGAAGTGATATTCTGATAGTGCACGACGAGTTAATGAACTTTAATTATTGGAGATGTTATTGTTGGACTCAACCTTCATCAAAGTGAACAGTTACAACGAAGAATATACATAGCATCGAAGACTGCAATACCTGATTAGCCTGGAGTAGGAAACATTAGTACGACCACACGAAGATAATACAAATACGCCGATTGTAAAAGTTGTTCGGCTAGTCCCGGCGGAGGTTCGAGTACTCCCTTGGGCATGGGTGTGTGTGTTTGTCCTTAGATAATTTAGATTAAGTAGTGTGTAAGCTAGGGCTGATGACCTTAGCAGATAAGTCCCATAAGATTTCACACACTAGTTAGTAGAAGTTGTAATTGTCACGACCACCGAACTGAAGAGAATCGTAATTAATCTGATCCATCGGTGTGCGTGTGGTGTGATGATTATAAACTACTGCTAATAAGGAACAATAAAATTGTTCGTCAGTAATGGAAATCTAACGTGTTGGCTCCATCATTAATTGAGTGTGTGATAGTTGATGATCAAAATTAAATAACTGTCAACATTTTAATTGAAAGAGTGACTTGATAAACATTGAGCATTGAAAGGAGTGTTTTGCCGAAATAATATCACGACGCACGAAAGCAAGATAGCATTATAGATTATCTCTGGATTTGCGTCGTGCCGTAGTGAACAATTCTGCCTAGCAACGTAACAACACCTGCTGATACTGAACCGCAAACGAATTTTTCCTCGCTTCAGTGGTGTGAAACGACGCCGATGATGAATGATTCACTCAGTACTGCAATAACTAACTAACCGGGCATAGCAACTCATCATAACAGACAATTAAAATCAGCAGTTCTCATCGCTGAAAAGACTGTGCGGACTCGCAAACGGACTTTCATACATTACGCGAGGAACTATTTTCTTTAGAGATTTCCAGGTGCTGTTCCAAGTTATCCGACGGGGACAGACAACCATCACTGCGCGTCGCGTCTCCATTCCACCGACAGAGCTGTAGCAGGACCGGCTCAACATCAACAGCGACAACAAAAGGCGAGAGCGGACGTCACACATGGCGTTCGGTTTCCTCTGCTGTTGTGAACAACAACGTACCTGGCTTCTCCTGATCAATCAGAAATTTCACTTCTCGTGCTGCCTGATGCTTTCAGTCCGTGCACGTCAGCAATACGTTCCAAAAAGCAGTGAGCGAAAATGCGATTTTTCAGGGGACCACATCTCTGCTTCTGTTGACCACAGACATAAGGGACCAAGTGTTTTCGATAGCCCATTCTCTTGTTACCGTCTGTATACATATCAGAAGGCCCGACATAATGCAGCTATCCTGTTGTTCAGGGTCAAAAATTAAACATTACACACTTCCTGCAGCCGAGGCAAATTGAGCGAATAGGTTGGTTCTTTTGCATTAGGCGTGTTGTAGTGTGTACCTCAGGACGGCTTCTTAGAAAACTTCGAAAAACCATAATTTTTTGGTACGAAAAGTACCAATCGTGGGGATGGCAAATCCTATCGTTTATATTCATGGTAGATTGTCGACATTTTTACCAGACGTTGTTAAGATGATATTCTCGTGAAACGTCAAAACTCTTTTCGGTATCGTTATCCGCTACTGAGATCCAGAGGTTCAAAGTTACTGCACATACGCACGTAATATCCGGTCCGAGGCGTAAATGCAGTTTTAATTGAAACATGTTGCACATGTTAATTGTTGTGGGTTGGCAGGAGAGCCAACACCGGTATAATAGAGGAAGCCGAAAGGCACGCGTTTTAGCTCACGCAGGCTGGCGTGAGGTCTGGAACAGGACAAGGAAATTAGACTTTAGAAAAACGGACGTAGCTGGTGGAATACTTAATTTAATCCATTGATGATGAGCGTCGCTCTTGACTGTACATGATTCAGTATCAATAGTACTGGTAATGGCGCCTTGCTAGGTCGTAGCAAATGACGTAGCTGAAGGCTATGCTAACTATCGTCTCGGCAAATGAGAGCGTATTTTGTCAGTGAACCATCGCTAGCAACGTCGGTTGTACAACTGGGGCGAGTGCTAGGAAGTGTCTCTAGACCTGCCGTGTGGCGGCGCTCGGTCTGCAATCTCTGACAGTGGCGACACGCGGGTCCGACGTATACTAACGGACCGCGGCCGATTCAAAGGCTACCACCTAGCAAGTGTGGTGTCTGGCGGTGACACCACATTAATAGTTCCAGGGTCATCACAAGAGTTATGAGGCGACCAAACTAAATTTAATTCAGTATTTTTTTAACAGTAAAACTTCATAACTCGCTGCCTCTGTATAATGGGCACTTCTCGCCTACACAGATAAGCCCAAACTGGTACTGCAGTGAGAAAAATGGGTTGAAAAGGGTCTTAATATGCCTGAAAAAAAAAACATAAAATGACTGACAACAATTATGTAAAACTGGGAATTCTGACAAATTTAGTAAAATATTTCTAATACCATTTTTACTCTTATGAGATACAAATCATAAGCCGGGCGTTTCTGATGAATTGCAGTCGATGAGCAAAGACACCAGAGAAAATGTAAAGCAAACGATTTTGTGTTAACCTTATGTCACGAGCGCTTATTGTTGTTTATATGTGTCAAATGGTTCAAATGGCTCTAAGCACTATGGAACTTAACAGCTGAGCTCATGAGTCCCCTAAACTTAGAACTAATTAAATCTAACTAAGAACATCACACACATCCATGCCCGAGGCAGGATTCGAGCCTGCGACCGTAGCAGCCGCGTGGTTTCGGACTGAAGCGCCTAGAACGGCTCGGCTAGCCCGGCCGGCTATATGTGTCACGGTATATATATGTGTCGAAGTTCTGGGTGATTATAATTAAAGTTAAACTTTCAAACCGCTGTAGAAATAACATCACTGGTCATAATGACGTCAAATTGCAACGGAATATTATCGGAGAAAGGGGAAAACATATGGCACAAGAAAAATAAATAGTTACAAAATGTAGCAATAGATGGCGCTTTGAGCATCATAATTTAATAGTGGTGGAGTAAAAATGGAAAATGAATCATACAACAATGTCTAAGGTGTACGTCTGACGTTAAACATACTGTACTACTCAAGTGTGCATGGGTGTACAGGTGTGATACTGTTGTTTACGTAAGATCATCCACCACGGCAAGGTTATAGTGCATTGGATGGGAAAAATCGGTTTTTATTTTTGTCCTGAGGCCAACAAGTTGAAATCGAGAAACAGCATGTTCCATAACTGATCAGAGTATTCTGGGTCACGTTCAGAATGTGTTGCGCCCTTCAATGCAGCTTAAGTTTGCAATCGGAACACTGAACACAAGATCTTTCAGATAACCCCACAGCGAGAAGTCACACGGATTAATTTCAGGTGATCGGGAAGCCAGGCTGCAGGGAAATGGTAGCTGATAATTCTAGCATTTCGAAATGTCCCTTCAGCAGCTGCTTAACTGGATTTGCAATGTGTGAAGGTGCTCCATCTTGCATAAAAATGATCCCATCCACACACCCACGCTGTTGGAGAGCTGAAAATGACGTGGTTGCGCAGAAGACACCCATAGCGGTTACCCGTGTCGGTACAGGTAACAGGACCGAAAGCACCTGTCTCTTCCAAAAAATATGACCTTATGATGAATGATGCCGTAAACCCGCACCACACAGCGATCTTTTCAGGATAAAGTGGTACTGGTTGTATAGTGTCCCCAGCGAAATAATAAGAAAAGGCTTAAAAAACAGTATTTATAAAGAAGAGACATTTAAAAATTGAATAACATTTTTCTCATGTACCCGTAAAATAATAATTTCCCTGTGTAAGTTTCGAGGGCAAATAAATATAACAAAATGATCTAAAGAGACGACAAGATACGCTCTTTTGTTAATTTTTTAGTCGTCTTCACTTCTTCTCTTGTCTTGGATGTGTGTTGACGGACATCTTGCGAGTGCTGGCAGATGTAAGCATATTTATACTAATTAAGCAGATAATATATTGATTCAATATTATTGTGCAGTTTTAATTTGTAAGAGGTGATCCAGATTTCATGTCCGCCTTCCTTTAATTAACCTGCATTCGAGTAATTTACAGTGCAACAATCGCAGCGGCCGATGCAGCCAACGACGCCATTACGTGGCGATATTAACTCATAAAAATTAGCGGAAGCGAAAAACTCGCCCGCTATTAACATAATATTCATTTTTCTCCACAGCCGCCAGACGTTGCAGAAAATACGTAGCTTTAAGATTCTTATTTTCAGTGCCATAGCCGAGAGCCAGAGCCAGGACTCAATATATGCAATATATGCAATGGTTAACGGAGGTAAGAAGAAATACTCTCGCGCGTGTGTGGGCCGCAATTGTAATTAATAACTAAAGATTTTTTGCTTTAAAGTGAACTGACAATCTGAGGAAATTAATATGAAAAGTTTATTCCATTGTTCAACTTATATGCTCATGTTTTAAGATTGGTCTAATTCCACTGTAGATCAATATTGTTAAAAAAAAGAGAACTTCACAAAAGCGTTTAAATGTAAATCAAAATTAAAATGAAGTTGTTGTTGTGGTCTTCAGTCCGGAGACTGGTTTGATGCAGCTCTCCATGCTACTCTATCCTGTGCAAGCTTCTTCATCTCCCAGTACCTACTGCAACCTACATCCTTCTGAATCCGCTTAGTGTATTCATCTCTTGGTCTCCCCCTACGATTTTTACCCTCCACGCTGCCCTCCAATACTAAATTGGTGATCCCTCGATGTCTCAGAACATGTCCTACCAACCGATCCCTTATTCTAGTCAAGTTGTGCCACATGCTCCTCTTCTCTCCAATTCTCTTCAATACCTCCTCATTAGTTATGTGCCATCTAATCTTCAGCATTCTTCTGTAGCACCACATTTCGAAAGCTTCTATTCTCTTCTTGTCTAAACTATTTATCGTCCACGTTTCACTTCCATACATGGCTACACTCCATACAAATACTTTCAGAAACGACTTCCTGACACTTAAATCTACACTCGATGTTAACAAATTTTTCTTCGTTAGAAACTCTTTCCTTGCCACTGCCAGTTTACATTTTATATCCTCTCTACTTCGACCATCATCAGTTATTTTGCTCCCCAAATAGCAAAACTCCTTTACTATTTTAAGTGTCTCATTTCCTAATCTAATTCCCTCAGCATCACCCGACGTATTTGACTACATTCCATTATCCTCGTTTTGCTTTTGCTGATGTTCATCTTATATCCTCCTTTCAAGACACTGTCCATTCCGTTCAACTGCAGTTCCAGGTCCTTTGCTGTCTCTGACAGAATTACAATGTCATCGGCGAACCTCAAAGTTTTTCTTTCTTCTCCGTGGATTTTAATTCCTAGTCCAAATTTTTCCTTTGTTTCCTTTACTGCTTGCTCAATATACAGATTGAATAACATCGGGGATAAGCTACAACCCTGTCTCACTCCCTTCCCAACCACTGCTTCCCTTTCATGTCCCTCGACTCTTATAACTGACATCTGGTTTCTGTACAAATTGTAAATAGCCTTTCGCTCCCTGTATTTTACCCCTGCCACCTTCAGAATTTGAAAGGGAGTATTCCAGTCAACATTGTCAAAAGCTTTCTCTAAGTCTACAAATGCTAGAAACGTAGGTTTGCCTTTCCTTAATCTTTCTCCTAAGATAAGCCGTAAGGTCAGTATTGCCTCACGTGTTCCAACATTTCTACGGAATCCAAACTGATCTTCCCCGAGGTCGGCTTCTATCAGTTTTTCCATTCGTCTGTAAATAATTCGTGTTAGTATTTTGCAGCTGTGACTTATTAAACTGATAATTCGGTAATTTTCACATCTGTCAACACCTGCTTTCTTTGGGATTGGAATTATTATATTCTTCTTGAAGTCTGAGGGTATTTCGCCTGTCTCGTACATCTTGCTCACCAGATGGTAGAGTTACGTCAGGACTGGCTCTCCCAAGGCCGTCAGTAGTTCTAATGGAATGTTGTCTACTCCGGGGGCCTTGTTTCGACTCAGGTCTTTCAGTGCTCTGTCAAACTCTTCACGCAGTATAGTATCTCCCATTTCATCTTCATCTACATCCTCTTCCATTTCCATAATATTGTCCTCAAGTACATCGCCCTTGAATAGACCCTCTGTATACTCCCTCCACCTTTCTGCTTTCTCTTCTTTGCTTAGAACTGGGTTTCCATCTGAGCTCTTGATATTCATACAAGTCGTTCTCTTTTCTCCAAAGGTCTCTTTAATTTTCGTATACGCAGTATCTATCTTACCCCTAGTGAGATAAGCCTCTACATCCTTACATTTGTCCTCTAGCCATCCCTGCTTAGCTATTTTGCACTTCCTGTCGATCTCATTTTTGAGACGTTTGTATTCCTTTTTGCCTGCTTCATTTACTGCATTTTTATATTTTATCCTTTCATCAATTAAATCCCCCCCATGAACCATGGACCTTGCCGTTGGTGGGGAGGCTTGCGTGCCTCAGCGATACAGATAGCCGTACCGTAGGTGCAACCACAACGGAGGGGTATCTGTTGAGAGGCCAGACAAACGTGTGGTTCCTGAAGAGGGACAGCAGCCTTTTCAGTAGTTGCAAGGGCAACAGTCTGCATGATTGACTGATCTGGCCTTGTAACGATAACCAAAACGGCTGTGCTGCGCTGGTACTGCGAACGGCTGAAAGCAAGGGGAAACTACGGCCGTAATTTTTCCCGAGGGCATGCAGCTTTACTGTATGGTTAAATGATGATGGCGTCCTCTTGGGTAAAATATTCCGGAGGTAAAATAGTCCCCCATTCGGATCTCCGGGCGGGGATACTCAAGAGGATGTCGTTATCAGGAGAAAGAAAACTGGCGTTTTACGGATCGGAGCGTGGAATGTCAGATCCCTTAATCGGACAGGTAGATTAGAAAATTTAAAAAGGGAAATGGATAGGTTAAAGTTAGATATAGTGGGAATTAGTGAAGTTCGGTGGCAGGAGGAACAAGACTTCTGGTCAGGTGACTACAGGATTATAAACACAAAGTCAAATAGGGGTAATGCAGGAGTAGGTTTAATAATGAATAGGAAAATAGGAATGCGGGTAAGCTACTACAAACAGCATAGTGAACGCATTATTGTGGCCAAGATAGACATGAAGCCCATGCCTACTACAGTAGTACAAGTTTATATGCCAACTAGCTCTGCAGATGATGAAGAAATTGATGAAATGTTTGATGAGATAAAAGAAATTATTCAGGCAGTGAAGGGAGACAAAAATTTAATAGTCATGGGTGACTGGAATTCGACAGTAGGAAAAGGGAGAGAAGGAAACATAGTAGGTGAATATGGATTGGGGCTAAGAAATGAAAGAGGAAGCCATCTGGTAGAATTTTGCACAGAGCACAACTTAATCATAGCTAACACTTGGTTCAAGAATCATAAAAGAAGGTTGTATACATGGAGGAACCCTGGAGATACTAAAAGGTATGAGATAGATTATATAATGGTAAGACAGAGATTTAGGAACCAGGTTTTAAATTGTAAGACATTTCCAGGGGCAGATGTGGACTCTGACCACAATTTATTGGTTATGACCTGTAGATTAAAACTGAAGAAACTGCAAAAAGGTGGGAATTTAAGGAGATGGGACCTGGATAAACTGAAAGAACCAGAGGTTGTACAGAGTTTCAGGGAGAGCATAAGGGAACAATTGACAGGAATGGGGGAAAGAAACACAGTAGAAGAAGAATGGGTAGCTTTGAGGGATGAAGTAGTGAAGGCAGCAGAGGATCAAGTAGGTAAAAAGACGAGGGCTAGTAGAAATCCTTGGGTAACAGAATAAATATTGAATTTAATTGATGAAAGGAGAAAATATAAAAATGCAGTAAATGAAGCAGGCAAAAAGGAATACAAACGTCTCAAAAATGAGATCGACAGGAAGTGCATAATGGCTAAGCAGGAATGGCTAGAGGACAGATGTAAGGATGTAGAGGCTTATCTCACTAGGGGTAAGATCGATACTGCCTACAGGAAAATTAAAGAGACCTTTGGAGAAAAGAGAACCACTTGTATGAACATCAAGAGCTCAGATGGAAACCCAGTTCTAAGCAAAGAAGGGAAAGCAGCAAGGTGGAAGGAGTATATAGAGGGGCTATACAAGGGCGATGCACTTGAGGACAATATTATGGAAATGGAAGAGGATGTAGATGAAGATGAAATGGGAGATACGATACTGCGTGAAGAGTTTGACAGAGCACTGAAAGACCTGAGTCGAAACAAGGCCCCCGGAGTAGACAACATTCCATTAGAACTACTGACGGCCTTGGGAGAGCCAGTCCTGACAAAACTCTACCATCTGGTGAGCAAGATGTATGAAACAGGCGAAATACCCTCAGACTTCAAGAAGAATATAATAATTCCAATCCCAAAGAAAGCAGGTGTTGACAGATGTGAAAATTACCGAACAATCAGTTTAATAAGCCACAGTTGCAAAGTACTAACACGAATTCTTTACAGACGAATGGAAAAACTAGTAGAAGCCGATCTCGGGGAAGATCAGTTTGGATTCCGTAGAAATACTGGAACACGTGAGGCAATACTGACCTTACGACTTATCTTAGAAGAAAGATTAAGGAAAGGCAAACCTACGTTTCTAGCATTTGTAGACTTAGAGAAAGCTTTTGACAATGTTGACTGGAATGCTCTCTTTCAAATTCTAAAGGTGGCAGGGGTAAAATACAGGGAGCGAAAGGCTATTTACAATTTGTACAGAAACCAGATGGCAGTTATAAGAGTCGAGGGACATGAAAGGGAAGCAGTGGTTGGGAAAGGAGTGAGACAGGGTTGTAGCCTATCCCCGATGTTATTCAATCTGTATATTGAGCAAGCAGTAAAGGAAACAAAGGAAAAATTTGGAGTAGGTATTAAAATCCATGGAGAAGAAATAAAAACTTTGAGGTTCGCCGATGACATTGTAATTCTGTCAGAGACAGCAAAGGACTTGGAAGCGCAGTTGAACGGAATGGATGGTGTCTTGAAGGGAGGATATAAGATGAACATAAACAAAAGCAAAACGAGGATAATGGAATGTAGTCGAACTAAATCGGGTGATGTTGAGGGTATTAGATTACGAAATGAGACGCTTAAAGTAGTAAAGGAGTTTTGCTATTTGGGGAGCAAAATAACTGATGATGGTCGAAGTAGAGAGGATATAAAATGTAGACTGGCAATGGCAAGGAAACCATTTCTGAAGAAAAGAAATTTGTTAACATCGAGTATAGATTTAAGTGTCAGGAAGTCATTTCTGAAAGTATTTGTATGGAGTGTAGCCACGTATGGAAGTGAAACATGGACGGTAAATAGTTTGGACAAGAAGACAATAGAAGCTTTTCAAATGTGGTGCTACAGAAGAATGCTGAAGATTAGATGGGTAGATCACATAACTAATGAGGAAGTATTGAATAGGATTGGGGAGAAGAGAAGTTTGTGGCACAACTTGACCAGAAGAAGGGATCGGTTGGTAGGACATGTTCTGAGGCATCAAGGGATCACCAATTTAGTATTGGAGGGCAGCGTGGAGGGTAAAAATCGTAGGGGGAGACCAAGAGATGAATACACTAAGCAGATTCAGAAGGATGTAGGATGCAGTAGGTACTGGGAGATGAAGAAGCTTGCACAGGATAGAGAAGCATGGAGAGCTGCATCAAACCAGTCTCAGGACTGAAGACCACAACAACAACAACATCAATTAAATTCAATATATCTTCTGTTACCCAGGGATTTCTACTAGCCCTCGTCTTTTTACCTACTTGTTCCTCTGCTGCCTTCACTACTTCATCCCTCAGAGCTACGCATTCTTTTTCTACTGTATTTCTTTCCCCCATTCCTGTCAACTGTTCATTTACTGCATTTTTATATTTTATACTTTCATCAATTAAATTCAATATATCATCTGTTACCCAGGGATTTCTACTAGCCCTCGTCTTTTTACCTACTTGTTCCTCTGCTGCCTTCACTACTTCATCCCTCAGAGCTACCCATTCTTTTTCTACTGTATTTCTTTCCCCCATTCCTATCAACTGTTCCCTTATGCTGTCCCTGGAACTCTGTACAACCTCTGGTTCTTTTAGTTTATCCAGGTCCCATATCCTTAAATTCCCAACTTTTTGCAGTTTCTTCAGTTTTAATCTACAGTTCATAACCAATAGATTGTGGTCAGAGTCCACATCTGCCCCTGGAAATGTCTTACAATTTAACAACCTGGTTCGTAAATCTCTGTCTTATCATTACAGGGTTATTACAAATGATTGAAGCGATTTCACAGCTCTAAAATAACTTTATTATTTGAGATATTTTCAAAATGCTTTGCACACACATACAAAAGCTCAAAAAGCTTTTTTAGGCATTCACAAATGTTCGATATGTGCCCCTTTAGTGATTCGGCAGGCTTCAAGCCGATAATCAAGTTCCTCCCACACTCGGCGCAGCATGTCCCCATCAATGAGTTCGAAAGCATCGTTGATGCGAGCTCGCAGTTCTGGCACGTTTCTTGGTAGAGGAGGTTTAAACACTGAACCTTTCACATAACCCCACAGAAAGAAATCGCATGGGGTTAAGTCGGGAGAGCGTGGAGGCCATGACATGAATTGCTGATCATGATCTCCACCACGACCGATCCATCGGTTTTCCTATCTCCTGTTTAAAAAATGCCGAACATCATGATGGGAGTGCGGTGGAGCACCATTCTGTTGAAAGATGAAGTCGGCGCTGTCGGTCTCCAGTTGTGGCATGAGCCAATTTTCCGAGGGCTACGCATGAAACTTGCCCGCACGCGTTCAACCGTTTCTTCGCTCACTGCAGGCCGACCCGTTGATTTCCCCTTACAGAGGCATCCAGAAGCTTTAAACTGCGCATACCATCGCCGAATGGAGTTAGCAGTTGGTGGATCTTTGTTGAACTTCGTCCTGAAGTGTCGTTGCACTGTTATGACTGACTGATGTGAGTGCATTTCAAGCACGACATACGCTTTCTCGGCTCCTGTCGCCATTTTGTCTCACTGCGCTCTCGAGCGCGTCTGACGGCAGAAACCTGAAGTGCGGCTTCAGCCGAACAAAACTTTATGAGTTTTTCTACGTATCTGTAGTGTGTCGTGACCATATGTCAATGAATGGAGCTACAGTGAATTCGCTTCAATCATTTGTAATAGCCCTGTATATAATGTATCTGATACCTTTTAGTATCTCCATGGTTCTTCCATGTATACAACCTTCTTTCATGATTCTTAAACCAAGTGTTAGCTATGATTAAGTTATGCTCTGCGCAAAATTCTACCAGACGGCTTCCTCTTTCATTTCTTAGCCCCAATCCATGTTCACCTACTATGTTTCCTTCTCTCCCTTTTCCTACGCTTGTATTCCAGTCACCCATGACTATTAAATTTTCGTCTCCCTTCACTATTTGAATAGATTCTTTTATCTCCTCATACATTTCATCAATTTCTTCGTCATCTGCAGAGCTAGTTGGCAAATAAACTTGTACTACTGTAGTAGGCGTGGGCTTTATCTTGGCCACAATAATGCGTTCACTATGCTGTTTGTAGTAGCTTACCCGTACTCCCATTTTTTATTCATTACTCCTGCATTACCCCTATCTGATTTTGTATTTATAACCCTGTATTCACCTGACCAGAAGTCTTGTTCCTCCTGCCACCGAACTTCACTAATTCCCACTATATCTAACTTTAACCTATCCATTTCCCTTTTTAAATTTTCTAATCTACCTGTCCGATTAAGGGATCTGACATTCCACGCTCCGATCCGTAGAACGCCAATTTTCTTTCTCCTGATAACAACGTCCTCCTGAGTAGTCCCCGCCCGGAGATCCGAATGGGGGACTATTTTACCTCCGGAATATTTTACCCAAGAGGTCGCAATCATCATTTAATCATACAGTAAAGCTGTATGCCCTCGGGAAAAATTACTGCTGTAGTTTCCCCTTGCTTTCAGCCGTTCGCAGTACCAGAACAGCAAGGCCGTTTTGGTTGTAGTTACAAGGCCAGATCAATCAATCATCCAGACTGTTGCCCCTGCAACTACTGAAAAGGCTGCTGCCCCTCTTCAGGAACCACACGTTTGTCTGGCCTCTCAGCAGATAACCCTCCGTTGTGGTTGCACCTAAGGTACGGTTATCTGTATCGATGAGGCAAGCAAGCCTCCCCACCAACGGCAAGGTCCGTGGTTCATGGAGGGGGGGGGGGGCCGAAATGAAGTATCATATTGATTAAGGCCCACCACGTAAGTCGGCAACAATCAATGTTACCAATAAATAATATTTTAAATTACGACGGCCGACGGACGCGAGAGTTTATTTGTGTGTGGGTTTTCCATTGCCCATATTCGATAATTCTGTGTATTGGCATATCATGTCATATGGAAGTGGGCTTCCTTCGTCTGTTCACAAAATCTTCCACGGCCAATCATTGCCAACTTCCAAGAAATTCTAAAGCACAGGTCTGTCGTACTGGCAGTTCAACAGGAAGCAACTTGTGCACATGGGTAATTTTCAATGGATAGCAAAGAAGGATGTTTCATTGGATTTTACGCAACGTGCTCACGTGTATGTCCAATGTTCAGGCACTTCTCCGTGCACTACACGTTTGCACACCAGCACTCGCCTGCTCCTGCATTGCTGTGGCCATTCCTCTGACAAATCAATTCGATTCCTCCCTCTGCCAGGTTGAACACCAAAAGAACCCGTCTTATCGAATCTCCGAATCATTCTCTCCAAACCCATGACCGTCATTGGACCAGTGCCTTTTTTCAAACCCTTCAGTGACCGAAGCTTCTGCGGAGCGACTTGTGCACAGTCATCATCTTGTAATACAGCTTTACAAGCAGAGCGCGATACTGCATTGAAACAGTCAGGGCGAATGTCACAGACGCGAAAGGAGGGAAAGCCTGGCGTGATTATACCAACTTGAATGGGTCGTGCGCATGACAGATGTTTTCATTTATTTATTGTGACACATACAGCTCCATCTATTGATCAATTTTCGTACTTTTTTTTTTCTTCTGCCATACTCTTTCCCTCCTTCTCCAGTAATATTTCGTTCCATTTTGACGTCATTCTGACGAGTGATGTTATTACTACGGCGTTTCGAAAGTTTAATATGGATTATAATCACCCAGTACATAAATAAAGTACCAAAGCTTTATAGGTACGCTACTGGCCATTAAAACTGCTACACAACGAAGATGACGTGCTACAGGCGCGAAATTTAACCGACAGGAAGAAGATGCTGTGATATGCAAATGGTTAGCTTTTCAGAGCATTCACACAAGGTTGGCGCCGGTGGCGACACCTACAACGTGCTGACATGAGGAAAGTTTCCAAGCGATTTCTCATACACAAACAGCAGTTGACCGCCGTTGCCTGGTGAAACGTTGTTGTGATGCCTCGTGTAACGAGGAGAAATGCGTACCATCACGTTTCCGACTTTGATAAAGGTCGGATTGTAGCCTATCGCGATTGCGGTTTATCGTATCGTGACATTACTGCTCGCGATGGTCGAGATCCAATGACTGTTAGCAGAATATGGAATCGGTGGGTTCAGGAGGGTAATACGGAACGCCGTGCTGGATCCCAACTGCCTCGTATCACTAGCAGTCGAGATGACAGGCATCTTATCCGCACGGCTGTAACGGACCGTGCACCCACGTGTCGGTCCCTGAGTCAACAGATGGGGACATTCGCAAGACAACACCATCTGCACGAACAGTTCCACGACGTTTGCAGCAGCATGGACAATCAGCTCGGAGACCATGGCTGCAGTTACCCTTGACGCTGCATCACAGACAGGAGCGCCTGCGATGGTGTACTCAACGACGAACCTGGGTGCACGAATGGCAAAACGTCATTTTTTTGGTATGAAGCCAGGTTCTGTTTACAGTATCACGATGGTCGCATCTGTATTTGGCCACATCGCGGTGAACGCACATTGGAAGCGTGTATTCGTCATCGCCATACTGGCATATCACCTGGCGTGATGGTATGGGGTGGCATTGGTTACACGTCTCGGTCACCTCTTGTTCGCATTGACGGCACTTTGGACAGTGGACGTTACATTTCAGATGTGTTACGACCCGTGGCTCTACCCTTCATTTGATCCCTGCGAAACCCTACATTTCTGCAGCATAATGCACGACCGCATGTTTCAGGACCTGTACGGGCCTTTCTGGTTACAGAAAATGTTCGACTGCTGCCCTGGCCAGCACATTCTCCAGATCTCTCACCATTTGAAAACGTGTGGTCAATGGTGGCCGAGCAACTGGCTCGTCACAATACGCCATTCACTACTCTTGATGAACTGTGGTATCGTGTGGAAGCTGCACGGGCAGTTGTACCTGTACACACCTTCCAAGCTCTGTTTGACTCAATGCCCAGGCGTATCAAGGCCGTTATTACGGCCAGAGGTGGTTGTTCTGGGTACTGATTTCTCGGGATCTATGCACCAAAATTGCGTGAAAATGTAATCACATGTCAGTTCTAGTATAATGTATTTCTCCAAAGAATCCCCGTTTAGCATCTGCAATTCTTGCAATGGAAAAAGCCAGATAAGAGTCTAAGGCAATGAAAAAAATAATAACCAAAATACTACTCCACACAATTACAAAGCGGCGTTACGCCCAACAAAATACAATTTTCTACTGAAGGTTACAGCGAGTGTCTACTAGGCTACAGCCAGTGCAGGTATTGGCCAGTGATGTCCTAGCTGTAAGTACGCACACCAGTGTAACACTGCCGGCGTGCTTATAACACCGATTCTGCGGAGTGCTACACCTAATCACATTAGTTGCAATTGGTGGATCTCTGTCAAATGGCTTTTCCTGAAGTACTGCCACGTTTATGCAGAAAGTCTGTTAATGTTTACATCCACAGGTGATGGTTTGATATGAGCTCTTCACGGAGGTCGGCAGCCCACCTCGCTTGTCTGTTGTGCGGGCCCTCTAATTGAAGAGGGAACACTATGACAAATCACATATACGCTACTGGCCATTAAAATTGCTGCACCAAGAAGAAATGCAGATGATAAACGGGTATTCATTGTGCAAATATATTTTACTAGAACTGACGTGTGATTACATTTTCACGCAATTTGGGTGCATAGATCCTGAGGAATCAGTACCCAGAAGAACCAACTTTGGCTGTAATAACGGCCTTGATACTTCTTAAAATTGAGTCAAACAGAGCTCGGATGGCGTCTACAGGTACAGTTGCCCATGCCGCTTCAACACGTGACCACAGTTCATCGAGAGTAGTGACTGGCGTATTGTGACGAGCCAGTTGCTCGGCCACCATTGACCAGACGTTTTCAGTTGGTGAGAGATCTGGAAAATGTGCTGGCCAGGGCAGCAGTCGAACATTTTCTGCATCCAGCAAAGCCCGTAAAGGACCTACAACATACGGTCGTGCATTTTCCTACTGAAATGAAGGGTTTCGCAGGGATCGAATGAAGGGTAGAGCCACGGGCCGTAACACATCTGAAGTGTAACGTGCACTGTTAAAAGTGCCGTGAATGCGAACAAGAAGTGACCGAGACGTGTAACCAATGCCACCCCATACCATCACGCTATGTGATACGCCAGTATGGCGATGACGAATACACGCTTCCAATGTGCGTTCACCGCGATGTCGCCTGGATTCATCCGAAAAAATGACGTTTTGCCATTCGTGCACCCAGGTTCGTCGTAGAGGACACCATCACAGGCGCTCCTGTCTGTGATGCAGCGTCAAGGGTAACCGCAGCCACGGTCTCCGAGCTGATAGTCCATGCTGCTGCAAACGTCGTCGAACTGTTCGTGCAGATGGTTGTTGTCTTGCAAACGTCCCCATCTGTTGACTCAGGGATCGAGGCGTGGCTGCCCGATCCGTTACAGCCATGCGGATAAGATGCCTGTCATCTCGACTGCTAGTGATACGAGGCAGTTGGGATCCAGCACGGGGTTCCGTATTACCCTCCTGAACCCACCAGTTCCATATTCTGCTAACAGTCATTGAATCTCGACCATCGCGAGCAGTAATGTCACGATACGATAAACCGCAATCGCGATAGGCTACAATTGGACCTTTATCAAAGTCGGAAACGTGATGGTACGCATTTCTGCTACTTACACGAGGCATCACAACAACGTTTGACCAGGCAACGCCGGTCAATTGCTGTTTGTGTATGAGAAACCGGTTGGAAACGTTTCTCACGTCAGCACGTCGTAGGTGTCGCCACCGGCGCCAACCTTGTGTGAATGCTCTGAAAAGCTAATCGTCTGCATATCGCAGCATCTTCTTCCTGTCAGTTAAATTTCGCGTCTGTAGCACGTCATTTTCGTGGTGTAGCAATTTTAATGGCCAGTAGTGTATGTCAAATGGAAAACCACCTAGTCCACACTAGCTTGTGTGCTAGGAACATGGTAGTTAACTTGGAGTTTATGTTCCATCTAGGTATTAACGTGTCGGAAGCTAAGACCACATGCTATATTTGTTGGCTGTGGAATGTTTTAATTCCTATTTGGGTACTGCCTGACAGCGTTTACCTAACAGACGTAGTGGCCAAGAGGAAGGCGTACTCACTGTGGCCTGTCGTCCAGGCTGGGCGCCCTGCCGCGGCCCACCACGGCGTCCAGCTCCCGCTGCACCCTCCTCATCACCGCCGGGTGGTGGGCCACGTAGATCAGGGCCCAGGTCACTGCGGACGTGAGGGCGGTCGCGCTCGGGAAGAACATGTCCAGCAGGATTATGGCCAGCTGCTCCGCTGGAAAGACGACAGACGTCGTTACGACAAACACTCCCTGTTGCCCTCTTGTACACTTTTGTTCACAACCTAAGCCAGGCGAAGTCTTGGGCAATGTAGGGAGTGGGTTCCAAATCCGAATTTGGCCATCCAGGTTAAGGTACTCTGTAAATGTCTGCCCGAGCCACACACCTCGTGTGCTGGCTACTGCCCTGACTGTGGGTAGAGCACAACTGTACTTCTCTGTTAGGTGGTGAGCCCAGCGCCACAGTTTTGACCCCTGTGAAAGGCACCTGGAACTGTTTTGAGCCCTGACTGAGTGGAGCTGGGGCCATCCTGAAGGGTTTGGAACGAGGAAAAAATCCCTGACCCTATCTAGGTTTGAACCCAACACCACCAGAGCCGGAGTCTAGTGCTCTACCGACTAGACCACTACAGCTGTTAGGTACTCTGTGGTTTTCCTAATTTGACTACAGTGAGTACTGTGCTTTTGTTTATTTGAAAGTGTCACAGTTCATTTACAAGTCCAATCATTTTTAATGACATCAATGGAACATTCCATATTAACTGTAAGAAGAATGTCATGGGAAAAAAAATACAAAAATGGCTCTGAGCACTATGCGACTTAACTTCTGAGGTCTTCAGTCTCCTAAAACTTAGAACTAATTAAACCTAACTAACCTAAGGACATCACACACATCCATGCCCGAGGCATGATTCGAACCTGCAACCGTAGCGGAAAAAAAAACCATACAGACCTAACAGTGGCACATGGCTTGCGTTGAGTTACAGTACCGCATGGCTTAGTGTGACCAAAGCAGTTCGTGTAGGCAGTAGTCTCTTAAGCATAATAGTTCTCTCTGCATTGTGTGCCTATTTGGGACAGCACAACAAAGACATCTGGATGAAGCAACATGATCTCTGCAGTGACTGGATTGAACCGAAGTATATATTTTAACTATATGGGGGTGGCCTGTGCCAGCCATTACTGGCCGATTGATTTGAAATTATTGTAACAGCTTTGGACAATAAATTATTTTCATATTTAGATGACTATATACACAATTTAAATGTTACGTGATTAGGGAAAAATCTCAACAATAATTCACTATGGAAACTACGAAGCAAAATGTTGGTCTCCAGTGTCACAATCAGGAAAAGATTAGAATCCGACTGGGGCCATGAAAAGTTGGTGGTGCCACAGGGTACCGTTCTGGGTCCACTGCTTTTCACATACACTCCTGGAAATTGAAATAAGAACACCGTGAATTCATTGTCCCAGGAAGGGGAAACTTTATTGACACATTCCTGGGGTCAGATACATCACATGATCACACTGACAGAACCACAGGCACATAGACACAGGCAACAGAGCATGCACAATGTCGGCACTAGTACAGTGTATATCCACCTTTCGCAGCAATGCAGGCTGCTATTCTCCCATGGAGACGATCGTAGAGATGCTGGATGTAGTCCTGTGGAACGGCTTGCCATGCCATTTCTACCTGGTGCCTCAGTTGGACCAGCGTTCGTGCTGGACGTGCATGCCGCGTGAGACGACGCTTCATCCAGTCCCAAACATGCTCAATGGGGGACAGATCCGGAGATCTTGCTGGCCAGGGTAGTTGACTTACACCTTCTAGAGCACGTTGGGTGGCACGGGATACATGCGGACGTGCATTGTCCTGTTGGAACAGCAAGTTCCCTTGCCGGTCTAGGAATGGTAGAACGATGGGTTCGATGACGGTTTGGATGTACCGTGCACTATTCAGTGTCCCCTCGACGATCACCAGTGGTGTACGGCCAGTGTAGGAGATTGCTCCCCAGACCATGATGCCGGGTGTTGGCCCTGTGTGCCTCGGTCGTATGCAGTCCTGATTGTGGCGCTCACCTGCACGGCGCCAAACACGCATACGACCATCATTGACACCAAGGCAGAAGCGACTCTCATCGCTGAAGACGACACGTCTCCATTCGTCCCTCCATTCACGCCTGTCGCGACACCACTGGAGGCGGGCTGCACGATGTTGGGGCGTGAGCGGAAGACGGCCTAACGGTGTGCGGGACCGTAGCCCAGCTTCATGGAGACGGTTGCGAATGGTCCTCGCCGATACCCCAGGAGCAACAGTGTCCCTAATTTGCTGGGAAGTGGCGGTGCGGTCCCTTACGGCACTGCGTAGGATCCTACGGTCTTGGCGTGCATCCGTGCGTCGCTGCGGTCCGGTCCCAGGTCGACGGGCACGTGCACCTTCCGCCGACCACTGGCGACAACATCGATGTACTGTGGAGACCTCACGCCCCACGTGTTGAGCAATTCGGCGGTACGTCCACCCGGCCTCCCGCATGCCTACTATACGCCCTCGCTCAAAGTGCGTCAACTGCACATACAGTTCACGTCCACGCTGTCGCGGCGTGCTACCAGTGTTAAAGACTGCGATGGAGCTCCGTATGCCACGGCAAACTGGCTGACACTGACGGCGGCGGTGCACAAATGCTGCGCAGCTAGCGCCATTCGACGGCCAACACCGCGGTTCCTGGTGTGTCCGCTGTGCCGTGCGTGTGCTCATTGCTTGTACAGCCCTATCGCAGTGTCCGGAGCAAGTATGGTGGGTCTGACACACCGGTGTCAATGTGCTCTTTTTTCCATTTCCAGGAGTGTATATCAACGATATACCGCTAAACATGACACGTCATTCAAAACTTTTTCTCTTTGCAGATTACACATTTGCTATTGAGAAAAATGTGTAACACAATGCAAATTATGTAGCTGCTAGAGCAGTCAGTGTATTAGCAGGTGGCTTTCGGAGAACAGATGCAACACAGACGCAATCCACACAACTTTTACACATAACTCTTGCAAAAACAAAATTATATTGTCCAAAGGTGGTCAAACTGTCTGTGAAGATGGCCATTTTAAATTCTTAAGACTGAGGGGAGGTAGTAAGCTTTCTCGGACTATCACATTCAAGATATTGTGCGGAATCTGAATGCTGTTATCTTCACCTTGAGATTAATCCCCACTATCTCTGACAATGAAACGTGAAGGATTGTTTACTTTGCTTACTTTTACCTGTATTATCTCCTACGATATCATATTTTGGGCAACTCTTTAGTTTGCCATGAGTGGACCCAGAAAGTATGGGATGGTGTTATCTGCCCACTGATGAGTCGCTCTTTAGCTTGGAGAGTGATTCCTGACATCTTTCAATCTGGCCACCACCCTGGTTATCGTTACAGTCCTGACAGGACTGTGTACAGGAACCAATCCGTCAGCGCCAATATCCTTTTCTTGAGCAGCGTCATGTTAGGAGCACATATGCCACTATAGTGATTCTAAAGACTAGAGTGACGTTTGGTTTACAGGAGATGACATTTTGCAACAGTTACCTGCGCCTTATTCATGGGTCATAATCACCTAGGATTTGTGAACGTAGGTAAAGCGTTCAACAATGTAAAATGGTGCACGATGTTCTAAATTCTCAGGAACATTAGTGTCCACTACAGGAAAAGACGGGTAGTATACCTAATGTACACGAACTAAGAGGAGAAATAATAGATCAAGAACTAAGTGCTCTGATTAGAAAGTGTACTATTCAGTGTGAATATGAAAGAAGCAATGGCAGAAATAGAAGGAAGGTTCAGGAATGGGATCAAAATTCAGGGTTTGAGGATATCAATGATAAGATTCACTGATGATATTGCTATCCTCAGTGAAAGTGTGGAAGAATTACAGGATCTGTTACATGGAATGAACAGTTTAATGAATACAGAATATGGACTGGGAATAAATAGCAAAAACACGAAAGTAATGAGAAGCAGTAGAAACAAGAATAGTAGAAGCTTAATATCAAAATTGGTGATCATGAATTAGGCAAAGTTAAGGAATTCTGCTACCTTGGGAGTGAAGTAACCCATAACAGGCGAAGCAAGGAGGACATAAAAAGGCAGAGTAGCACAGACAAAGAGGGCATTGCTGGCCATAAGAAGTCTACTGATATGAAACATCGGGCTAAATTTAAGAAAGAAACTTCAAAGAATGTACGTTTGGAGCTGGGCATTGCGTGGCAGAGAATCGTGGATTGTGGGAAAACCAGAAAATAAAGGAAATCGAAGCGTCTGAGATGTGGTGCTATAGAAGAATGTTAAGGATTAGGTGGAACGATAAGATAAGGAATAGGAGGTTCTCGGCAGAATCGGCGAAGAAAGGGAGATAAGAAAAACACCGATAAGAAGAAGAGGCAGGGTGATAGAACATGTGTGAAGGCATCAGGGAATAGCGTCCGTGGAACTTGAGGAAGCTGTAGAGGGTATAAACTGTAGGGAAAGAGAAGAGATTGGAACATGACGTAGTGAGCAAGTGCTATTCTGAGACTATGAGGTTGGCACGGGAGGGAAATTCGTGGTAGGTCGCATCAAACTAGTCAGGAGACTGGTGACCCAAAAAACGTGGACCCTCAGATCTATCTTACGGATGATAATGTCCAACCTCACAGGGTTCGTGGACGAGTATACGTAACAAGAGGGCATCACGCATCTACGAGGGTAATCCCAAAAGTAAGGTCTCCTATTTTTTTTATAAGTGCATAGACCTGTTTATTTCTACAATGGTGTACATCAGTTTACATTTAGCTATTTTTCGACATAATCACCATTTCTGTCGATGCCGATGTCATACCAGCTCGCCGCCATGCTGTTCAGAAAGTTATGAACCTTTCCTTCACCTCGTCGTTGGAGCTGAATCGCTTTCCGGCCAAATGTTCTTTTAACCTAGCGAACAGATTATAGTCACTGGGCGCCAAGTCAGGACTATAGGGTGAGTGGGCGATTATGTTCCACTGAAACTGTTGCAGGAGGGCAACGGTTTGCCGAGTGTAAGGGGTCCGTAGGCCCTTACTATAAATTTGCACTCGGCACAGGTCGATAGGGCGAACAATCGATTGTGTCGTGTTGCGAGAGCGAGTGTGGAGTTGAGCCAGTGCCAGGTTGCGGGTAGAGGTGTGTGGAGGCCAGTTGTTGTAATGCAAGGCTGTAACGACAAAGGGAGTTGCCATCGCCGTGATTCAACCCCTTTGTACTAGAATAATATCGGGAAGGTGAAGAAGTATTATTACGAAAGTGATTAGTGACATTCTAGTGCCGATATTTTGGTTTCGCGTCTACCGCGCCGGCATCACTTTGGATTGCAGTGTTGGATTGCAGTGATGGATTAGCGTGTGACGATAATGAAAAACGAAGAAGCCTGTGCTGAGATTAGCCGTGATTAGATATGTATGACGAAGGCAGTGGCTGTCTCCTCCTTTTGTGTTTTTGAGACGAATATACACTCCTGGAAATGGAAAAAAGAACACATTGACACCGGTGTGTCAGACCCACCATACTTGCTCCGGACACTGCGAGAGGGCTGTACAAGCAATGATCACACGCACGGCACAGCGGACACACCAGGAACCGCGGTGTTGGCCGTCGAATGGCGCTAGCTGCGCAGCATTTGTGCACCGCCGCCGTCAGTGTCAGCCAGTTTGCCGTGGCATACGGAGCTCCATCGCAGTCTTTAACACTGGTAGCATGCCGCGACAGCGTGGACGTGAACCGTATGTGCAGTTGACGGACTTTGAGCGAGGGCGTATAGTGGGCATGCGGGAGGCCGGGTGGACGTACCGCCGAATTGCTCAACACGTGGGGCGTGAGGTCTCCACAGTACATCGATGTTGTCGCCAGTGGTCGGCGGAAGGTGTACGTGCCCGTCGACCTGGGACCGGACCGCAGTGACGCACAGATGCACGCCAAGACCGAAGGATCCTACGCAGTGCCGTAGGGGACCGCACCGCCACTTCCCAGCAAATTAGGGACACTGTTGCTCCTGGGGTATCGGCGAGGACCATTCGCAACCGTCTCCATGAAGCTGGGCTACGGTCCCGCACACCGTTAGGCCGTCTTCCGCTCACGCCCAACATCGTGCAGCCCGCCTCCAGTGGTGTCGCGACAGGCGTGAATGGAGGGACGAATGGAGATGTGTCGTCTTCAGCGATGAGAGTCGCTTCTGCCTTGGTGCCAATGATGGTCGTATGCGTGTTTGGCGCCGTGCAGATGACCGCCACAATCAGGACTGCATACGACCGAGGCACACAGGGCCAACACCCGGCATCATGGTGTGGGGAGCGATCTCCTACACTGGCCGTACACCACTGGTGATCGTCGAGGGGACACTGAATAGTGCACGGTACACCCAAACCGTCATCGAACCCATCCTTCTACCATTCCTAGACCGGCCTGGGAACTTGCTGTTCCAACAGGACAATGCACGTCCGCATGTATCTCGTGCCACCCAACATGCTCTAGAAGGTGTAAGTCAACTACCCTGGCCAGCAAGATCTCCGGATCTGTCCCCCATTGAGCATGTTTGGGACTGGATGAAGCGTCGTCTCACGCGGTCTGCACGTCCAGCACGAACGCTGGTCCAACTGAGGCGCCAGGTGGAAATGGCATGGCAAGCCGTTCCACAGGACTACATCCAGCATCTCTACGATCGTCTCCATGGGAGAATAGCAGCCTGCATTGCTGCGAAAGGTGGATATACACTGTACTAGTGCCGACATTGTGCATGCTCTGTTGCCTGTGTCTATGTGCCTGTGGTTCTGTCAGTGTGATCATGTGATGTATCTGACCCCAGGAATGTGTCAATAAAGTTTCCCCTTCCTGGGACAATGAATTCACGTTCTTATTTTAATTTCCAGGAGTGTAGGTTCGTAATTAGTGAAACTGTGTTGGTGTTTTTCTTGTTACCAGACATTTCATTATTACAGCATTTGAGAAGGACGAACTGGAAAGTAACAACTTCCGTAGCAGTCAATTCCGATTGCCAGCCCCATTAGGTACACGATCACATTAATAATAATTATTGGGCTGCTATTCGATCAGATCAGGTCGGGACAAATAAACGGAGGTGTTACACGAGCGATGTGTGAGCGAGCGTTGTCACGGAGAATGAGTACGCCCTTACTCAACATTCCTCCGTTTCAGAGTCTCACAGCACCTGTCAGCGTTAATTGTGGTCCCAGTGGGCATAAAGTCGACCAACAATAACACCCCTTTCCGATCCCAAAAAACGGCTGTCACGACTTTACCGGCAGATTGTGTTTGTTTGAATTTCCGCGGCTTTGGCGAAGAAGGACGCCGCCACTGGCATGATTGTTGCTTGGTCTCAGGTGTAAAGTGGTACGCCCAGGTTTCGTCACCCGTGACAATTTAGTCCAGATACTTGTCCTGTTCGGCTGCAAGGTGGTGAAGAAATGCGCGGGAAGCGTCAACTCGTTGCCGCATGTGGTCCTCAGTCAGCATGCGTGGCACCCATCTTGCGCACACCTTCCGGTAGTTCAATGTTTCCGTTAAGTTCTGTGAGCGGTGCTTCGGGAGACCTCAGGAACCAACGTGCAGAGATCGTCCAGGTTGATCCGCCGATCTTCACGCGTGCTTTGCTCAACCTTCAACACTGTCTCCTCCGAAATTGACGGTCTCGCGCCTCTTTGTTCGTCGTGAATTTCTGTCCGACCAGCTGCAAACTCTCTACACCACTTACGATCATTTTTGACATCCCTGCACGACTCACCGTACACTTCCGTCAATTGGCGATGGATTTCAATGGGCGCAGTGCCCTTTGCGTTCAAACACCGAATAACTGCGCGCAATTCACACTTGGCGGTAACATCCAACGGGAGCTCCATTCTCAACGGCTGCCAGGCCACGACTGAGCGCCTCAGCGCGGCGTGCGCATGTTTACACACACCGCGTGAAGCACTCTTCATAACAGTGTGACCAACTGCCACACATAGTTCTGTTTTTTATTATTCTGGATTTACAATGTGAGTACATTTTTCCAGCACCTATTCTAGATTACAGTAAGTCACTAATTATTGTTCTCCACTCTTCTCTATTTGTCCATAAATCTTCAGGAATGTTGTTCTTCCTCATTGCTGACTGAACTCCCTGTTTCCATGTATCAGGTGGTCGTCCCCTTTTTCTTCTTCCAATTGGTACCCAGTCGATTATGCATTTTGGTAGCCTTTCCTGTTCCATTCGTCTGATGTGTCCATACCATTTAAGTTGTTTGTGCTCGATGAAATCAATAATTGAATTTTTACATTTCATCTTGTCTCTGATTACTTCATTTCTTATTATTTCTCGTCTTGATATTCTTGCTGAACGTCTCCAGAAATCCATTTCTGTGGCTAATAATTTTGATTTCAGTTGCCATTTTGTTGTCCACACTTCTGAACCATATGTAATAATGCTCCTAACTATTGTTTTAAAAATCCTTATTTTGTTATCAGTTGTTATGTGTTTGTCCCAGAGAATTCCACTCAATAAAGAGATTGTCGTCTTTCCAGAATTTATTCTTGATCTAATTTCTTTGTCCTGTTTCCCATCATTTGTAATTTTCACACCTAAGTATTTATATTCCTCATAGTTCTGTACTTATAAAAAAAATAGGAGACCTTACTTTTCGGATTACCCTCGTAGATAGGTCAGCTCGCTCGCTGGGCTTAAATCTGATTCAGTGTACGTGGAACGTGGGCTGCAGCCGTAACCCACAGAGCACGTTTATCCAACAGTGACAGCTGTTACCACAAGCTACGATGGGCAGCCCAGTAGAAATTATGTATGCCATCGTGGCTACTGTATTGCAAGGGTCCATACCTTGTACTGAGGTCATATATGTCACCACTGAAGAGATACCACAAAAATCACGTGTCAGTCCCAAGTAGCATGGCTGGTTTTTTAATATGCCTCGTATTTTTACCACTGTATCGAGTGTTACAATGATGTCAGGGCACCATTCAACTCAATTATTACCCACTACCTTGTATGAAAGACGACAGCATCCATAAGTAGATGTCTTGAGAATCAACCGCTTGGCTAATCTTGTAAATTATATGAATTATATCAATGCGTGGCTCTCGATGGGAGTGTGTGGTCCTGGTGTGGTCCACATTTTCATTCGTCGCTGCCGATTCCACGTAATGTCCTGATGCAGCTGACAGCAGTGATTCACTCCCTTTCTTCCCCTCCCCTCTCCCCCTTTAATTTACAAATAAGATCTTGTAAATAACTCATTTAGTGACCTGTTTCATAGCCTACAACCACATCATCAGTTTAGATTTGTTAAATCGTGACGTTAAAGTTGCAAATGGACAGGAACGAACGACAGTAGGCCGAATATAACTGGGTGTCTGTTATGGATTCATGGCGCGCTTGAGGAATCGTAGACCCATGCTTTCTGCTTACCTGACGATTCACTAATTGTGCCACATATTCATAGATAACGAATGTTGCAACATTGGTGTCATAATGTAACAGATACAACGTGATGATGTAGCTTCTAGGCTACGAAACAGGTCGTTAAATATGTTATTTACAAGACCAGCCAAGCGGTTATCATTCAACACAATTATCTCCATGCCATGTGTTGTTTCCTGGATCTTGTAGATCCCTCAGCTTATGGGCATCAGTATAATCTGAGAGCAACTTACCACAGAACTGCTGAAGTGCCTAAACAAAAATCTTAATTTTCGATGTGACTGTTGTCAGACAGAGGTAATATAAAAATAAAATACTAAAAAACTTCATTTACTTTTTATCACATGATCTCACATGGGGTCGTTTTTCTGGAACAATTAATCAAGCCAAGCTTGTTTCCCGAGTTGTAGGGCGTCCAGCAGATATGTGTTCAAAGAATTGCTTCCCAATATACCTATTCCTCAGTGAAATTTGTCATTAATATCTCTCTTCAGATCAATAGCTCAGTTTATGAAGTTAACGATAGAAATAAGAATAATCTTCACTAATATTTAAAGTCACTCATTTTGGTCCAGAAACGTGTCTGTCATTAACTTGCCAGCACTCATAAAAAGTTTAACTACTAATGTGGTTCAGTTTCAGAAGAGCCTAAAGGATTTAATTGATGACTTTTATAGCAGAGCCTATTAATATCTGTGGATTATTATTAATATCAAATAATGTCACTAGTACATAAAAATCTGACTTTCTGCACATTTTCAGTGCATTAATGTAGTCGTAAATAATTATCGGAAACAGATTTTTTACATGAAACTTCCTGGCAGATTAAAACTGTATGCCGGACCGAGACTCGAACTCGGGAAGTTTCATATCAGCCCACAGTCCGCTGCAGAGTGAAAATCTCATTCTAGATTTTTTACAAGCTGCGAGGCGACAAAAGCCTAAGAATTATCATCCGCACCTAAATTTATTGTACATTTACATGTTTTGTGCCAGTTTTGTCACTATCTCGTAAATGAAGAAAGTGTGTTTATTCCACATCCATAAGACCTAAGCCACTTGGAATTGGTATTTATTGTCCTAGCTTTGACATGTTCTACGAGGGCATGATGAAAAGTAATGCCTCCCAACTTTTACTGGAAAACTCTTCATTAACATTCTACATCGTTGTGATTCTTGAGTTTCTCCCGGCGTATTTGATAATCAAAATATCCACGGGTATGCTGCCGGTCTATAGTGTCCTGGCGTTGAGTGATGATGCGGTCTCGGTTTTGCAGAGAGGTCTCAACTTCGCTCCCACCCCCAAGTTCACTCCGGTCGCAGAAATTGTTAGTGCTGTTGAACAGGTTGCAGCTCGACTTCCGCCAGAATCAGCCGAGGAAATACGTCGTGAAACTTGTCGTGCGTTGACGAAATCCAAGCCGATGAAGTCAAATATCAGCAGTAAAGAGAGGGCGGCCATTCGTGATCTGAGGGAGCGCTCTGAAATTGTTGTCTTACCAGCTGACAAAGGCAATGCTACAGTTGTTGTCTCCCATAAGGACTACACTGATAAGATGCAGAGCCTGCTAAATGACGATTCCTACCGGAAGATCAGCGTTGACCCTACAAAGAAGGTGGAGAACAAGACGAGGGCGCTTCTCAAAGACGCAGATTTACCGGAGGGTGACGCTAAGAAATTGTTACCCCAAGGTCCGGTACCGCCTAGACTATATGGACTCCCGAAGGTTCACAAAGAGGGGGTACCATTACGCCCCATTGTCAGCAACATCAGGGCACCTACATATTTGTTGGCCAAATACCTGACGGGAATATTAAGTCCTTATGTGGGTAAATGCCCTCATCACATCCGTAATTCCGTGGATTTTGTTAAACGCCTTGATAGCTTCAGGTTGGATGAGTCAGATATCATGGTGAGTTTTGATGTCGTTTCCTTGTTTACGAGGGTACCCCTGCGAGAGTCACTAGAATTGATTAGTCAGAAGTTTGATGAGAAGACCACTGAACTTTTTAGGCATGTCTTGACTTCCACGTATTTTCTTTTTAATGGAGAATACTACGAACAAACGGAGGGAGTCGCCATGGGTAGCCCACTCTCACCGGTGGTAGCGAATTTGTACATGGAGAACTTCGAGGAGGAAGCCCTGTCGTCATCCGTATGGAAACCTACTTGCTTTTTCCGTTACGTGGACGACACGTTCGTCATCTGGCCACATGGTATGGATAAACTCCTTGACTTCCTTACACATCTAAACTCCATACACCCCAACATCAAATTCACTATGGAGACTGAAACGGAGGGTAAATTACCTTTCCTTGACGTCTTGGTCAAGAGAAGGGCTGACGGCACCCTAGGTCATGGGGTGTATCGGAAGGCTACGCACACTGATCTGTATTTGCATGCAGACAGCTGCCACCACCCTTCACAGAGGAATGGGGTACTTAAAACTCTAGTACATAGGGCGCGCACTATCTCTGACGCAGAGAGTCTATCCCAGGAATTGGAACATCTGAGAACTGTATTTCGAAAAAATGGGTACTCAGAGTGGCAGATTCAACGTGCTCTCCGCCCAACCACTGCAGCACAACCTGTTGAGATGGATGAAGTCACGAGGGAGGAGGTAGGCACTGCATTTATTCCATACACAGGCGCACTCTCGGGGAAAATCGCCCGCATTCTGAAGAAACACCGGGTCGGAACTGTGTTTTGTCCTCCAAATAAAACTCGTGCACTGGTGGGGAGCGCCAAAGATGACCTCGGTTTGAGGAAGGCCGGCGTGTACCAGATTCCGTGTCAATGTGGCAAGTCGTATATTGGTCAGACGATGCGTACCGTCGAGGATCGATGCCGTGAACACCAGAGGCACACTCGACTGATGTATCCGAGCAAGTCGGCGGTCGCTGAACATTGTTTGTCGGAAAATCACGCCATGGAGTATGACCGCACGAGGATTCTGGTACAGACGTCGAGATACTGGGACAGCGTTGTTAGAGAGGCCATCGAAATTCGCACCAATGACGACCTCATAAACCGGGACTGTGGCTATAATCTTAGCAAGGCTTGGGAACCAGCGATCGGGTTAATCAAGAGTAAATCGAGCAGACGTATAGTTGTGACGACCACGGCGGACAGAGCCATCACACCGACGTCATCTCAGACGCCGTCGCAATCTGTTCCACCGCGCGACCGTGGCGCTGGGCGCGGACGGCGGAGGGAGCGCGCCGCGGGCGGAGGGTATTTAAATCGGCCGCCGCCGCGACCGAACCCAGTTCCCTCTGAGCAGCCGTAGCGTACGGATCTCCGTGCCGGTACGTTCACAGGAGCTCAGTCCGTCAGTTCACCTGATGATGGCGACATGTTTGATCGCCGAAATATTGTGCCCGTTGGACACTATAGACCGGCAGCATACCCGTGGATATTTTGATTATTCTACATCGTTGTTCCTCATTTCTACATATTTATTTCTCAACATGGTCACCCTGGCGGCGAACACACTTCTCACAACGAGACACCAATTTGTTGACACCGTCACTGTTGAATGTTCCGTGCTGTTGACGGAGCCGCAACCTCAACTCTGCTTGCATCGTTTCATCGCTATCAAACTGAAGTCCTCGAAGGTGTTCTTTAAGTTTTGGAAACAGATGAAAATAGTCAGGGGGCGAAGTCGGTACTACATGGAGGATGATGGATGTAACTTTAATTATATACAACTTTTATATGAAAAATGATTTTATATATTATCGTTTCGAAATATTCCCTCTGAACCTAATACTGTAAATTACCTTTCGGGATGAGTTTTACTCCTTAAAAGTAAAATTGGGAAGAAAAAAATACTTATTGCAGTATTTTGCCCCTCTATACACACGCAACGTTGCATCAGGATCGTGTATTGACAGTTAGGAATATTCCCTTGTTAGTGTGGGTCGAGGTCGTCGACTACAGAAGAAAATTAGTTTCAGCAGCTTCGGTTATATGTTGCCCGTTTTAAGGAAGAAATGAAGATAAGCGTTAAGTTTCCTTGGACAAGAAGGTTATCAAAGAGTATAATCTCAGACTGAGCGTAATTATAATTCGGGTAAAGTAACGCACACTTACTGGTGAATGGTGTCGGTTCTCCCGTGTGCTCTCGTTGCTTGATCTCCCTGAGGTAGGTGTCAATGAAGCCACGCTCGTAGCCGTCTTCGTAGGTATTCTTGTGGTCCTCGATCAGTTTCTGTGGGCAACGACAGAGTGTGATAAGTATATGGGAGTAAACAACTGACAGACATCGAAACGTGCAAAAGAAAAAGAGGGCTTAGATGGCTGGCATATAAATTGAGAACAGAGGGTATTTTGACGATTTTCTTTTAGGTTTGTTTTGTGCTTTAAATTACTTTCGTTCACTCAAAATGATCTACTTTCCTATCGTCCAGCCAAGCTGTTCCTGTCTTTTGGAGAATTTCTGCTTAATTTTTTTTCTTACAGATATATCTACACTCCTGGAAATGGAAAAAAGAACACATTGACACCGGTGTGTCAGACCCACCATACTTGCTCCGGACACTGCGAGAGGGCTGTACAAGCAATGATCACACGCACGGCACAGCGGACACACCAGGAACCGCGGTGTTGGCCGTCGAATGGCGCTAGCTGCGCAGCATTTGTGCACCGCCGCCGTCAGTATCAGCCAGGTTGCCGTGGCATACGGAGCTCCATCGCAGTCTTTAACGCTGGTAGCATGCCGCGACAGCGTGGACGTGAACCGTATGTGCAGTTGACGGACTTTGAGCGAGGGCGTATAGTGGGCATGCGGGAGGCCGGGTGGACGTACCGCCGAATTGCTCAACACGTGGGGCGTGAGGTCTCCACAGTACATCGATGTTGTCGCCAGTGGTCGGCGGAAGGTGCACGTGCCCGTCGACCTGGGACCGGACCGCAGCGACGCACGGATGCACGCCAAGACCGTAGGATCCTACGCAGTGCCGTAGGGGACCGCACCGCCACTTCCCAGCAAATTAGGGACACTGTTGCTCCTGGGGTATCGGCGAGGACCATTCGCAACCGTCTCCATGAAGCTGGGCTACGGTCCCGCACACCGTTAGGCCGTCTTCCGCTCACGCCCCAACATCGTGCAGCCCGCCTCCAGTGGTGTCGCGACAGGCGTGAATGGAGGGACGAATGGAGACGTGTCGTCTTCAGCGATGAGAGTCGCTTCTGCCTTGGTGCCAATGATGGTCGTATGCGTGTTTGGCGCCGTGCAGGTGAGCGCCACAATCAGGACTGCATACGACCGAGGCACACAGGGCCAAGACCCGGCATCACGGTGTGGGGAGCGATCTCCTACACTGGCCGTACACCACTGGTGATCGTCGAGGGGACACTGAATAGTGTACGGTACATCCAAACCGTCATCGAACCCATCGTTCTACCATTCCTAGACCGGCAAGGGAACTTGCTGTTCCAACAGGACAATGCACGTCCGCATGTATCCCGTGCCACCCAACGTGCTCTAGAAGGTGTAAGTCAACTACCCTGGCCAGCAAGATCTCCGGATCTGTCCCCCAGTGATCATGTTTGGGACTGGATGAAGCGTCGTCTCACGCGGTCTGCACGTCCAGCACGAACGCTGGTCCAACTGAGGCGCCAGGTGGAAATGGCATGGCAAGCCGTTCCACAGGACTACATCCAGCATCTCTACGATCGTCTCCATGGGAGAATAGCAGCCTGCATTGCTGCGAAAGGTGGATATACACTGTACTAGTGCCGACATTGTGCATGCTCTGTTGCCTGTGTCTATGTGCCTGTGGTTCTGTCAGTGTGATCATGTGATGTATCTGACCCCAGGAATGTGTCAATAAAGTTTCCGCTTCCTGGGACAATGAATTCACGGTGTTCTTATTTCAATTTCCAGGAGTGTAGTTAGTTTTATTCCTGCAGCATCATGACCACCTACGTAATAGCCGGTATGTCCGCCTTTGACACATGTAACAGTGCCGGCACGTCGTGGCATGGAAGCACTGAGGCATGGGTAGGTCGCTGGAGTGAGCTGGCACCACATCTGCACAAAGTCACCTAATTCCCCTTAAATTCCGGGAAGGGGCCGATGACATTGGCTCTGAGCACTATGAGTCTAAATATCTGAGGTCATCAGTCCCCTAGAACTTAGAACTACTTAAACCTAACTAACCTAAGGACATCACACACATCCATGCCCGAGGCAGGATCCATGCCCGAGGCAGGATTCGAACCTGCGACCGTAGCGGTCGCGCGGTTCCAGACTGAAGCGCCTAGAACAGTTCGGCCACACGGGCCGGCGGCGATGACATTGAATCACATCCCAGATGTGTTCGATCGGGTTCAGATATGGCGAGTTGGGGGACCAGCACATCAACTGGAACTCGCCACTCTGTTCCTCGAACCACTGTGTCATGCCCCTGGCCTTGTGACGTGAAGCTTTATCTTGGTGGAGAACGGCCACTCTCGTCGGGAAACATGATCGTCATGAATTGCTGTACGTGGTCCGGAACCGGTATATGATACTCCTTGGCCATCATGGTGCCTTGCAGAAGCTCTACTGGAACCACGGATACCCACATGAATGTTCTCTAGAGAATATGGCGCCGTCGCTAGCTCGTCTCCATCCTGTAGTACAGGTGTGCAGGAGATGTTCCCCTGGAAGAAGACGGATTTGCGCCCTCCAATCGGCATGACGAAGAAGGTATCGGAATTCATAAGACTGTGTAACGCGCTGCTGATGGTCACGTGCCCATTTCAGTCGTAGCTGACAATGTCGTGGTGTTAACATTGGTACATGCATAGGCTGTCGCCTGCGGAGGCCCATTGTTAGGAATGTTCGGTGCACTTGTAACACCATAGCTCTTATGCTGTATGGATTTATTTTGCTTTTGTTTTATTTAATGTTACACTGCTGCGCTTCTGTCAATGTGTGTGATTGAATCGATAACATAAAATTGTATACTGCTTTCTTTATACAAACTTTGATGTCATGGTTTGATTCTATGCTGTGTAGCATATCTTTCATTTAAACTCTTTGTCCCATTTGGAGGGAACAAAACTTACTGTATATAATTGTAATTTTGTGTGAATAATTTTTTGTAGAGATGTCAATATGTGTAAATGTTTTGTTTTATTTAATGCATTTGGTTGCTGTTATGTAAATTGCTGATCCTCACTTAGGGTTCTTAGTTTGTATGTAAATGGTGTAGTGGTTCCCCTCGGGAACGGAACTGTGTAGCGCGCGCAAATTGTGGTTGGCCTAGGTGGAAAAGGTGGAACTGATAGTCAGTCGGGGACGAGACAGCAGTCGGGGACGAGCTACGAGTCCGTGCACTGCCATCTAAAAGATGCATATTGTGCTGGTTCCGAGAGAGGCTTTTCCTGCCGCTTTCCAATGCCTCGGATGGATGGATAAATAGCTGGAACTATTCTGGAATTGGTATCTGTCGTCGCCACCAAGAAATGACAGAGTCCAGCAATTCTGTCTGCGAATCCACCTACCAACATGCAGTTGCCACCACGTTGCGCAATCACTGTAACGTAATACTATAATGATGTACAGTGAAGGATCAGCTTAATGGATGTGTTATTGTGCTCAAATATAAGGTAATTTATATCTGAATTTATGTACCTACCTTGATTTTTCTCCTTATCATAACACCTCTCAGGTTCCTTTCCGTTTGAACTAAAGTAATTGCCGAGTGTCAGTATTGAAAGAACATTTATGACCAATGTTATGCTAATCAATGCCTCTTGAACTTAGTAAAAACAAAGTTAAAGTTAATGTGGCTAGAGAGTGAGTTAAAGTAAATGTTGTTTGCTGAAAATAATTTTCCTATTAAAACTGCTTATTAAAGTGCTGTTGCCAACTGCAAAATTAAAAGTTCTTAAGACTGAGGCTTCTAAAGTTTTGCTTAGCAAATGATCACCTTGATATCTGTAGTAAATTCTAAAAGGTGAGTCAGTTTCTTGCAGTTTGGTCAGTATTGTGTTTCGCTGTAGTAAAAGTGAGAAAGCTGCAGTTGTGAAACATTATATATTCATGTTTGCTAAGTGTTTGTGTATCTTGTGTATTAGAAGTGCATGTTAATAGTAATGTTGTAAAGACCATTCACTTTATGTAAGCCTGAAAGTAATAGGGTGTTTCCGTATCTCTTATAATTTTGCAAATAGTTTGTGCTGCTCCAGTTGTTAGTTTCAATCTTACCGTAAACATATGTATGTGTCAGAGTTCACTGCACTCGCGTGTGACAAAGTATAGGTTGTGTTTATCCGTTATAGTTGCTTATACCTACTTTCTTAAAGGAGAATGTTAATCATTCTCTTGCCTAGTTAGGCTGGCGAACGTTTTCTTTATCAGTTAAACAGTGCAGATAGGGAAAATTTTGTTCGTACTGTTCAAATATTTACGTAATTCTGACTTTCATTTCCGATAAGCCACCTCCGTTAGGTACAACACGGTCAACATAACAAAATTCCTCTCAGAGGGTAACACTGCTCTGTTGCTTTGTGCCATAGTTGCTTTTACAAGATAGTTTTATGTCACTACCTGTTTCTAGCATTGAGGTTATGGTACAGTAGTAGCAGACAGGAGTGTTATACACTGTGTGTGCAGATACACTTGTACTCTGGCCAGTATTAAAGTCTGATGTTAGTTCCGCCACAGACTTCCCAGTCTACGACATCTGATATCTGTAATGAAGGGTGGCCGCCAAACCCCACGATATCTGGATGTGGTTTCACTTAAGTTTCGCCACGTGTTGAAAGCACTCACCACAACACTCCTCCAACGCCTGACAAGTCTTGCAGTTTCCGAAATGCTCGAGCTATCGGCTGTGGGCCACGACAATCTGTCCTGACTCAAACTCAAAATAGATCGCACGCCTTCCCATTCCACACAAGGGTAGCACGTTCACTGATACTGCATGTGTGTGACTAGCAGTCATCCCTCGCCAGGTGACGCAGTCATCAGGTGACACTGCTATTGCCTGGATAGTAGGTCGGTGATCATAATGTTCTGGCTGATCAGTGTATTTTACTGTTTCATTTTTAGCTTTACTTTCACAATGAGTCCAAATGGACCTACCTTGCACAAGACTGGTCGCAGCAGATTTGCCTCCATACAGACCCTCGTTAGCCACACACCATTCTGGCTAGCCAGACAGGGATGGTGACTCGCTGCAGCAGACTCACCTCTATGAAGATCGTCATCTGGAGAGGACCCTCCAGTCCATGCCAATAGCAGAATAGCTCAAGGACAATGGTGACAGCCACGAGTCGATGGTGAGGAACGCCCGAACACCCCCTCCCCCCATCATTGTGGTATTTAAGTGATGGTAGAACTACATTATACAGGGTGTCCAACATAAATCAGGTATGCCTTATGTGCCGGTTAATTATCTCTAGTCATATTGCTTCTGATAGAAGGTTGTATACATGGAAGAACCCTGGAGATACAAAAAGGTATCAGATAGATTATATAATGGTAAGAAAGAGATTTAGGAACCAGGTTTTAAATTGTAAGACATTTCCAGGGGCAGATGTGGACTCTGACCACAATCTATTGGTTGTGACCTGTAGATTAAAACTGAAGAAACTGCAAAAAGGTGGGAATTTAAGGAGATGGGACCTGGATAAACTGAAAGAACCAGAGGTTGTACACAGTTTCAGGGAGAGCATAAGGGAACAATTGACAGGAATGGGGGAAAGAAATACAGTAGAAGAAGAATGGGTAGCTCTGAGGGATGAAGTAGTGAAGGCAGCAGAGGATCAAGTAGGTAAAAAGACGAGGGCTAGTAGAAATCCTTGGGTAACAGAAGAAATATTGAATTTAATTGATGAAAGGAGAAAATATAAAAATGCAGTAAATGAAGCAGGCAAAAAGGAATACAAACGTCTCAAAAATGAGATAGACAGGAAGTGCAAAATGGCTAAGCAGGGATGGCTAGAGGACAAATGTAAGGATGTAGAGGCTTATCTCACTAGAGGTAAGATAGATACTGCCTACAGGAAAATTAAAGAGACCTTGGAGAACCACTTGTATCAACATCAAGAGCTCAGATGGAAACCCAGTTCTAAGCAAAGAAGGGAAAGCAGAAAGGTGGAAGGAGTATATAGAGGGTTTATACAAGGGCGATGTACTTGAGGACAATATTATGGAAATGGAAGAGGATGTAGATGAAGATGAAAGGGGAGATACGATACTGCGTGAAGAGTTTGACAGAGCACTGAAAGACCTGAGCCGAAACAAGGCCCCCGGAGTAGACAACATTCCATTGGAACTACTGACGGCCTTGGGAGAGCCAGTCCTGACAAAACTCTACCATCTGGTGAGCACGATGTATGAGACAGGCGAAATACCCTCAGACTTCAAGAAGAATATAATAATTCCAATCCCAAAGAAAGCAGGTGTTGACAGATGTGAAAATTACCGAACAATCAGTTTAATAAGCCACAGCTGCAAAATACTAACACGAATACTTTGCAGACGAATGCAAAAACTAGTAGAAGCCGACCTCTGGGAAGATCAGTTTGGATTCCGTAGAAATACTGGAACACGTGAGGCAATACTGACCTTACGACTTATCTCAGAAGAAAGATTAAGGAAAGGCAAACCTACGTTTCTAGCATTTGTAGACTTAGAGAAAGCTTTTGACAATGTTTACTGGAATACTCTCTTTCAAACTCTAAAGCTGGCAGGGATAAAATACAGGGAGCGAAAGGCTATTTACAATTTGTACAGAAACCAGATGGCAGTTATAAGAGTCGAGGGACATGAAAGGGAAGCAGTGGTTGGGAAGGGAGTAAGACAGGGTTGTAGCCTCTCCCCGATGTTATTCAATCTGTATGTTGAGCAAGCAGTAAAGGAAACAAAAGAAAAATTCGGAGTAGGTATTAAAATCCATGGAGAAGAAATAAAAACTTTGAGGTTCGCTGATGACATTGTAATTCTGTCAGAGACAGCAAAGGACTTGGAAGAGCAGTTGAACGGAATGGATGGTGTCTTGAAGGGAGGATATAAGATGAACATCAACAAAAGCTAAACGAGGATAATGGAATGTAGTCGAATTAAGTCGGGTGATGTTGAGGGTATTAGATTAGGAAAGGAGACACTTAAAGTAGTAAAGGAGTTTTGCTATTTGGGGAGCAAAATAACTGATGATGGTCGAAGTAGAGAGGATATAAAATGTAGACTGGCAATGCCAAGGAAAGCGTTTCTGAAGAAGAGAAATTTGTTAACATCGAGTATAGATTTAAGTGTCAGGAAGTCATTTCTGAAAATATTTGTATGGAGTGTAGCCATGTATGGAAGTGAAACCTGGACGGTAAATAGTTTGGACAAGAAGAGAATAGAAGCTTTCGAAATGTGGTGCTACAGAAGAATGCTGAAGATTAGATGGGTAGATCACATAACTAATGAGGAAGTATTGAATAGGATTGGGGAGAAGAGAAGTTTGTGGCACAACTTGACCAGAAGAAGGGATCGGTTGATAGGACATGTTCTGAGGCATCAAGGGATCACGAATTTAGTATTGGAGGGCAATGTGGAGGGTAAAAATCGTAGGGGGAGACCAAGAGATGAATACACTAAGCAGATTCAGAAGGATGTAGGTTGCAGTAGGTACTGGGAGATGAAGAAGCTTGCACAGGATAGAGTAGCATGGAGAGCTGCATCAAACCAGTCTCAGGACTGAAGACCACAACAACAACAACACTGCTTCTGAAGTGTCAACACTGTCTCGAAAGTGGTCTCACTACATTTTATCGGAAAGTTGAGAGCAGCTGTGTGATCGTGTGTTACTAGTTGCGAGAAGTGGGTATTGTCGAGTTGTTGGACACTGGAACAGCGAATTGATATTGTAGAGTGCTGCTTAGAGACAAGTTCCATCAAGTACTGTAAAGAAATGTTCCAAGCGAGGTATACTGGTAGACACTATTCAAGATCTGTGCAAGAAGTGGGAGACTGTAGGATCCGTGCAGAATGTGCAGAGGAATAGGCGGACGGCAGTGAGGACCCCTGGGACAGAATTCGCACAGACATTACGACAAATCCTTGCAAGTCAATAAGGGGGTTATTGCATCAAGTTGGTGTATCTTGTACACCACCTCATCGCATGCTAAAAGATATGATATTAAAAGCCTATCGTGTGAGTGAGGTACAAGAGTTGAAATTTGGGGATCACGAAAAACAAAAAAGAGTTCATTATTGTTAACCTCATTTGTTAATGGTTACTTGGACCCATTGCTTTACTTCATGTCAATGGGGCCCAGTTTAGTTTGTCCAGTTATGTAAACTACCAGAATTGCAGATACTGGTCACAGGACAACCATATATTCTGCACTAAAAACCTCTCCACTCAGGGCAGATAGGGGTTTGGTGCACATTGTCCGGCATGTACTTTTTGGCCCCATATTTCTGTCTTAAACACTGCCAGAAATCTAGAGATCTTTGACTCTTTGTATGTACAATTAACAGATACAGAGAAGCTGTATGCAGTATTCGTACAGGATTGAGCAACTGCTCAGATATCAAGCCAAAGTATGGGGCATATCACCAAAGTGTCCCCTGAAGACAGAATTGTCAGTAGGAGCCTCTGGCATACGAAGGCCATGGACTTAACACCGTGTAGTTTTTATTTGTGGGACACACTAAGCAGCAAAGTGCATGTTGACAATCCCCACACAGTAGACGATCTTAAACAGAACATTACTAGAGAAATTAACAACATCACACCTGCAGATTTACAGCGTTCTGCTGATAACATCAAAGAAAAAATGGTTCAAATGGCTCTGAGCACTATGGGACCTAACATCTGAGGTCATCAGTCCATTAGAACTTAGAAATACTTAAACCTAACCAGCCTAAGGACATCATACACATCCATACCTGAGGCAGGATTCGAACCTGCGACCATACTGGCCGCGCGGTTCCAGACTGAAGCACCTACAACCGCTCGGCCTCACTGACCGGCGATAACATCATCAAACAAAGCCATCGATGCCTGGATGCCCACAGGCACCACTTCCAGCCTCTCGTATAAACAGGTAACTTTAAAGTTAGTATTACCTATTATTTTTTAAGTTAGTTCATTGTTATTTGAATCTCGGGTATGAGGAGTGCTGGTTTTATGTGGGGCACCCTGTACCTGAACTCAGGGGACTCACCTCCACACAGGCTGTCATTTGGAGGGAGTCTTCCTGTCCATCCCACTATCCACACAGCCCGGGCCAGCCATGAGTGTCTGTTGAGAAAGCCTTGTGAATCGAGCTACCTTCTACAAGACTTGTGTCAGCAGACTCACCTCCAGGGGAAGGTCTTCATCTGGAGAGAAGCCTCCAATCCATCCCAGTATGCAAGGAGCCAGGCCAGCCACGAGTGTATGCTGAGAAAGCTTTGTCACTGGGGCCACCTTCTTCAATACTTGTGTCAGCAGACTCACCTCCAGGAAGGTCCTCATCTGGAGAGAACCCTCCAATTCGTTCCATTATCCACACAGTCCAGCCCAGCCACGAGTGTATGCTGAGGAATCTTTGTCACTGGGGCTACCTTCCCTGACACTTGTGTCAGCAGACTCACCTCCAGGAGAAGGTTCTCATCTGGAGAGAAGCCTCCAATCCATCCCAGTATGCAAGGAGCCAGGCCAGCCACGAGTGTATGCTGAGAAAGCTTTGTCACTGGGGCCACCTTCTTCAATACTTGTGTCAGCAGACTCACCTCCAGGAAGGTCCTCATCTGGAGAGAACCCTCCAATTCGTTCCATTATCCACACAGTCCAGCCCAGCCACGAGTGTATGCTGAGGAATCTTTGTCACTGGGGCTACCTTCTCTGACACTTGTGTCAGCAGACTCACCTCCAGGAGAAGGTTCTCATCTGGAGAGAAGCCTCCAATCCATCTCAGTGTGCAAGGAGCCAGGCCAGCCACAGGTGTATGCTAAGAAATCTTTGTCACTGGGGCTACCTTCTCCAATACTTGAGTCAGCAGACTTACCTCCAGTAAGGTCCTCATCTGGAGAGAACCCTCCAGTTCGTTCCTTTATCCACACAGTCCAGCCCAGCCACAAGTGTATGCGGAGGAATCTTTGTCACTGGGGCTACCTTCTCCGACACTTGCGTCAGTAGACTCACCTCCAGGAAGGTCCTCATCTGGAGAGAATCCTCAAGTCCATCCCAGTATGCAGAGAGCCAGGGCAGCCACGAGTGCATGCTAAGAAAGCTTTGTCACTGGGGCTACCTTCTCTCAGCAGACTCACCTCCAGGAAGCTCCTCAGCTGGAGAGAGCCCTCCAGTCCGTCCCAGTATCCGGACAGCACAGGCGCCACTCTGGCCAGCCACGAGTGGATGGTGAGGAAGCCCCCCGTCGTGTCTCCGTGCCGCTGGAACCTGATGCCGGCCTTGCCCAGGCGACGAGCCGTCTCGTCTGCGGAGCGTGGAAGCCTGGCCCCCGTGTACACCGCCAAGATGGAGTTGATGAACGTGGGGAACAGCGCTTCGGGCAGCAGAACACGACGCGAGCCGTCCCCTCCTGGTGATTGTCGGGTCACCGCCTGCCGAAACGTCACGAAGCTCACGAGCCGCACTCGAACTGTATGTGTTGTGAGATGACACACGCAGAGCGATCAAAAAATGGTTCAAATGGCTCTGAGCACTATGGGACTTCACTCCTGAGGTCATCAGTCCTCTAGAACTTAGAACTACTTAAACCTAACTAGCCTAAGGACATCACACACAGCCATGCCCGAGGCAGGATTCGAACCTGCGACCATTTCGGTTGCGCGGTTCCAGACTGTGGCACCTAGAACCGCTCGGCGCAGAGCGATCAGTCAGGACATCAACACTCCAGGTATTCCTCTGGGGGAATATTGTGTGTCAGACGTGTCTCCACACCTTTGGTGTCACAGTCATGCAAATGGGAGAGGATGCTAAGCAAAATATTTTCAAATAAGAAATTATTGTCCCGAAATTATCATTCCCTTTCCCGTTCCACTCGCAAATTGAGCGAGATTACATTCTTCTCATGTAACGTTATTGAGGAAGTTTAGAGAAGCGTCATTTGCGGCAGACTGCACAACGATTCTACTGCCAGCAATACACATATCGCGTAGCAACAGTAACAGCTCCTCTGAAGGCACATACTGGGTATCTCTCCTACGGTCGTCAGTGGCATTTTTTCCGGTGTTTCCGTAGATACTCTACTGACCATTAAAATTGCTACACCTAGAAGAAATGCAGATGATAAATGGGTATTCATTGGACAAATATATTATACTACAACTGACATGTGATTACATTTTCACGCAATTTGGGTGCATAGATCCTGAGAAATCAGTACCCAGAACAACAACCTCTGGCCGTAATAACGGCCTTGATACGCCTGGGCATTGAGTCAAACAGAGCTTGGATGGCGTGTACAGCTTCAACACGATACCACAGTTCATCAAGAGTAGTGACTGGCGTATTGTGACGAGCCAGTTGCTCGGCCACCATTGACCAGACGTTTCCAATTGGTGAGAGATCTGGAGAATGTGCTGGTCAGGGCAGCAGTCGAACATTTTCTGTACCCATAAAGGCCCCTACAGGACCTGCAACATGCAGTAGTGCATTGTCCTTCTGAAATGTAGGGTTTCGCAGGGATCCAATGAAGGGTGGAGCCACGGGTCGTAACACATCTGAAATGTAACGTTTACTGTTCAAAGTGCCGTCAATGCGAACAAGAGGTGACCGAGCCGTGTAATCAGTGGCACCCCATACCATCACGCCGGGTGATACGCCAGTATGGCGATGACGAATACAAGCTTCCAATGTGCATTCACCGCGATGTCGCCAAACACGGATGCGACCATCATGATGCTGTAAACAGACCTGGATTTATCCGAAATAATGACGTTTTCCATTCGTGAACCCAGGTTCGTCGTTGAGTACACCATCGCAGGCGCTTGTTTAGAATAGGGCTTGTTTAGAATAGCAAACAAACCGAAGCATTCCGTGCACACTGGGAGTCACATGAGCAATATTTGTTTGAGCTCACTCCAGCTGCACGTTGCAAAAACGAATTTGTAAATATCTGCCGAAACACCAGAGAAAATGCGTCTTACTACACTTAGGATGGACACCAGGTAGACATTCGCCTTGCCCTAACAGCACTTGCTAATACTGGAACAGCAAATGGAATTCGTACCAAGTACCCTCCTCCATGCAAGATACGGTGTGTTGAGGAGTGTGTATATAGGTATAGACCGGTGACTTTCTGGATCTCATGTGAGGGAAGCCCGAATTGGGTATCGCTTGATTCATCTATTCGGAATCCATGCCGGTTGCCATTGAGGGCCGGCCGCGGTGGCCGAGCGGTTCTAGGCGCTACAGTCTGGAACCGCGCGGCCGCTACGGTCGCAGGTTCGAGTCCTGCCTCGGGCATGGCTGTGTGTGATGTCCTTAGGTTTAAGTAGTTCTAAGTTCTAGGGGACTGATGGCCTCAGAAGTTAAGTCCCATAGTGCTCAGGGCCATTTTGCCATTGAGGGTACTGTATGACGGTTGTGTGGCGGTGCGGACCAGGAGTGAACGTCACCCGCAGGCTCACCTCGTCCTTCCGATCGCCTCCGATGAGCTCCAGCAGGTCCCTCAGCTCTGCCTCGATCTCCGCCTCCAGCCGTGCAGAGCGGCGGCCGAAGCCAAAGTCTCGCATGTGCCTCAGGGTGAGGCGCCGCTGCTCCAGCCACTGCGGGCCCTCCGACAGGAAGATGCCTGCGGGAAGACGGAGGACGTATCGCATCGTAAGAGCAGGGCCACAAATTCCACAGCTACTATATATATATATATATATATATATATATATATATATATATATATATATATATATATACTCCTGGAAATGGAAAAAAGAACACATTGACACCGGTGTGTCAGACCCACCATACTTGCTCCGGACACTGTGAGAGAGCTGTACAAGCAATGATCACACGCACGGCACAGCGGACACACCAGGAACCGCGGTGTTGGCCGTCGAATGTCGCTAGCTGCGCAGCATTTGTGCACCGCCGCCGTCAGTGTCAGCCAGTTTGCCGTGGCATACGGAGCTCCATCGCAGTCTTTAACACTGGTAGCATGCTGCGACAGCGTGGACGTGAACCGTATGTGCAGTTGACGGACTTTGAGCGAGGGCATATAGTGGGCATGCGGGAGGCCGGGTGGACGTACCGCCGAATTGCTCAACACGTGGGGCGTGAGGTCTCCACAGTACATCGATGTTGTCGCCAGTGGTCTGCGGAAGGTGCACGTGCCCGTCGACCTGGGACCGGACCGCAGCGACGCACGGATGCACGCCAAGACCGTAGGATCCTACGCAGTGCCGTAGGGGACCGCACCGCCACTTCCCAGCAAATTAGGGACACTGTTGCTCCTGGGGTATCGGCGAGGACCATTCGCAACCGTCTCCACGAAGCTGGGCTACGGTCCCGCACACCGTTAGGCCGTCTTCCGCTCACGCCCCAACATCGTGCAGCCCGCCTCCAGTGGTGTCGCGACAGGCGTGAATGGAGGGACGAATGGAGACGTGTCGTCTTCAGCGATGAGAGTCGCTTCTGCTTTGGTGCCAATGATGGTCGTATGCGTGTTTGGCGAAGTGCAGGTGAGCGCCACAATCAGGACTGCATACGACCGAGGCACACAGGGCCAACACCCGGCATCATGGTGTGGGGAGCGATCTCCTACACTGGCCGTACACCACTGGTGATCGTCGAGGGGACACTGAATAGTGCACGGTACATCCAAACCGTCATCGAACCCATCGTTCTACCATTCCTAGACCGGCAAGGGAACTTGCTGTTCCAACAGGACAATGCACGTCCGCATGTATCCCGTGCCACCCAACGTGCTCTAGAAGGTGTAAGTCAACTACCCTGGCCAGCAAGATCTCCGGATCTGTCCCCCATTGAGCATGTTTGGGACTGGATGAAGCGTCGTCTCACGCGGTCTGCACGTCCAGCACGAACGCTGGTCCAACTGAGGCGCCAGGTGGAAATGGCATGGCAAGCCGTTCCACAGGACTACATCCAGCATCTCTACGATCGTCTCCATGGGAGAATAGCAGCCTGCATTGCTGCGAAAGGTGGATATACACTGTACTAGTGCCGACATTGTGCATGCTCTGTTGCCTGTGTCTATGTGCCTGTGGTTCTTTCAGTGTGATCATGTGATGTATCTGACCCCAGGAATGTGTCAATAAAGTTTCCCCTTCCTGGGACAATGAATTCACGGTGTTCTTATTTCAATTTCCAGGAGTATATATATATATATATATATATATATATATATATATATATATATATATATATATATATATGGAAGTTGCCTGGAGATACTGACAGGTTTCAGATAGATTATATAATGGTAAGACAGAGATTTAGGAACCAGGTTTTAAATTGTAAGACATTTCCTGGGGCAGACCACAATCTATTGGTTATGAACTGCAGACTGAAACTGAAGAAACTGCAAAAAGGTGGGAATTTAAGGAGATGGGATCTGGATAAACTGAAAGAACCAGAGGTTGTAGAGTGTTTCAGGGAGAGCATTAGGGAACAATTGACAGGAATGGGGGAAAAAAATACAGTAGAAGAAGAATGGGTAGCTCTGAGGGATGAAGTGGTGAAGGCAGCAGACGATCAAGTAGGTAAAAAGACGCGGGCTAATAGAAATCCTTGGGTAACAGAAGAAATATTGAATTTAATTGATGAAAGGAGAAAATATAAAAATGCAGTAAATGAAGCAGGCAAAAAGGAATACAAACGTCTCAAAAATGAAATCGACAGAAAGTGCAAAATGGCTAAGCAGGGATGGCTAGAGGACAAATGTAAGGATGTAGAGGCTTGTCTCACTAGGGGTAAGATAGATACTGCCTACAGGAAAATTAAAGAGACCTTTGGAGAGAAGAGAACCACTTGTATGAATATCAAGAGCTCAGATGGCAACCCAGTTCTAAGCAAAGAAGGGAAAGCAGAAAGGTGGAAGGAGTATATAGAGGGTTTATACAAGGGCGATGTACTTGAGGACAATATTATGGAAATGGAAGAGGATGTAGATGAAGTTGAAATGGGAGATAAGATACTGCGTGAAGAGTTTGACAGGGCACTGAAAGACCTGAGTCAAAAAAAGGCCCCGGGAGTAGACAACATTCCATTAGAACTACTGATGGCTTCAGGAGAGCTAGTCATGACAAAACTGTACCATCTGGTGAGCACGATGTATGAGACAGGCGAAATACCCTCAGACTTTAAGAAGAATATAATAATTCCAATCCCAAAGAAAGCAGGTGTTGACAGATGTGAAAATTACCGAACTGTCAGTTTAATAAGTCACAGCTGCAAAATACTAACGCGAATTCTTTACAGACGAATGGAAAAACTGGTAGAAGCCGACCTCGGGGAAAATGTTGGAACACGTGAGGCAATACTGACCTTACGACTTATCTTGGAAGAAAGATTAAGAAAAGGCAAACCTACGTTTCTAGCATTTGTAGACTTAGAGAAAGCTTTTGACAATGTTGACTGGAATACTCTCTTTCAAATTCTGAAGGTGGCAGGGGTAAAATACAGGGAGCGAAAGGCTATTTACAATTTGTACAGAAACCAGATGGCAGTTATAAGAGTCGAGGGACATGAAAGGGAAGCAGTGGTTGGGAAGGGAGTAAGACAGGGTTGTAGCCTCTCCCCGATGTTATTCAATCTGTATATTGAGCAAGCAGTAAAGGTAACAAAAGAAAAATTCGGAGTAGGTATTAAAATTCATGGAGAAGAAGTAAAAACTTTGAGGTTCGCCGATGACATTGTAATTCTGTCAGAGACAGCAAAGGACTTGGAAGAGCAGTTGAACGGAATGGACAGTGTCTTGAAAGGAGGATATAAGATGAACATCAACAAAAGCAAAACGAGGATAATGGAGTGTAGTCAAATTAAGTCGGGTGATGCTGAGGGAATTAGATTAGGAAATGAGACACTTAAAGTAGTAAAGGAGTTTTGCTATTTAGGGAGTAAAATAACCGATGATGGTCGAAGTAGAGAGGATATAAAATGTAGACTGGCAATGGCAAGGAAAGCGTTTCTCAAGAAGAGAAATTTGTTAACATCGAATATAGATTTAGGTGTCAGGAAGTCGTTTCTGAAAGTATTTGTATGGAGTGTAGCCATGTATGGAAGTGAGACATGGACGATAACTAGTTTGGACAAGAAGAGAATAGAAGCTTTCGAAATGTGGTGCTACAGAAGAATGCTGAAGATAAGGTGGGTAGATCACGTAACTAATGAGGAGGTATTGAATAGGATTGGGGAGAAGAGAAGTTTGTGGCACAACTTGACTAGAAGAAGGGATCGTTTGGTAGGACATGTTCTGAGGCATCGAGGGATCACAAATTTAGCATTGGAGGGCAGCGTGGAGGGTAAAAATCGTAGAGGGAGACCAAGAGATCAATACACTAAGCAGATTCAGAAGGATGTAGGTTGCAGTAGGTACTGGGAGATGAAGAAGCTTGCACAGGATGGAGTAGCATGGAGAGCTGCATCAAACCAGTCTCAGGACTGAAGACCACAACAACAACAACATATATATATATATATGGTGTTACAAAAAGGTACGGCCAAACGTTCATGAAACATTCCTCACACACAAATAAAGAAAAGATGTTATGTGGACATGTGTCCGGAAACGCTTACTTTCCATGTTAGAGCTCATTTTAGTTTCGTCAGTATGTACTGTACTTCCTCGATTCATCGCCAGTTGGCCCAATTGAGGAAAGGTAATGTTGACTTCGGTGCTTGTGTTGACATGCGACTGAACGTTTGGGCAGGCATTGTTGGTGATGTCTTGATTGGGCCCCATGTTTTTCCACCTACGCTCAATGGCGCACGTTATCATGATTTCATACGGGATACTCTACCTGTGCTGCTAGAACATGTGCCTTTACAAGTACGACACAACATGTGCTTCATGCACGATTGATCTCCTGCACATTTCAGTCGAAGTGTTGGTACGCTTCTCAACAACAGATTCGGTGACCGATGGATTGGTAGAGGCGGACCAATTCCATGGCCTCCACGCTCTCCTGACCTCAACCCTCTTGACTTTCATTTATGGGGTCATTTGAAAGCTCTTGTCTACGCAACCCCGGTACCAAATGTAGAGACTCTTCGTGCTCGTATTGTGGACGGCTGTGATACAATACGTCATTCTCCAGGGCTGCATCAGCGCATCAGGGATTCCATGCGACGGAGGGTGGATGCATGTATTCTCGCTAACGGAGGACATTTTGAACATTTCCTGTAGCAAAGTGTTTGAAGTCACGCTGGTACTTTCTGTTGCTGTGTGTTTCCATTCCATGATTAATGTGATTTGAAGAGAAGTAATAAAATTAGCTCTAATATGGAAAGTAAGCGTTTCCGGACACATGTCCACATAACATATTTTCTTTCTTTGTGTGTGAGGAATGTTTCCTGAAAGTTTGGCCGTACCTTTTTGTAACACCCTGTATACATACAGGGTGGTCCATTGATAGTGACCGGGCCAAATATCTCACGAAATAAGCACCAAACGAAAAAAATACAAAGAACGAAACTCGTCTAGCTTGAAGGGGGAAACCATATGGCGCTATGGTTGGCCCGCTAGATGTCGCTGACATAGGTCAAACGGATAAAAAAATGGTTCAAAAGGCTCTGAGCACTATGGGACTTAACTTCTGAGGTCATCAGCTCCCTAGAACTTAGAACTACTTAAACCTAACTAACCTAAGGACATCACACACATCCATGCCCGAGGCAGGATTCGAACCTGCGACCACCGTAGTTCGCGCGGTTCCAGACTGTAGCGCCTAGAACGGCTCGGCCACTCCAGCCGGCGTCAAACGGATATCAACTGCGTTTTTTTTAAATAGTAACCCCCATTTTTATTACATATTCGTGTAGTATGTGAAGAAGTATGAATGTTTTAGTTGGACGACTTTATTCGCTTTGTGATAGATGGCATTGTAATAGTCACAAACATATAGGTACGTGGTATCACGTAACATTCCGCCAGTGCGGACGGTATTTGCTTCGTGATACATTACCCGTGTTAAAATGGACCGTTTACCAATTGCGGAAAAGGTCGATATCGTGTTGATGTATGGCTATTGTGATCAAAATGCCCAACGGGCGTGTCCTATGTATGCGGCTCGGTATCCTGGACGACATCATCCAAGTGTCCGGACCGTTCGCCGGAAAGTTACGTTATTTAAGGAAACAGGAAGTGTTCAGGCGCAAGTGAAACGTCAACCACGACCTTCAACAAATGATGATGCCCAAGTAGGTGTTTTAGCTGCTGTCGCAGCTAATCCGCACATCAGTAGCAGACAACTTGCGCGAGAATCGGGAATCTCAAAAACGTCGGCGTTGAGAATGCTACATCAACATCGATTGCACCCGTACCATATTTCTATGCACCAGGAATTGCATGACGACGACTCTGAACGTCGTGTACAGTTCTGCCACTGGGCACGAGAGAAATTACGGGACGATGACAGATTTTTTGGACTCATTCTATTTAGCGACGAAGCGCCATTCACCAACAGCGGTAACGTAAACCGGCATAATATGCACTATTGGGCAACGGAAAATCCACGACGGCTGCGACAAGTGGAACATCAGTGACCTTGGCGGGTTGGTGTATGGTGCGGCATTATCGGAGGAAGGATAATTGGCCGCCATTTTATCGATGGCAATGTAAATGGTGCAATGTATGCTGATTTCCTACGAAATGTTCTACCGATATTACTACAAGATGTTTCACTGCATGACAGAATGGCGATGTACTTCCAACATGATGGATGTCCGGCACATAGCTCGCGTCCGGTTGAAGCGGTATTGAATAGCATATTTCGTGACAGATGGATTGGTCGTCGAAGCACCATACCGTGGCCCGCATGTTCACCTGATCTGACGTCCCCGGATTTCTTTCTGTGGGGAAAGTTAAGGATATTTGCTACCGTGATCCACCGACAATGCCTGACAACATGTGTCAGCGCATTGTCAGTGCATGTGCGAGCATTACGGAAGGCTAACTACTCGCTGTTGAGAGAAATGTCGTTACACGTATTGCCAAATGCATTGATTTTGACGGACATCATTTTGAGCATTTATTGCATTAATGTGGTATTTACAGGTAATCACTCTGTAACAGCATGCGTTCTCAGAAATGATAAGTTCACAATACATGTATCGCATTCGAAAAACCGAAATAAAATGTTCAAACGTACCTACGTTCTGTATTTTAATTTAAAAAACCTACTTGTTACCAGCTGTTCGTCTAAAATTGTGAGCATGTCTGTGACTATTACAGCGCCATCTATCACAAAGCGAAAAAAGTGGTCCAACTAAAACATTCATATTTTTTTAAGTACTACACGAATATGTAATAAAAAATGGGGGTTCGTATTTAAAAAAAACACAGTTGATATCCGTTTGACCTATGGTAGCGCCATCTAGCGGGCCAATCATAGCGCTATCTGGTTTCCCCCTTCAAGTTAGACAAGCTCCGTTCTTTGTAGTTTTTTCGTTTGACGCTATTTCGTGAGATATTTGGCCCGGTCACGATCAATGGACCACCCTGTATATACAGGGTGATTCAAAAAGAATACCACAACTTTAGGAATTTAAAACTCTGCAACGACAAAAGGCAGAGCTAAGCACTATCTGTCGGCGAATTAAGGGAGCTATAAAGTTTCATTTAGTTGTACATTTGTTCGCTTGAGGCGCTGTTGACTAGGCGTCAGCGTCTGTTGATGCTAAGATGGCGACCGCTCAACAGAAAGCTTTTTGTGTTATTGAGTACGGCAGAAGTGAATCAACAACAGTTTTTCAGCGTGCATTTCGAACGAAGTATGGTGTTTAACCTCCTGATAGGTGGTGTATTAAACGTTGGTGTAAACATTTGGTATAAACATTTCAGCCAATAAAGTTTTTGGTCCCTTTTTCTTCGAAGGTGCTACTGTAACTGGACTACAGTATCTGGAGATGTTAGAGAATTGGCTGTTCCCTCAGCTCGAACAAGAAGCACAACAATTCATATTTCAGCAGGATGGAGCGCCACCACATTGGCACTTATTTGTCCGTAACTACCTGAACGTCAACTACCCGAGGCGATGGATCGGCCGCCAGGCAGCCCGTGACAGAGCACTTCATCACTGGCCTCCAAGAAGCCCTGATCTTACCCCCTGCGATTTTTTCTTATGGGGGTATGTTAAGGATATGGTGTTTCGGCCACCTCTCCCAGCCACCATTGATGATTTGAAACGAGAAATAACAGCAGCTATCCAAACTGTTACGCCTGATTTGCTACAGAGAGTGTGGAACGAGTTGGAGTATCGGGTTGATATTGCTCGAGTGTCTGGAGGGGGCCATATTGAACATCTCTGAACTTGTTTTGGAGTGAAAAAAAACCTTTTTAAATACTCTTTGTAATGATGTATAACAGAAGGTTATATTATGTTTCTTTCATTAAATACACATTTTTAAAGTTGTGGTATTCTTTTTGAATCATCCTGTATTGTTGCTGTGGAATTTTTTAATTTTTTTCATATGGTTCAATATATATATGTATATATTTTGCATAAACGTATTTGCCAATGTCTACGGAAACACCGGAAAAAATTAAAAAATCACACACTACGGCGTGCACACAGTTTATTCACTCAACATGTAAACTTCACTACAGATATTCGGATTTAGTTTGACATGTTCGATATGCCTGTCATCATTGATGCGGCGCAGACGAATAGCGAAATTCTGCACGACCCGCTGAAGTGTCGGAACACCGATGCCGTTGACCTCCTGAATGGCTGTTTTCAGCTCAGCAATGGTTTCGGCGGTTTTGCTTTACACCTTGTCTGTAATATAGCCCACACAAAAAGGAGTCGCTCGTGTTCAGATCCGGAGAATATGGCGGCCAACCGAGGCCCATGTCAGTGGCCTCTGGACACCCCAGAGCCAGAATGTGGTCCCCAAAATGCTCCTGCAGGACATCAAACACTCTCCTGCTACCGTTCGGTAGTCACCGTGCCATCAAAGAGTATCGCACCAATTATTCCGTGACTGGACACTGCACATCGCACAGTCACCCGTTGAGGGTGAAGAACCTTCTCGATCGCGAAATGCGGATTCTCAGTCCCCCAAATGTGCCAGTTCATCCAAATGTAAGTGGGCTTCGTCGCTAAACCAAATCATAAATTACTTACTAATTCTCATAATGCCCCGCGGCCAATCGCGCAATTTGAACGTCCTAACGCAAACGGTTCAGAAGTTATGACGATTTTATTTCATATAGTTCAACAATTGTCACCCTGTATAAACACTGAAGGAAAAAAAATCGCATCACCAAAAAGCAATTAATGTACAGTTATGAAATTTCGGGAATACTTATGTCAAGGTAATATACACTCCTGGAAATTGAAATAAGAACACCGTGAATTCATTCTCCCAGGAAGGGGAAACTTTATTGACACATTCCTGGGGTCAGATACATCACATGATCACATTGACAGAACCACAGGCACATAGACACAGGCAACAGAGCATGCACAATGTCGGCACTAGTACAGTGTATATCCACCTTTCGCAGCAATGCAGGCTGCTATTCTCCCATGGAGACGATCGTAGAGATGCTGGATGTAGTCCTGTGGAACGGCTTGCCATGCCATTTCCACCTGGCGCCTCAGTTGGACCAGCGTTCGTGCTGGACGTGCAGACCGCGTGAGACGACGCTTCATCCAGTCCCAAACATGCTCAATGGGGACAGATCCGGAGATCTTGCTGGCCAGGGTATTTGACTTACACCTTCTAGAGCACGTTGGGTGCCACGGGATACATGCGGACGTGCATTGTCCTGTTGGAACAGCAAGTTCCCTTGCCGGTCTAGGAATGGTAGAACGATGGGTTCGATGACGGTTTGGATGTACCGTGCACTATTCAGTGTCCCCTCGACGATCACCAGTGGTGTACGGCCAGTGTAGGAGATCGCTCCCCACACCATGATGCCGGGTGTTGGCCCTGTGTGCCTCGGTCGTATGCAGTCCTGATTGTGGCGCTCACCTGCACGGCGCCAAACACGCATACGACCATCATTGGCACCAAGGCAGAAGCGACTCTCATCGCTGAAGACGACACGTCTCCATTCGTCCCTCCATTCACGCCTGTCGCGACACCACTGGAGGCGGGCTGCACGATGTTGGGGCGTGAGCGGAAGACGGCCTAACGGTGTGCGGGACCGTAGCCCAGCTTCATGGAGACGGTTGCGAATGGTCCTCGCCGATACCCCAGGAGCAACAGTGTCCCTAATTTGCTGGGAAGTGGCGGTGCGGTCCCCTACGGCACTGCGTAAGATCCTACGGTCTTGGCGTGCATCCGTGCGTCGCTGCGGTCCGGTCCCAGGTCGACGGGCACGTGCACCTTCCGCCGACCACTGGCGACAACATCGATGTACTGTGGAGACCTCACGCCCCACGTGTTGAGCAATTCGGCGGTACGTCCACCCGGCCTCCCGCATGCCCACTATACGCCCTCGCTCAAAGTCCGTCAACTGCACATACGGTTCACGTCCACGCTGTCGCGGCATGCTACCAGTGTTAAAGACTGCGATGCAGCTCCGTATGGCACGGCAAACTGGCTGTCTCTGACGGCGGCGGTGCACAAATGCTGCGCAGCTAGCGCCATTCGACGGCCAACACCGCGGTTCCTGGTGTGTCCGCTGTGCCGTGCATGTGATCATTGCTTGTACAGCCCTCTCGCAGTGTCCGGAGCAAGTATGGTGGGTCTGACACACCGGTGTCAATGTGTTCTTTTTTCCATTTCCAGGAGTGTATTTAAGTGATTAACGTTGCAAGATCACATCTCAATGTAGGCGCCAGATAAGACATTGCAAATCTGAAATGCTGGTAGATTAATAAGCGATGTAACCGCCAGAAGATTGATTGCAAGCATGCACTGTGTTGTACAGGCGCCGGATGTCGGTTTGTGGGATGGAGTTGCTTGCTTGTTGCACTTAGTCGGACAATAAAGGGACGGTTAATGGTGGTTGTGGATGACGCTGGAATTGTCGTCCGATCATGTTCCATACGTGGTCGGCTGGAGAAAGGCGATCGAGCGGGACGAGGCAACGTGTCGACACTCTGTACAGCACGCTAGCTTTCAACATCTACTTATATACTACGCTAATCACCAAGTGGTGTGTGGCGGAGGGCACTATTCGCGCCAAAGTCATATTTCCACCCCTCTGTTCCACTCGAGGATCGCGCGAGGGAAAAACGACTGTCTGAACGCCTCAGTACGAGTTCTAATTTCCCTTATCTTTGAATGGTGATCATTACGCGATTTGAAAGTTGGTGGTAATAATATATGCTCTACATCCTCGGTGAAGATTGGATTTTGGAATTCAGTGAGCAGCCCCTTCTGTTTAGAGCGTCGTCTATCTGCAAGAGTGTCGCACTTCAAACTTTCTATGAGATTTGTAACGCTCTCGCGATGGCTAAATGTACCAGTCACGAATCTTGCCGCTCTTCTTTGGACCTTCTCAATCTAATCAGACCCAACTGGTAAGGGCCCCATAGAGACGAACAATACTCTAAGACTGGACGAACTAACGTATTTTAAGCTATTTCCTTTGTTGAAGGACTGCATCGCTTCAGGATTCTACCAATAAACCGCAGTCTGGAGTTCGCCTTACCCGTTACTTCTGTAATCTGATCATTCCATTTGAGATCATACTTGACGGATGTTACCGCTTCCAAAGACTAATAATTTATTTTGTACTCGTACATTAATGGCGATTTTCGCCTGGTTATACGCAGTAGGTTACACTTACTAATATTGAGAGATAACTGCCAGTCATTACACCACGCATTTATTTTCTGCAAATCCTCATTGATTTGTTCACAACTTTCGTGTGATACTACTTTCCTATAGACTACAGCATCATCAGGAAAACAGTCTAAGGCCGCTGTCAATACCATCAACCAGATCGTTTATGTAAATCTTAAAAAGCAGAGGACCTATTAGGCTGCCCTGGGGCACACCTGAAGTTACGCTTGTTTCTGTTTAAGTCACCCCATTGAGGACGACATACTGCTCTCTGTCTGTTAGAAAACTTTCTATCCAACCGCATATGTCATTGGATAGACCGTAAGCGCGCACTTTTTTAGCAAGCGACAGTGCGGAACTGAGTCGAACGCCTTTCGAGAGTCGAGAAATATGGCATCAACCTGGGAGCCGGTATCTAGAGCCTGTTGTATATCGTGCACAAAGAGGGCCAGCTGTGTCTCGCATGACCGCTGTTTACTAAAACCGTGCTGGTTTCTGCAGATGAACTTCTCAGAGTCTAGAAAGGTCATTATGTCTGAACACAAAATGTGTTCCATGATTCTACAACAAATCGATGTCAGTGAAATTGGCCGGTAATTATGCGCATCCGAATTTCAACCCTTTTTATAGATTGCTATGAACTGGGCCTTCTCCAGTCCGATGGAACTTTCCGCCGTTCCAATGATCTCTGATAGATGACGGATAAGAATGGAGCTATATTTGTAGCATAGTCAACATAAAATCTTACGGGGATACCGTCAGCGTTAGATAGCTTTCTGGCATCTAAGGATCTTAACTGTTTTACAATCCCAGCTACACTAAACAGTACGTCAGCCATCTTTTCGTTTGTTCGATAACTGAAAGGGGGATGGTGCTGCAGTCCTCTATCGTAAACGAGCCTTTCAACAGAGGTATACGGCCGAACGTTATCCTGCTGGAAAACATCCCATGGAATGCTGTTAGTGAATGGTAGCAAAACAGGTCGAATCACCTGATCGACGTACGAACTTGCAGTTGGGGTGCGTGGGACAATCATGGGAGTGCTCCTGTTCTCAGTCTAGATCGCACCCCTGACGATAACTCCAGTGTGTTTAGCACGCCGGCAGATTGGTTGGAGGCCAACTGACCTCCTCCGAACCAACACACGACCACCACTTGTACCGAGGCAGAACCAGATTTCATCAGAAACCACGACAGACGTACATCCTGCCCTCCCAATGACATCTCGCTTGACACCGCTGCAGTCGCAAATTGCGGTGGTTTTCGGTCACTGGAATGCACGTTACACGCCGTGTGGATTGGAGCTGTCCTCGAAGTAACCGATTTGTAAAAATTCGCATTGTCACCGTGGTGCCAACAGTAGAATCAGCACGTGGGTCAGCTCCTGCATAGCACACAAGTCAGAGCGCAATGCTTCCTGCATGTGGGTACGGTGAAGTGGGAGATACGAACGTGATCCCACCATAGAGCTTACTTCACAGCCAGAAGATACGTTTCCGAACATGGGTTCGCGATCCATACATTGTCTGCTAAGTCCCCTCCACAATTCCTAGAAGATCGAGATAGGAACGGTTAAATATCCCGTGTAACTGGAACAGAGAAAAATGGATAATCGTCCCAGGGATGCTACAGGGCGCATATGGTACAATACTGGCCATTAAAATTGCTACACCAAGAAGAAATTCAGATGATAAACGGGTATTCATTGGACAAATACATTATACTAGAACTGACATGTGATTACATTTTCACGCCATTTGGGTACATAGATCCTGAGAATTTTCCTGCTGAAATGTAGGGTTTTGCAGGGATCCAATGAAGGGTGGAGCCACGGGTCGTAACAGATCTGAAATGTAACGTCCACTGTTCAGAGTGCCGTCAATGCGAACAAGAGGTGACCGAGACGTGTAACCAGTGGCACCCCATACTATCACGCCGGGTGATACGCCAGTATGGCGATGACGAATACACGCTTCCAATGTGCGTTCACCGCGATGTCGCCAAACACGGATGCGACCATCATGATGCTGTAAACAGAACCTGGATTTATCCGAAATAATGACGTTTTGCCATTCGTGCACCCAGGTTCGTCGTTGAGTACACCATCGCTGGCGCTCCTGTCTGTGATGCAGCGTCAAGGGTAACCGCAGTCAAGTTCTCCGAGCTAATAGTCCATGCTGCTGCAAACGTCGTCGAACTATTCGTGCAGATGGTTGTTGTCTTGGAAACGTCCCCATCTGTTGACTCAGGGATCGAGACGTGGCTACACGATCCGTTACAGCCATGCGGATGAGGTGCCTGTTATCTCGACTGCTAGTGATACGAGACCGTTGGGATCCAGCACGGCGTTCCGTATTACCCTCCTGAACTCACGGATTCCATATTCTGCTAACAGTCATTGGATCTCGACCAACGCGAGCAGCAATGTCGCGATACGATAAACCGCAATCGCGATAGGCTACAATCCGACCTTTATCAAAGGCCGAAACGTGATGGTACGCATTTCTCCTCCTTACACGAGGCATCTTAGCAACGTTTCACCAGGCAACGCCGGTCAACTGCTGTTTGTGTATGAGAAATGGGTTGGAAACTTTCCTCATGTCAGCAAGTTGTAGGTGTCGCCACCGGCGCCAACCTTGTGTGAATGCTCTGAAAAGCTAATCATTTGCATGTGACAGCATCTTCTTCCTGTCGGTTAAATTTCGCGTCTGTAGCACGTCCTCTTCGTGGTGTAGCAATTTTAATGGCCAATAGTGTATAAGCAACTTTGACAAGGACAGGCTGTTGTAGCTCGGCGCTAGTGAAAGAGTATCTCAGAAAAGGCGAAGCTAGTCTATTCGCGTGCTACTGCTGTGAGCATCTATGGAAAGTCGTTGAACGGCAATGAAACCACGAATAGGCTACGTAAACAAAGAGAGATTTAGCACAAATTCAAGATAAGCCAGAACCTAGCAGATAAACATGAGCTGAACGAAGAGACAATCAGCGTAATCGTGAGCAATGAAAGACGACTTCAGTGAATTTGAAAGAAAATTTTGTCAACCGATCTGACTGAAAACCATAAGAGGTTTTGCTTTTACGTAAAATCAGCAAGCAAGTCGAAATCCTTTTTCCAGCACTCAGAAACCAAACCAGCATCAAAATGGAATATAACTAATTCAGTCTTCGAAAATGCACTCATAGCGGAAAATCGTGATACGCTCCCTCCTTTCACTCATCGTACAAACTTGGAAATGGCAGAATTCAGAAAGCCGATCGCGGAACAGAAAAGAAACAAGAGATCGCTTAGTATTGGAAAGGCATTAGAACCGGATTACATTCCTGTCACACTGTAGAAAGATTAAGCGAAAGAACTTGCTCCCCTTCTACCAGCAGTTTATCGCAGATCGCCGGAGCGGCGAAATGTACGTAGCGACTGGAGTAAAGCGCAGGCCATTCCCGTTTTCAATAAGGGTCGTAGGACGGGTGCACGTAATTTTAGGCCTACATTGTTAACGTCAGTCTGTTATAAAATTGAGGAACAGGATTTACGCTAGAGAATTATGACGTTTTTGGAGAACGAAAATCTCTACAATAATCACCATGGATTCTGCAAACACAAATATGACGAAACTCAGCTCGCCCTGTTCCTCCATCAGATCTATAGCACTTTTGACAATGTTCCCTGACATTTCAGGAAGGTTCAAATGGCTCTGAGCACTATGGGACTCAACTTCTGAGGTCATCAGTCCCCTACATTTAGAACTACTTAAACCTAACTAACCTAAGGAAATAACACACATCCATGCCCGAGGCAGGATTCGAACCTGCGACCGTAGCGGTCGCGCGGTTCCAGACTGTAGCGCCTAGAACCGCCCGGCCATCCCGGCCGGCTTTCAGGAAGGCATTTGACACAGTCCAGCACTGCCGTTTAGTGACAAAAATACAAGCTTATCGAGTATCGGTCCAGATTTGCTACTGGATTCAAGATTTCCTTGCAGACAGACTTCAACACGTTGCCCATAACGGAACGGAATGTAAAGGTAATTCCCTATTTCCCTATTTAACACGTTATAAACGTAAAGTAACTAGCGTATTAGCAATAATGTCCAGAATATGGGGTGCATGATTTCCATGTGTCACAGCGTCACCGTCCAGTTCCAGCTATGGCCACCAGGTGCCGTGATCAGTCGTCATCATCATTCATAGTCTAATACACCTTGTAACGGTTCTTTATTTACGTGACCATTACGGCACGCCAAACCAAGTTCTCGATACGAGTAAGGTCGTACTACTTTTCTGCGAAGTAACAGACATATTTTTGTGACAATATTCACATTTGGTTTTATTAATGTATAGGTACTCCGATGTATCGATATATTACAGTGATATGGTACTTGTGTGTATTCATTTCTGTGAGATTGTCATAGTCTTTGACTTACTTGTAACCGTTTCGGCGCGAATGCGCACAGAGCAGTCTTTGTTTCACTTTGCAGAAGTTAAGTTGTTATTTCGCATTGTAAAAGAACAGTCAAGTCTTGTGTTTGGTTAAAGTGGAAATAAAATATATGAAGATTGATACAAAACTGTTTTCTTGATGATGTGACAATTAAGAAGAAGTATATGTGAATTTACAAGAAGTTTAATAAAAATGTGGATTGTGAACACCAAGTTAAAAAATTATTTCTACCATACCATTGTTCTGATATGGGATTGTTTGGTCATTAAGAATTTCCTGAAAAATGTATTTGTTAGGTCTTCAAATATTGCTAAAATACAGATCTGGACCTTCTAGCAGTCAAAGAGGAATCACCCCAGAATGAAGAAGATGAGCCATAACAACTTCGACGAAATCTACGTGGGAATCCGTTGAAGATAAGTGCCCAAATTAATGACTTTTTTTACAGTGACTTCATTATTTCCATTCTGTCGATACCATCCACAGTCAATAACTCTGTTATTGCCCGATAAAGCGAACATACGCTGCGTGAGAAACATTATTAATCTGATTTCTAACCTACTTTGCAGGTGGTGGTGTTGTTAGAACCTGACCAGTCACAGCGCACTTGTTGACACATCAGCATGAGCTTGGACAGAAAGAGCAGGGCACAACTGATGAAGCTCTGTTATCAAACCAAAAGTAAAGCTTCAGCTGCACTTCGAGACTGTCGCCTGCTGAAAGGATTACAGAAGGGTTCTCTTTTCCACCTGCTGTGTGTAGCGTGATGAAGAAGTTTGAATCAATTGGAGAACCGGGCGTCACTCCGGGAAGAGACCGGCGACCGGTTGCACCACAGGTGGTTGACGAAATCTCAGTTGCTGTGGCAGACAACGCTGCGCGCAATTCCCGACCGTCATGAAGTGCGCGTGCTGTGTCACGACAGTTGAACATCCCGTAGTCCACTGTACGGAAGGTCCTCCGAACCATTCTCAAACTGTATTTGTACAAGAACCATACCGTACTGCAGTTTGCACCACAGGACACACAACGGCGTGTTGACTTCGCTCTTCACTTTCTCGCGAGGATTGACGAGAGCTGGCCCTGGACCATCCTACGGACAGACGAAGCTCGTTTTTCTCTGACTGGTGAGGTGAATACACATAATTGCTGAGTGTGGGGCTCTTCACCTCCAGTCACTGTGCATGAAGTTCCTCTGTATGGTGAATGTGTCACCATATGGTGTGGCTTCACGGCTACGTTCATCGTTGGCCCATTCTTTATTGAACAGAGTGGCGCTCGAGGAACAAAGACGTGCATTGTTACTACGATATGCTTCGCCAGCATGTCATACCCGCCCTACAGGAGAGAGTCGCAATGAAAGTTTTTGTGCAAGATGGGGCCCCACAGGCCGGCCGGTGTGGCCGTGTGGTTCTAAGCGCTTCAGTTTGGAACCGCGTGACCGCTACGGTCGCAGGTTCGAATCCTGCCTCGGGCATGGATGTGTTTGACGTCCTTAGGTTAGTCAGGTTTAACTAGTTCTAAGTTCTAGGGGACTGATGACCTCAGATGTGAAGTCCCATAGTGCTCAGAGCCATTTGAACCATTTTGGGGCCCCACCACACATCGCTCGTGAAGTTCACGTGCTTCTCCAGAACACGTTTGGAGACGATCGGGTTATCAGCCGGTCATTTCCAAATGCTTGGCCGGCACGATCACCTGAGCTCAATCCCTGCGGTTTCTGGTTGTGGGGCTACTTGAAGGGCTGGGTTTACCAGGGGAACATTCACACATGAGCTGATCTGAAGCGCAGCATATTAAGAGAGGTAGCCAGCATACTTACGGACATGCTTCGTTCGTCTGTGCAGAATGCAATCCTGCGCTTTCAAACTCTTTTGGACACTGCTGGGCGCAATATTGAGCCCATTTTGTAGCAGTAATGGTACCGGTATGCAATGGTATGATGTACCGTAGCAGCACATTAAAAATATTTCAATTAAATTGATTCTCCATTAGTTTTCTTCCCCATGTCGTTGCTACCAAGTTTGATCCTCGTACGGTAATTAGTTTCCACGTTATAACGTGTTAAACAGGGAAATTTTAATTATAACCATCCGGTATAATACTTATCGGGGGTCTCCAAACTATGGACCATCCTATGGACAGACGAAGCTCGTTTTTCTCTGACTGGTAAGGTGAATACACATAATTGCCGAGTGTGGGGATCTTCACCTCCAGTCACTGTGCATGAAGTTCCTCTGTATGGTGAATGTGTCACCATATGGTGTGGCTTCACGGCTACGTTCATCGCTGGCCCATTCTTTATTGAACAGATTGGCGCTCGAGGAACAAAGACGTGCATTATTACTACGATATGCTTCGCCAGCATGTCATACCCGCCCTACAGGAGAGAGACGCAATGAAAGTTTTTGTGCAAGATGGAGCCCCACCACACATCGCTCGTGAAGTTCACGTGCTTCTCCAAAACACGTTTGGAGACGATCGAGTTATCAGCCGGTCATTTCCAAATGCTTGGCCGGCACGATCACCTGAGCTCAATCCCTGCGATTTCTGGTTGTGGGGCTACATGAAGGGCTGGGTTTACCAGGGGAACATTCACACATGAGCTGATCTGAAGCACAGCATATTAAGAGAGGTAGCCAGCATACTTACGGACATGCTTCGTTCGGCTGTGCAGAATGCAATCCTGCGCTTTCAAACTCTTTTGGACACTGCTGGGCGCAATATTGAGCCCATTTTATAGCAGTAATGGTACCGGTATGCAATGTACCGTTAAAAATATTTCAATTAAATTGATTCTCCATTAGTTTTCTTCTCCATGTCGTTGCTACCAAGTTTGATCCTCGTACGGTAATTAGTTTCCACGTTATAACATGTTAAATAGGGAAAGTTTAATTATAACCATCCGGTATAATACTTATCAGGGGTCTCCAAACTATGGCCCGTGAAAGCCATCAGTCCGTCCCGTGGTAACGGATCAGACACGCATGGTATCCGGCCCACTGTAATTTTTTTTTAAATTACAGATGAACCTTGGTTATCGAGCACCTCGCATAACAAGTGATTCACACAACGAGAAGAACAAAGCTGGTCGTAGGTTCTGTTCCAAAAATGAACAGCACAGAGACAGAAGTGATGACACTTTCTGCAGGAGCTGACCATCATTTTGCAGGACAATGCTCTAGCACGTACAGTGCAAGCTGTTAGTAGATTTGTTTGACTGATGGGGCCGCTAAGTGCTATACCACCCACTGCACTCCCCTGACTTACGCCCTCGTGAGTTCAACTCGATTTCTAAACTGTAGGAAACACTTCACGGCATTCGCTTCAGAACTGCTACAAATTCGTCGGGCAACAGACCGCGCCGCTCGAACTGTCAACACAACTGGCACAGCTGAGAGTCTCCTACGACTTCCACATCACTGGCAACGGGTTATTCACAATGCTGGTGATTGCTTTGAAGGTCAGTAAAACTTTGAAACAAGTATTATTTTGTACGAGCTGTAAATAAATATGGTCTCGCGGTTCTAGGCGCTCAGTCCGGAACCGCGCTACTGCTACGGTCGCAGGTTCGAATCCTGCCTCGGGCATGGATGTGTGTGGTGTCCTTAGGATAGTTAGGTTTAAGTAGTTCTAAGTTATAGGGGACCGATGACCACAGATGTTAAGTCCCATAGTGCTCAGAGCCATTTGAACCATTTTGTAAATAAATAGTTGCCACTATTGAAGTTCCAACCCTCGAATCTAAATCACTGTCTAGTCCTGAAACGAAAATTAGCGCATAATTGAACAATGAACTTAGTTGGTACGATGAACTATACTTTGTCCAAATTTTCTTCTGCCATACAAGCAGTGACCGTAGAGACGAAGAGGTTACCACTATTCCCGCCGAGTGGAATGTTGCGGTTGGAAGATATCCTGCAGTGCTGGTACCATATGCTGCTCACACTACATTCTAACCACTTTGCTGCGTTGTTAATGACGTATGGAGGTAGCAAGGATTTGTGAAAGCGCATTACAACGACCTTCACGACTGGTATTTGCGCTGATAAGCCGAAGCAGTATGAGCACCCGCTTAATAGCTTGTTTATGCGTATTTAGAACGAAATACATCACTGATTCTGTGTATAACGGTATAAAGAATCCGACAGTTTGTTGGTAGGTTTCTGGAGGTCATGTAATTCGCGCAAGTAAGGGAGCGCTATTTTGAGTACGCTGTCGTGGCGCCTGACAACAAGCGAGATGGGTTCCCCAGGATTTACATCAGGCGAGTTTGATCACCGAGACATCAACGTGAGTTCCCTATTACGCTCTTCAAACCACTGTAGCACGGTTCTGGCTCCGAAACGTGGACGACTGTACTGCTGAAAGATGACATCGCCGTCGGGGAAGACATCAAGCATGAAGGGATGCATCTGGTTCGTGTGTCTTCGATTACTACTACAGGTACCATGCAAACACAGAGAATGTCTCCCATAATGTAATACTGCTCCCACGAGCCAGCGTCTGTAGCACGCTGTACGTTTCGAGCCCCGTTCACCTCGATGACGGCGTTTGTGGAGACGACCATGGACCTACTGTCGCAAAAATGTGATTTACTCGAAGAGCCGACACGTTTCCATTGGTCGACGGTCGAATCCCGATGGTCTCGTGCCTATTGCAGTAGTAATTGATGATGTCGTTGGGTCAACATGTGAACACATTGGGGTGGTCTGCTGTGGAGCTCCATATTTGACAGTGTACCATGAACGGTGTGCTCCGAAACAAATGTGCGCGCACTAGCATTGTGCTCTTTTGGCAGATATGCCACAGATCACCATCTATCACACTTTACAGAGCAGACAAGATTCCGAACGCCACGTTCTGTGAAGAGTCGTGGACTTCCAGCCATTTGGCGCCTAATTGTAGTTTCACTGTCCTTCTACCTCTTTCTGTAGACGCTCACGACAGTAGCACGTGAACATTCGACCAGCTTCGCCGTTTTCGAGACACTCGTTCACATGCTCTGCGGAATAATAACCTGCCATTTATCAATGTCGCTTATCTCAGTGGATTTCACCATCCGCATCACACGCCTTCGCTAGGGTGATCCCCCGTCTATATCCGCTCCGCTTACATACTTTTGCTACCGTGTCACATGTCGCCAACTCCAAAAGGTGGCATCCAACGTCGCGTTGGCAGTAGTCACAATGTTTTGGCTTATTAGTGTATTTGTAGCAATGTACTCGTATATGACATGAAATTAAGGTCACTGATCAAGGTCAAACAAAGAGCAGGTCACTGCATAACAACTGCTGCAGTACCACTGTGTCAATTTGTAAAGACTGGCAATACTGGTAAGAGTCACGAAAACTTTCTCTACTGTATCAAGGAGTTCCCAACAGTACTAGAGCATCAAATTCCAAGAAAGACTATAGCTATGTCTTGGGCCTTGGGACTTATTTGGAAAAGCCAGTGTGGCCCTTAGCCTAAAATGTTTAGAGAGCCATATATATTAATTGTTTTGGTGTAAGCTGCCGCCAGAACACCATTCGGCAAAGATGAAGCAAGAAGATCGATAGTAGGCGCTGGATGGAGTGCGCCTATCAGGAGAGAGGCCAAAGACAGACTTGCAAGCAACATGCCGCCAACGCCCACTCGACAGCAAGTATTTAGATCGCCATCACTGACTAGAGGGCCTCAGGAGTAGCTCAGTCCCCCAGTCACTAGCTCATTGTGAGTCTCCCAGTCACTCTCACTGACTCATTCTAGCTGGTGTCTGCCATTCATTCGCAGAGTGGGCTTAGGCTATGACAATGTGTAGTGTCAGATTATAGCAAGATTACCGATATTATCTGTAACAGGACTATTATGGAAGAGCTGGTACCACAACACATGGGCTGTATTGAAGATAAGTAGATTCCTGTTCATCTTCTTTTTCTTCTTCTTCTTCTTGCATTATGGCCTCTGTAGGACCACGGGTAGCCCCTTCGTGGACTGCATTCTCCTCTTCTTCTCCCAGAACCTCTTCATTCTTTCTCTTCTTCTCTCGCACTCTTCTCCCGAGATCTTCAGTTTCCGTTTCTCCTGTTGGCTCCACTGGTGACACTCTAATCTTTTCCTGTATTCCTCTCTGTCATTGATCTCCGGCATATTGATCGGTGTATATTTGTTCCTCCAATTTTCCTTTCCTTCGACTTTGATCCCCAATTCCAACCAGTCCTTCCGAAGTTCAACAACCCACTTGGTTCCTGTCTTTTCCCTTGTCCTCCCTGTTATTTCCCACACTTTCTTCGTCATTCTGTCCATACTCGTCCTAACTACACGTCCAGCAAACCTTGCCCTTTTGAGTCTGATTTCCCTGGATATTGTTCTCATGTTCCGGTACAATTCTTCCCTAGATCTTGGCGTATCCACCTCTCTCCACCTCTTTTGGGACCTAGTATTTTTCTCAGTATTTTTCTCTCTTCTTTCTCTAGTTGTTCTGCCTCATTTCTCCCTAGTGTCACCATCTCAGCTACATATAATACTGCATTCCTCACCGTTGCCTCTATGGATATATTCTTTTTATTGTATATCTCTCTCGTCATGCAGAAGGCTGACATCATCTTCTTTATCCTCTCCGTTATTCCCTCCTTGCTCCTGTTCCTTCCTGTTATAAATTCTCCCAGGTATTTAAATTTGTCCACCATTTGCACAGTGTCTTCCGGTGTTTCCCAGTCTGCAGTGGTATTTAATGTCTTTGTCTTGTTATAGGCGATCCTCAGTCCCACCTTTCTGGCTACCTTACTTAAGTTGTCGAGTTGTGTCTTTGCGTCTTCTTCCATCTCACTATTGCTATGTCATCTCCAAAGGCTAGGCAGTCCACTTGAGCTCTATTGTCCTTTTTGTCCTCCACATGGGTCTTTGGTATTCCCATTTCCTCGTTTATTGCTCTCCACTGCCTGATCACTTCGTCCAGTGCTATATTGAACAACAATGGTGACAATCCATCTTACTGTTCACGTAAATAAGGAACTCCGTTAATGCACATGTGCATTTGCGTTGTAAAAAGACGATACCGGCCACCAAAGAAACTCCACTCCCATGATTCCTAAGGTACAAGACTCTACGAGGTGCATTCAAGTTCTAAGGCCTCCGATTTTTTTCTCCGGACTGGAAGGAGATAGAAACATGCGCATTGTTTTAAAATGAGGCCACGTTCATTGTCAATACGTCCCACAGATGGCAGCACCGTACGGCAGATGGAATTTTACCGCCAGCGGTGAGAATGAGAACTGTTTTAAATACTTAAAATGGCGACGTTTTCCTTACTTGAACAGCGTGCAGTCATTCGTTTTCTGAATTTGCGTGGTGTGAAACCAATTGGAATTCATCGACAGTTGAAGGAGACATGTGGTGATGGAGTTATGGATGTGTCGAAAGTGCATTCGTGGGTGCGACAGTTTAATGAAGGCAGAACATCGTGTGACAACAAACCGAAACAACCTCGGGCTCGCACAAGCCGGTCTGACGACATGATCGAGAAAGTGGAGAGAATTGTTTTGGGGGATCGCCGAATGACTGTTGAACAGATCGCCTCCAGAGTCGGCATTTCTGTGGGTTCTGTGCACACAATCCTGCATGACGACCTGAAAATGCGAAAAGTGTCATCCAGGTGGGTGCCACGAATGCTGACGGACGACCACACGGCTGCCCATGTGGCATGTTGCCGAGCAATGTTGACGCGCAACGACAGCACGAATGGGACTTTCTTTTCGTCGGTTGTGACAATGGATGAGACGTGGATGCCATTTTTCAATCCAGAAACAAAGCGCCAGTCAGCTCAATGGAAGCACACAGATTCACCGCCACCAAAAAAATTTCGGGTAACCGCCAGTGCTGAAAAAATGATGGTGTCCATGTTCTGGGACAGCGAGGGCGTAATCCTTACCCATTGCGTTCCAAAGGGCACTACGGTAACAGGTGCATCCTACGAAAATGTTTTGAAGAACAAATTCCTTCCTGCACTGCAACAAAGACGTCCGGGAAGGGCTGCGCGTGTGCTGTTTCACCAAGACAACGCACCCGCACATCGAGCTAACGTTACGCAACAGTTTCTTCGTGATAACAACTATGAAGTGATTCCTCATGCTCCCTACTCACCTGTCCTGGCTCCTAGTGACTTTTGGCTTTTTCCAACAATGAAAGACACTCTCCGTGGCCGCACATTCACCAGCCGTGCTGCTATTGCCTCAGCGATTTTCCAGTGGTCAAAACAGACTCCTAAAGAAGCCTTCGCCGCTGCCATGGAATCATGGCGTCAGCGTTGTGAAAAATGTGTACGTCTGCAGGGCGATTACGTCGACAAGTAACGCCAGTTTCATCGATTTCGGGTGAGGAGTTAATTAGAAAAAAAGTCGGAGGCCTTAGAACTTGAATGCACCTCGTACAGTGGCCAGGAAGACACTCCATAAATCATAAAGGGTCGGAAGCTCTTTAGATGAGTTGGCAGATGATACAGTTGTCTATAAGAAAGTGTAATACGTACCAAGGTCCTTGTGGTAGTTCCTCACGTCGCCCAGTACGTTGATCACGCGGCCCTGCATGTGCGGGTTGCTGAGCACCTCCTTGACGCTCTGGTGGTCACAGGCGGCCACCGCCGGGTAGCTGCCGAAGTAGAAGCCGATCACCTTGGACTTGTAGCGACGCGTCATGGCGTCCAGCACGCGGTAGGGGAACTTGTAGTTCTCCAGGAGCAGCAGGGGGTAGCTGCCCCATATCGGAAGGGCAGGCGGACCTGCAACACAGTAGCGCGGCCACTGTAACTTTGTTGTTGTTGTTGCAGTTGTCGGTTCCGAGGCTGTTTCGATGCAGCTCTCCACAAAAGGCGATTCCGTACAAGTCTCTTCATTTCTGCCTTACTACTTCAACTTACATCTGAATAAAATGTTCACAGTTCTGAAGCCGCATAAATTCGAACGGAATTCTCGCGTTTCCGATGGCCATCTCCGCCACCGTTGTCAGGAGTAAAACCACTGCTAGCTAGGACTGTTTCTTTTTCTTCATTGTTATTTTGATACCTTTACAATATAGGTAGGCCGGCAGCAGCCTATCTACGCATCTCTTCGGCCACAGAAAATACATTCAGTAAACATAAAGACAGAAAAACAAACAAACATGGCGGATAAAAACGCGAGACAGGCATAGTAAAAATAAATGAAGCCGTTCAAAGGTGCACTGTTTGGACAAGAAACGTTCATCACTGTACACAATGGAGAAGACAGAGTTTACACACGTGGACGGAGGAGCACGAACAGAGAGACACTGAAGCACTGACGTGAAGACACGAGAAGATGCACCGTTCACATGAAAAAGCCAGGGGCCTGCCAGAGGGAAAAGGTGAGCGTAGGAGGGCGAGGGGGAGGGGGTAGATGCCAGTGGAAGAGAAGAAGGGAGGGGGAGGGGAGAGGGTAGGGGGTGTGGAATCCTGGGGAGGGGGCAGGAAGAGAGGAGGGAGGGAGAGATGGGAAAGAGGGTGCCTTGGAGGAAAAACACAGGGGGAGGAAGGGGAGGATCAAAGTTTGTAGGAGGGGTAGATGGAGGGGATGAGGGCATCATCAGGTAGGGGGAGTTGGCGGAAGCCACCTCGGGCAAGGGTACGGAGTGTGGAGAGATGGAGAGCAGGTAGGATGTGGGAGTACAGGTGCGGCAGCAGACGGGGGTGGGAGAGGATGGGAGAGACAAGCGGGTGAGGGGGATCAAGTTTGCAGGAGGTGTAAAGGATCCGTATCTGTTCAAGGAAAAGAAGGAGGTGTGGGAAAGGAATTAAGTCGTAGAGGATCAGCATGGGGGAGGGGAGGCGGATGCGATAGGCGAGACGGAGCGCACGGTGTTGCAGGATTTGATGGGGTTTGTAGAATTGGGACTGGCACAGTTCTCCGCTTATATAGCCACAATTGCCGCCTCTTGCACCACTCAGTGAGGGCCGAAACGGCGCATGCGCAGAAGGTGACTGGGCATCTCACAGCAGCGTCAGACCGAGTGACGTCAGGTGGCGCGAGGGGCTGGCTCCACGTTTCAAACTGACGCTCCCGGATCACTACAAGCGTCAAGCCTACGTCTTCGCTTTCGCTCAGTGTCCAAAGCACGCCTGCTCCCCTACTAAGCGTGTACCTCCGGTCTCTATTAAAACTGTTGCTGTTCATTCTAATCTTTTCCGCCTCTTTTGCAACGGAACACCAGTATGTTGGCACAAGAACCAAGACTCTCGTGTTCTCAAACTGTCTTTTGTGTCTGTTTTCCAGGCAATGCTCAGCTATGGCCGACTTGTCGAGCTCGCTTTCTTTAATATGTCGTTTGTACTAGGTACAACACCCTGAAACTGTGCGAATTGTCTGACCTATACAGCGCAAGAGACACCATAGACCGTGGGCACATGGAGAGCTATGTCGTCTGTAACAGGGCGCTGCTTGTCTCCTATGTTGGGGGCAGGCCGGAACACTCGTCTCAGCCCATGTCTCTGCATTATGCGTCCTAACTTGATATTTGTTGCCCCACAGTATGGCAGGAAAGTCGCTGGCTTCGCTTCTTCTGCCGATTCACAAGGCGTCTTTCTTCGTTTCCAATCTCTCTTTTGCTATACCCATTCTCTTTGAACCCGTGCCTCAAATGCTGCAAATCACACTGTAAGTGGTCAAAAATAACTTTTTATCTTTGTATTAATGTCTTCACGACTGTTTTTTTTCTGTACAGTGTGGTGAAAACTATCGGCGATCAAGTATCGATCAGTGTGCATTGGTTCCTGTACTCTGAATGACCTGTAAGGTGTCAGGAAAATCCAACACCGTCCATGAAAACCCTGATATGATAGCAAATCCGGCAGTATGTCGCATAGCTCTGAAAAAATCGTGACATTAAATTAACCAAAGTAATATGATCAACGAGTGAGCAAATGGAATAACACAGACTAACACAAGAACGCCAAAATGCATGTCATACCTTCCCACCGTGAAACAGACGCAGTTCCGAGGGGAGAAACGAGAACAGAAGCCGGGAGCAGAGCCGTGTAGACTAGAAGGCCCTACGATAAGGGACACCCACGTCGCCGACCGACAGCCAAGAGCAGCCTCCAGCCCATGATAAAAGATAGAGCCCTCCAGAAGAACAGTATAGCTCTTACGATAACACTAAAAGGGCCACACCAGCTGCAAGTTTTAGTGTGAGACTATACGGGTCTCTGTTACGTAGGAATCATTAAAAACATTGCCCCACCACGAAAAGTATAACGTTTCTCATTGGATAGACAGAATTTTTGTAGGCGGAGCTTAAGGTTAACACTGAGACGCTGATTGGTCAGTTGAAAACACAGCCAGATACCTTTTTCTTAAACCAACTTCGGTAAACAGTAGTAAGGAGAAGTTCGAGAGAGTTGGTACCGAGACGGCGAGGTGTGTGGAGCTGCGCCGCCCGCCGCCCATGACGCTGCCTAAACACCGACAAGGTAATGAACGCACGCGATGCCGCATAGGAGCGCATAAGGCTTCACTCAGAACTGCAGAACTCTCATCTGTTACATCCCCTTTTGCATAATACTGGTGTCGATCGTCAATTAAACTTCGTGGTATCTAATTTGCTACTTGAAGTTAAAATCTGAAATGCGATGATTTTTCTGTTATATAATTATTGAGAAGCCACATCAGCCACTGTAATTTACGACAAGTTAAATAAGTAATTAAAGAAAATAGAGGGTCACTGTAGACCATTTTTCAAAGTTTTCTCTTTTATGAAACTTAATTTAATCCTAGATTATAGATGTGATATGGCATAGGTCATCCTTCAATCCATTATAGAAATTGGAAACCCATTCAGGGAATATTCGTTCACATTTTTGTTGAACGCTGTATTAAAATATTTCCTTTTATCAATAGTGCAATTTATAAACAATGTTTTGTGAGTAGAATAAAAATTCCAATGGTAAACTTAACTGATTTTTCGACGTTATTTTACCAGCTAACTAAAAATAGGAGAGCGCTGAACCCCTTCCACTAAATTTAGTTAGTATTAAGATTCTTTTACAGGGAGTGCAGTGGAGTTGACGCTGAAATCATTAAGTATTTGATTATATCGTCGCTAGTCTCACTGAACTCTTCTGAACTCTACATGTCATGTGTAGTGTGGCATCTCTTTACCAGCAATAGGTCCCAGGTTCAAACTAGTCAATTCCACAAAAACACGCTCAGAGCGTCATTGCGCGAAAGTGGTAGGGAGACACGACTTAGAACAAACAGACACCACGCAGAATGTTAGAGACCATGCCAGCTTCCTGCCTTCCGCTCAACTGAAACATCCAAGAACGGTAGCTTGCCATCCTTGTCCATCTCAACGGTAAATTTTATTCGAACTGACGCGGCTTGATAATTGAGATTTTATTCACACATACAGTCTTGGAAGACTTTGAATACTCAACCTATATCTGTTTGAAGCTTTTCACTCTAATCAATTCTTGGTCATCCTCTAGAATCCCTCACCACCTCTTCGGCACTTCTCTCCAGTACCCAATTGATTTTGTCCTACCAAACGATCCCTTCTTTCAGTCAAAATGTGCTTCAGATTTTTTAGAAAAGCTGTGGAAGTTAGTGTGTGCGCACTTGTCTTATTGCTCTCAGCCCCCGTTATGTAAGCGTTGTGAGCTGTAGTTCTATTGATTTCAGAATATACTGGCTTATTTTGAGAAACTTAAATCCTGTTCTATGATACATCCTCTAGTCCACATGTTTAATTTCATTATTCATTGTTATCACGTGTTTTATCTTTCAGCGTTTCTAAGCAGGGAAGACGCAACGTTTCGATGTGGTACCGATGCGCCATTGGCGTGATTTCATCAATCATTGTGTATGTGAGGAACCTGTAGTCATTCAGAAAAGAAGTTGAGCTATTTTTATCAATCAAGTTGCATAGAGCGACTAACAAATTCTAAAATTCAGTCGATCCATATGACCTGTTGCGCTGCCCCCCCACACCAAACTGGGATAACAATGTTGGTTCTGTATTTCGACATAACTGCCAGCAAGGAGTGTGATTGAACGAAATTTAAAATGTTTATTTGACACCACAAACGGTCGTCAAGCCACAGTCACCAAAACAATGAAATTTTTAAAATGTTACATAACTAGTTTCGACGCACTGACTCATCATTTTCAAATATAATCACAGACCTAGAAAACTGCATAGTAATTGCAAGCACACTTCTTCCAAATATTACGAAAAAAACATTAAAACCAGTGTATTTTTCGTAATATTTTAAAGAAGTGTGGTTGCAAATATTAATGCAATTTTCTAGGTTTGTGATTACAATTGAAAATGATAGTCATGTAGTCACAAACCTAGAAAATTGCATTAGTTCAAAATGGCTCTGAGCACTATGGGACTTAACTTCTAAGGTCATCAGTCCCCTAGAACTTAGAACTACTTAAACCTAAATAACCTAAGGACATCACACACATCCATGCCCGAGGCAAGATTCGAACCTGCGACCGTAGCGGCCGCGCGGTTCCAGACTGTAGCGCCTTTAACCGCTTGGTCACCACGGCCGGCAATTGCATTAGTAATTGCAACCATACTTGTTTCAAATATTACGAAAAATACGCTAAAACCACAGTTTTTTTAGGTTTGTGATTACATTTCAAAACTACGACTCAGTGCGTCGAAACTAGTTAGGTAACCTTTTAAAAATTTCATTGTTTTAGTGACTGTGCCTGGACGACTGGAGTGTCAACCTTTTGAAATGTTGGTTGTGGTAACGAAATCCTAAAATATTTAAACTGGCGGAGACTGAAACCAACTGAAATACTACTTTAAAAATGATTTTAAAAAATAAAAATAAAAAAGAACTTTCACTCACTACTTTACACCCTTAGTGGTTGAACCGCCAAAAATTCTGAAAAAATTTTTACTTTATTTCTGACCCAGAAATGAAATACCAATCTTCGTAGTTCTGGCTTCAAAATTGCCTTAAACCGATATAATTTCGAAAAACCCTTCATCTCCTGTTTCAGTCCCTTGGGAGTGGAGTTTCGAGGAATTCCTTCTTACAAGATGCCTACAGTATAAGATCAACACCCTCTCCACATGTTAAGTTTCTATCCTTAGAGTCAGTCAGCCAACCACGACATTGCCTTTTATATACAGAGATTGTCCTTGCATAGGCGTATTAAAATTTTGTATATAAGCAGACCGAAGCGAAGAACTTTTACCAAGGCCGGGATTCGATCTCGTTCCTCCTGGCCACTACATCACCTAGTATAGTGGCTTTGCACAACTGCACGAACTACCCTAGCGCGTGTCCCTCCTTATTACAAATTCTTATTCCAATTTGTGCAAAAACCACTGTGGTGTAGTATTCAGCACATCTGTCTAGTGAGAAAGAGACCCAGGTTGGAATCTTGGCTTTGGTACGAATTTTCATTCGTCGATTCAGTTTGCATATACAACGTACATATTTGAGACTTGAAAAGGTTCCTGAATCCATATACACTCCTGGAAATGGAAAAAAGAACACATTGACACCGGTGTGTCAGACCCACCATACTTGCTCCGGACACTGCGAGAGGGCTGTACAAGCAATGATCACACGCACGGCACAGCGGACACACCAGGAACCGCGGTGTTGGCCGTCGAATGGCGCTAGCTGCGCAGCATTTGTGTACCGCCGCCGTCAGTGTCAGCCAGTTTGCCGTGGCATACGGAGCTCCATCGCTGTCTTTAACACTGGTAGCATGCCGCGACAGCGTGGACGTGAACCGTATGTGCAGCTGACGGACTTTGAGCGAGGGCGTATAGTGGGCATGCGGGAGGCCGGGTGGACGTACCGCCGAATTGCTCAACACGTGGGACGTGAGGTCTCCACAGTACATCGATGTTGTCGCCAGTGGTCGGCGGAAGGTGCACGTGCCCGTCGACCTGGGACCGGACCGCAGCGACGCACGGATGCACGCCAAGACCGTAGGATCCTACGCAGTGCCGTAGGGGACCGCACCGCCACTTCCCAGCAAATTAGGGACACTGTTGCTCCTGGGGTATCGGCGAGGACCATTCGCAACCGTCTCCATGAAGCTGGGCTACTGTCCCGCACACCGTTAGGCCGTCTTCCGCTCACGCCCCAACATCGTGCAGCCCGCCTCCAGTGGTGTCGCGACAGGCGTGAATGGAGGGACGAATGGAGACGTGTCGTCTTCAGCGATGAGAGTCGCTTCTGCCTTGGTGCCAATGATGGTCGTATGCGTGTTTGGCGCCGTGCAGGTGAGCGCCACAATCAGGACTGCATACGACCGAGGCACACAGGGCCAACACCCGGCATCATGGTGTGGGGAGCGATCTCCTACACTGGCCGTACACCACTGGTGATCGTCGAGGGGACACTGAATAGTGCACGGTACATCCAAACCGTCATCGAACCCATCGTTCTACCATTCCTAGACCGGCAAGGGAACTTGCTGTTCCAACAGGACAATGCACGTCCGCATGTATCCCGTGCCACCCAACGTGCTCTAGAAGGTGTAAGTCACCTACCCTGGCCAGCAAGATCTCCGGATCTGTCCCCCATTGAGCATGTTTGGGACTGGATGAAGCGTCGTCTCACGCGGTCTGCACGTCCAGCACGAACGCTGGTCCAACTGAGGCGCCAGGTGGAAATGGCATGGCAAGCCGTTCCACAGGACTACATCCAGCATCTCTACGATCGTCTCCATGGGAGAATAGCAGCCTGCATTGCTGCGAAAGGTGGATATACACTGTACTAGTGCCGACATTGTGCATGCTCTGTTGCCTGTGTCTATGTGCCTGTGGTTCTGTCAGTGTGATCATGTGATGTATCTGACCCCAGGAATGTGTCAATAAAGTTTCCCCTTCCTGGGACAATGAATTCACGGTGTTCTTATTTCAATTTCCAGGAGTGTAGTTTCATGTTATTAAAATTATTTTGTGGTAAATGACTACTTGAATAATTGAATCTGCATGAAGAATACTGTCAAATCGTCAATACTCGAAATCACACGTTCAGTATTTACTGCCAATGTCGAGAATATTCCGAGGGCCATCAGACGTCGATGTAGTTTTTCAGTTGGCTTCAATCTCCGCCAGTTTAAATATTTTAGGATTTCGTCACCAGAACCTACATTTAAAAAGTTTATTTGACATTCCAGCCGTCCAGGCACAGTCACTAAAACAATTAAATTTTGAAAAGGTTACCTAACTAGTTTCGACGCAATGAGTCGTAGTTTTGAAATGTAATCACAAACCTAAAAAAAGCTGTGGTTTTAGCGTATTTTTCGTAATATTTGAAACAAGTATGGTTACATTTACTAATGCAGTTTTCTAGGCTTGTGATTACATGACGATCGTTTTCAATTGTAATGACAAACCTGGATAACTGCATTAATATTTGCAACCACACATCTTTCAAATATTACGAAAAACACACTGGTTTTAGTGTTTTTTTCGTAATATTTCAAAGAAGTGTGGTTGCAATTACTAATGAAGTTTTCTAGGTTTGTGATTACATTTGAAAATGACGAGTCAGTGCGTCGAAACTAGTTATGTAACCTTTTAAAAATTTCATTGTTTTAGTGCTAGCAGCTTAATACACTATTGGCCATTGCAATTGCTACACCACGAAGACGACGTGCTACAGACGCGAAATTTAACCGACAGGAAGAAGATGCTGTGATACGCAAATGATCAGCTTTTCAGAGCATTCACACAAGGTTGGGGCCGGTGGCGACACCTACAACGTGCTGACATGAGGAAAGTTTCCAACCGGTTTCTCATGCAGAAACAGCAGTTGATCGGGGTTGCCTGGTGAAACGTTGTTGTGATGCCTCGTGTAAGGAGGAGAAATGCGTAGCATCACGTTTCCGACTTTGGTAAAGGTCGGATTGTAGCCTATCGCGATTGCGGATTATCGTATCGCGACATTGCTGCTCGCGTTGGTCGAGATCCAATGACTGTTAGCATAATATGGAATCGGTGGGTTCAGGAGGGTAATCCGGTACGCCGTGCTGGATCCCAACGGCCTCGTATCACTAGCAGTCGAGATGACAGGCATCTTATCCGCATGGCTGTAACGGATCGTGCAGCCACGTCTCGATCCCTGAGTCAACAGATGGGGCCGTTTGCAAGACAACAAACATCTGCACGAACAGTTCGACGACGTTTGCAGCAGCATGGACTATCAGCTCGGAGACCACGCCTGCGGTTACCCTTGACGCTGCATCACAGACAGGAGCGCCAGCGATGGTGTACTCAGCGACGAACCTGGGTGCACGAATGGCAAAACGTCATTTTTTCGGATGAATCCAGGTTCTGTTTACAGCATCATGATGGTCGCATCCGTGTTTGGCGACATCGCGGTGAACGCACATTGGAAGCGTGTATTCGTCATCGCCATACTGGCGTATCACCTGACGTGATGGTATGGGGTGCTATTGCTTAAACGACTCGGTCATCTCTTGTTCGCACTGACGGCACTTTGAACAGTGGTCGTTACATTTCAGATGTGTTACGACCCGTGGCTCTACCCTTCATTCGATCCCTGCGAAACCCTACATTTCAGCATGATAATGCACGACCGCATGTTGCAGGTCCTGTACGGACCTTTCTGGATACAGAAAATGTTCGACTGCTACTCTGGCCAGCACGTTCTCCAGATCTCTCACCAATTGAAAACGTCTGGTCAATGGTGGCCGAGCAACTGGCTCGTCACAATACGCCAGTCACTACTCTTGACGAACTGTGGTATCGTGTTGAAGCTGCATGGGCAGCTGTACCTGTACACGCTATCCAAGCTCTGTTTGACTCCGTGCCTAGGCGTATCAAGGCCGTTATTACGGCCAGTGGTGGTTGTTCTGGGTACTGATTTCTCTATGCTCCCAAATTGCGTGAAAATGTAATCAGATGTCAGTTCTCGTATAATATATTTGTCCAATGAATACCCGTTCATCATCTGCATTTCTTCTTGGTGTAGCAATTTTAATGGCCATTAGTGTATATGGCTGATAAGGACATGGTTATTACAGTAGATTCACCAAAGAGCTGCTTATAATAAGCAATCTTTATCTCACGACAGGATGTTCTGGCTTTATCGCCATTTTCAAGTGCGTCTAGCCGCGCGGGCTAGCACCTTGCCACGTGTCGCGCGGCTCACCCCGTCGGAGGTTCGAGTCCTCCCTCGGGCATGGGTGTGTGTGTGTGTGTGTTGTCCTCAGCGTAAGTTAGTTCAGATTAGATCAAGTTGTGTGTAAGCCTAGGGACGGATGACCTCAGCAGTTTGGTCCCATAGGATCTTACCACAAATTTCCAAGTACGTCTAGATTGATGTGACGTTCATATCATGTCTTTAGGAGACAGTCTTGTAACTGTCACTGTTTTAATAAGATGGTAAATGATGTCAATATGTTGAAAATATAACCTTAATTCCGATGTGACAGTAGTTTGACGTTTCCATTCTTACGACGTTCTATGTTTATTTTCAACATACTGACAGCATTTACCATCTTATTAAAATAGTGACAGTTATAAGACAGTCGACTAACGACGTAATATGGACGTCACATCAGTCTACACGAACTTGAAAATGGCGATAAAGCCGAAACAGTCTGTCGTGAGTAGTGACTGCTTATTATAAGCAGCAATATGGTGCTTCTACTGTAATAATTTCTAGTACTGCCAATACACACCCTCAGACGGTCAATAAATTGACGGACAGACAATATTGGTGACGTGTGAGGGTCCCTTGCAGCATTGCCAACACAGAAAAATGTATTCTGCTAAACTGAAGTTATAATTTCGCTAAATGCTTATTATTGTTGTTTACCCTCCTAAAAACGAAAACCGGCCGGAGTGGCCGTGCCGCTCTAGGCGCTACAGTCTGGAACGGAGCGACCGCTACGGTCGCAGGTTCGAATCCTGCCTCGGGCATGGATGTGTCTGATGTCCTTAGGTTGGTTAGGTTTAATTAGTTCTACGTTCTAGGCGACTGATGACCTCAGAAGTTAAGTCGCATACTGCTCAGAGCCATTTGAACCATTAAAAACGAAATTTTAATGCACTGATAACTTACTTTTTCGTCATCGTCATGGCATATTATTATTATTATTACTACTACTCAAAGGAAGTTTATTAAGTTCACATTCCACTCACCACATTAATGTAGTTCAAGCCACAGTACTTCATTTCCCTCCTCACCCTGCAGTAGGTTGTCTGGTGAAGTAAGTACTGGGACCAAGAGAAGGTATCCCAGGGGGCATATGCTGTCACGGTGCCGATTTCTTGAAGAACATTCTCCGACAGCTCGTATTCGTGACAGCACTTACCGACACGGTTAAGACCAGCTCTTATTGTAACTATGCCGTTCATCATAAAAGTAGTTAGTCTATTCTCGAGAGCTGTTTTTATCAAATTTAGTTGGCTAAAGGCCCTTTCCACCTCTGCGTTGGACCGTAGTAAAACCAAAAATGTAACAGCCAGATCTGAGAGTTCTTGGAAAGAATTTAAACTGCTGGCATCTCTGTGTGACCTGATTTCATTCCAGAACGCCGCAGTATGGTTGACTTGTTTCCACTGGGCAGTAGTGAGCTTGGAGCACCGAAAATCAGTTTTTGTTACTGTACTGTCCGATAAGCCCATTTCCTTAGCCAGCGATACCATAGGTTCTTTTATCACTTTCAAGCATTCTCTTACAGCAATTAAGTATACTTTTTGCAACACTTTTACTTTTTTGGGCAAGCGGCGTTGCAGATCAGAAGCAAGGGAAACAATTTTTCACATCTTTTCCTTATGGCATTCTCAGCATCATATGAAATTTTGTTGGAAGTATTCATATCCTGCAGTAAGACTTCGACTTCGTGACCTAAGTATATACTTGGCGACTTATATTTGCCAACATCTGCTGTTAAAAGATCGCCACTATACCCTGGCACAACAATTCTCCTTACGAGCCCATTGAGTAGCAAAACAACATAGCTTAGGAGCCGTAATTGGTCTGCAGAATTTGACTGAAATTCCTTGTTTACCAGCTGACATTCTTCCAATTAAGGCTTCAGAAAAGTAAGATAAATTTTGTTTACGTCATCTCTGTACATATTATGGAGGATTTTGGCAGTACAGCATCTCAAAGTAGGTATTTAGTTCAAGCCACTGAGACAAAGCACGAGAAACAGCCTCTTAAACTGACATCCAACGTGTATTGCACTTCTGTACTATTCTCAATGGATTAGCTGCGTCATTTATTGCACTGAATAACTTACTATGAGCAATTTGACGAGATGAAGACTTGGAAAACCAAGAACACGTTTCTGACAGCAAAAATTCCAATTTCCGAGGCAAAGTTTCAGCTGGGGCAGAAGATACCGCCAGCTGCATGGAATGGCAGACACTAGGAATTAAGACAAGATGGGGAACTTCTCTTTTCAAATTCTGATACACACCATAACTGATGTCTACCACAACAGTTACTGCTGCATTGTCAGAACCCAAACCGTGCATTAAATGAATGTTCCAGCAGTATTCATTAAACTAAGATTTCAAATCATTGGTTACTGCGGCTGTGTTGCCTTCCTCTAACTCTACCATTCCCAAGAATGTGGAAACAATGCGACCTTGGGCCTCAGAAAAGTATATCACACACTCAGCTAACAATTTACTGGCATTAATGTCTGCAGATTCATCCAGAAGTACACTGAAATATCCGCATCCTATGTCCATTTTCAGACTGGCCTTGAAATGTGGGTAAATAATGTTTTTAATCATACCACTACACTTGCTTCTACGCAAAAGCATCTGAGAGACATGGTCAGCACCTATAAAACACCTTTTGAAAGGCTGCAGAGGTGAACCACAGATCTTATTGTGGAATTTGCTTTTTGAATGATTCAGTAAATCCAAAGGCGCTAATTGAAATTGCACTGGCAAAATCGACACCGCACACTAGAAGGATCGGCGGGAATCTGAACAAGCCAGTCTTTCAGTTGTTTGTTGCTAAGCCACTCTTTTCTAAACTTGTGGCTGCGTTTTTTGTCCTTCTGCTTCGACATTTTGATGAGACAACTAATTAAAAAATAAAGAAAATCACTGATAACAACGCGATTAACTGCACCATAAACATTAACAATTCAACACTACGCACTAAAACCGACTTCGGTCCCCGGTAACTTATAACTGCAATGCTAAAACCAAAGAACTAAGACTGGAAAGGATTGCTCTTTGTGTTGAAGCAGGGGAAACACTATATCAAAATCTGATTATTAAGACTTAGCTGGAGCCATATTGTCGCCACTTTAGAATTTTTCACGCTAAATATAATTTCAAATTGTATAATGGAATATGTGTCAAATGTTCCAGCTGAAACTCCACACATTTCCGGAAACTAACAAGAAAAATCAAAACTTAGAGACATCCAAATCCAAACCTAGGAGAACCTAGTATATCTAAAAGGTATATCACGGAAATTATGAATGTTAAAATAGTCAGAAATGGGGAATTCGACTCAGATCATTATCTCTCTAAGATTACAATCAAATTTCTCCCATGTAAAACAAAAAAGCGACCAAGAAAATGATCAGATGCAACACCACTACAGCTAATATTACAAAAGAAAATATAGAAAAATTTAGAGAAGAAATTGATGCAAGTAAAGAAGGTGATGGGCGTGAACTCCAGATGCAAATAACTCAATCAGCAGAGAAAACTTTAGGATTGGCCAAGAATAAAAACAAGACATGGTGGAACGAATAGTGTGAAGAAGCACTAATACAAAGAGCTCAAAAATGGAGAAAATGGAGCTGTTCGAAACAAGAGGAAGACAGTGAACAATTCAGACAACAAAGAAAAGAAACATCAAAAATAATCCAGAGAAGCAAAAGAAACTTTGAAAATTCTCAGCTTATTGAAATAGAAGAAAATTTCACCAAAAATAATACTAGAAATTTTTACCAATCTCTTAAACACATACTTAAAGGATATCAGGCACCAAGTATTTTTTTTTCAAAGATGAAAATGGCAAAGTGGGATTAAATAACAAAGAAAATTGTGAAATTTATGCCAAAATTTTTGAAAAGCTGTTAAACTGTCCATTTCCAACAGATAAATTACAATTTCCAGTGACACCTCAAAATTTAGAGGAAGATTCCCCACCAACAAGGTTAGAAATTCATGAAGCCATCAAAAAACTCAAAAATTGGTGAAGACTCCATTACAGCAGAATTATTGAAGTGGTCAGAACCAAAAATCATAAAGGATATACAACTGCTTCTTGAGAACATCCGGAGAACTGAAAAGATTCCAGTTGAATGGAAAAAGCATTAATCCACCCGCAGCATAAAAAGGGAGACAAACAAAATGTCAATAATTACAGAGGAGTGTCACTTTTGCCAGTGGCATACAAAATATTATCAAAATTTCTCCCGAACAGAGTGGTAGATACTTTAGACAAACACTGGGAGAATATCAGGGTGGTTTTCGAAAGGGAAGATCCTGTGCAGAACAAATTTTTACCTTAAAGTCAATAATTCGCCACAGAATATTCTACATCTACATACATACTCCGCAATCCACCATACGGTGCGTGGCGGAGGGTACCTCGTACCACAACTAGCATCTTCTCTCCCTGTTCCACTCCCAAACAGAACGAGGGAAAAATGGCTGCCTATATGCCTCTGTACGAGCCCTAATCTCTCTTATCTTATGCTTGTGGTCTTTCCGCGAAATGTATGTTGACGGCAGTAAAATAGTACTGCAGTCAGTCTCAAATGCTAGTTCTCTAAATTTACTCAGTAGCGATTCACGAAAAGAACGCCTCCTTTCCTCTAGAGACTCCCAGCCGAGTTTCTGAAGCATTTCCGTAACACTCGCGTGATGATCCAACCTACCAGTAACAAATCTAGCAGTCCGCCTCTGAATTGTTTCTATGTCCTCCCTCAATCCGACCTGATAGCGATCCCAAATGCTCGAGCAGTACTCAAGAATAGGTCGTATTAGTGTTTTATAAGCGGTCTCCTTTACAGATGAACCACATCTTCCAAAAATTCTACCAATGAACCGAAGACGACCATCCGCCTTCCCCACAACTGCCATTACATGCTTGTCTCACTTCATATCGCTCTGAAATGTTACGCCCAAATATTTAATCGACGTGACTGTGTCAAGCGCTACACTACTAATGGAGTATTCTAACATTACAGGATTCTTTTTCCTATTCATCTGCATTAATTTACATTTATCTATTTTTAGAGTTAGCTGCCATTCTTTACACCAATCACAAATCCTGTCCAAGTCATCTTGTATCCTCCTACAGTCACTGACCAGCAAACCAATAACAGTTGCATTTATTGATTTCAAGAAAGCATTTGATTGTATAGAGGAACAATAGATGAGGTCATTAGAGAATTTGGTGTTAAAATTAGCAAATATAATTTGTGACACACTAACAGATACAATATCTAAAGTCAAATTTATGGAAGAATCATCTCAGCCATTTGAAATAAAAACTGGTGTTAGATAAGGTGATGGTTTATCACCTTTACTGTTTAATTGTGTTCTAGCAAAAATTGTGAAGATCTGAAATTAGGAGCTAAAAAATCACAAAATTGAACCAAAAACTCTGGGAAGGAAAACAAATGGAATTAAGGTAAACTGCTTGGCTTTTGACGATGATTTTGCAGTACTTTCAGAAAACCTGACACAAGCAGTTATTCAGATAAACCTGAAAAAAACAGCAAACAGAACTGATCTCAAAATTTCAGCTGAAAAAAACAATATTCATGACAAATATAAAAAATGCGACAAAATTCATAGAAATACAAATAGGTAAAATAGTAAATAAATTTAAATATCTTGGGAGAGACTATACAACAGAATGCACTAGAAAAATCTGCAGTAGTTGTAAGAATTAACAAAATGGAAAGAGCATATGGTTTGACTACAAATATTTACAACAAGAAATATATATCTAGAAAAACAAAACTTAAACACTACACCACAGTGGTACGACCAGAATGTTTATATGGATCTGAACGCCTAACGATGAACTATAAGATGGACAGACTAGAGGTACTGGAAAGAAGGATTATTAGAAAAATAATGGGTGCAATGAAAACTGCAGATGGTTGGAAAATAAGAAGTAATGAGGAGATCTACAGAAACATAGAGAAAAAATCTGAAGTAATGGCCAAACGAAGATTAACCTTTTTCGGACACTTACGCCGAATGGATGGGAATAGACTAACGAAACAAATACTCCTATATTTCTGGAAGAAGAAATCGACAATAGCATGGATTGCAGAAGTAAGGAAAGATCTAGAAAGAAACAACATCAAAGAATCAGAATTAGCAGACAGAAACCGTTTTAAAAATAAATTACTAAATTTGGAAGGCTTTCAAAGTAGAAGAAATATGCCTGGTGATCAAAAAGTCAGTATAAATTTGAAAACTTAATAAACCACGGAATAATGTAGATAGAGAGTAAAAATTGACACACATGCTTGGAATGAATTTATTAGAACAAAAAAAAAGTTCACAAAATGTCCGACAGATGGCGCTGGACAGCAAAACTGCTACCGTGATGGGTGAGAGGTACGCCGATATGTTACAGAATCGCATCATCCCCAGCCTGGCTGATAAACACCTGCTGGAACGTACGATGTTTATGCAGGATGGCGCTCCACCCCATATTGCTAGATGCGTGAAAGATCTCTTGCGCGCGTTGTTTGGTGATAATCGTGTGCTCAGCCGCCACTTTCGTCATGCTTGGCCTCCCAGGTCCCCAGACAGTCCGTGCGATTATTGGCTTTGGGGTTACCTGAAGTCGCAAGTGTATCGTGATCGACCGACATCTCTAGGGATGCTGAAAGACAACATCCGATGCCAATGCCTCACCATAACTCCGGACGTGCTTTACAGTGCTGTTCACAACATTATTCCTAGACTACAGCTATTGTTGAGGAATGATGGTGGACATATTGAGCATTTCCTGTAAAGAACATCACCTTTGCTTTGTCTTACTTTGTCGCGCTAATTATTGCTATTCTGATCAGATGAAGCGCTATCTGTCGGACTTTTTTGAACCTTTTTTTTTGTTCTGATAAAACCCCATGTCATTCCAAGCATATGTGTCAATTTGTACCTCTCTATCTACATTAAACCGTGATTTATTCAGTTTTCAAATTTATACTGACTTTTTGATCATCCGGTAAATGGGGAACAACGTGGACAGAAGAAAGGAAGAGACTTCATGGGGAGAAAATGAGGGAACTCTGGGAAAATAGGAAACAACAACAAAGGAAGAGGAACTGAAGTTCCTAACATGATCCTGGTTGGTCGATATGGTTGGGGAAAAAAAAAGATGGAAAGGCTGAATTAAACAGAAAACTATTGTTGCAGACATCAATCCACAAATCCGTTGACCGCTAAATGCAAAATTTCACCCTCTGACAGTGTATAAAATCCGTAAAATTTAGCGGAAATTCGGTAATTTACAAGAATGATTGCCTATCGAAGTCGCAGGGTCCAAACAACACATATCGAACGTACGATTGTAAATCGATCATGCGCGTCTCGTTGCGGACATTATGATCAATTATTTGTGATCGTCATTTTCATGCGTTTTCCTTCGTTCCTTTAGTTGCTCTAAATTACATTCCTCCGAGCTTAGGAAACCCAGACTATTTCAGTCGATAGTGAGTGTGCTGTCTGGTGTTCCTGAAGTTTCTTTTAAATAAATTAGAATTTTATGGTGTCACGGGCAGTTCTGCAAAATGGTTCAAGTCATACCTCACTAACAGGAAACAAAGTGCAAGGGACTAGTGAATTAAGTCATCAGTCATCATCAGAATGGGACGAAATTACGTGTGGTGTCCCACAAGGATCCATCTTAGGGCCATTGCTTTTTCTTGTGTACATTAATGATCTCTCGTCAGTTACACTGCCAGAAGCAGAGTTCGTTTTGTTTGCAGATGACACAAGTATTGCAATAAATAGTATGTCGAGTGTAGTTCTAGAAAGATCTGCTAATGATATTTTCATGGATATTAATAAATGGTTTAAAGCCAACTCACTGAAATTAAACTTCGAAAAGACTCACTATATGCAATTCAGAATCTGTAAGAGGTTTCCACCCAACATATGCATAAAGTATGAAGAAGAGCAGATGGAAGAGGTCGACAGTCTTAAATTCATGGGATTACAACTTGATAATAAATTCAGTTGGGAGGAGCACACCACAGAACTGCAGAAACGCCTTAACAAATCTGTATTTGCAATTCGAGTGTTAGCAGACATAGGCGACATAAAAATGAAAAGCTTGCATACTTTGCCTACTTTCATTCCATAATGTCATATGTCATAATATTTTGGGGTAACTCTTCAAGTCAAACAAAAGTTTTCAGAGTCGAAAAGCGTGTAATATGTATTATTTGTGGAGTAAATTCACGGACGTCCTGTAGAAACCTCTTCAAAGAACTGGATATACTAACTACTGCCTCTCAGTATATTTACTCCTTAATGAAATTTGTCCTAAATAATATATCTCTTTTTTCAACAAACAGCTCAGTTCATACACAAAATACTAGGAACAAAAATGATGTGCACAGGGACTTAAAAGTACTTTAGTTCAAAAAGGGATCCGCTACTCAGGAACACTCATCTTCAATAATTTGCCAGCAAACATAAAAAATTTAGTTACAAATAAAGATCAGTTTAAAAGGAGCCTGAAAGACTTACTAGTGGCCAACTCCTTCTACTCCATTGGCGAATTTTTTAATAGAAACAAATGATGCATTGTATATATTCTTACTATTAGTATTGTTATTCCAGCTTAAAAAAAATTTACATGTTCCACATCCACGAGGATCTGCTCAGCACGGATCTATAGAACGAAAAACTAATCTAATCTTCGGCGGATTCTCTTACATGGAAAAATCTAATTCCATGCTTATGCAGCGTAGAAAATTGACTTTTTGTCGCAAATATGTCCAGAGCATCGTAATTCTTTTATCTCGCTGGATTCGAGACTACGCGTTGCAAGCAGCAACATCGGAAACTGATTTATCTGCAAATACCGTGTGTGACTATTTCGGGTTTTGCAGAGAAGTCTGTTATGTGGTAGTGACAGTGTATCAATTGGTGGAGTGAGTAGAGTTGTGGAAGTAGGCGAATCTCATATAATACTGTGCAGGCTTTCACGACCGGATGGTACTAATGTTGATAATTCTTCCGGGTTACATGGCCGTGGGCCATGGAATACTTCTATTCCTAACGTTTCGTCCAATACTACGTTGGACATCCTCAGAGGTATGGCTGGTCCTGTTGAGTGCTGCCGACTGACGAGTAGGGCGTCGGAGAGCGGCCTAAATACCAAGGAAAGTGGGCGTGGTCTAGCTTGCACATAGTAGCAGAGAGAAAACTAGTCACAGATAAAATGTAACTATCGATAATAGTCCGTCATAGATAAAAATCACTTATCGATTCTGTAACGCCACTGTCCATATCTCGCTTAATTTCAAGGCCTCTTCTTTTCTATTAAAATTATCTTCATGTTTATAAATTTCAATAGCCTCCATATACAGTCGTCGATAATATTTCGTGGTAACATTTAAAACTGTAGTTTCAGAAAACTTAACTACATGGTCAAGTGCATGTTCCGCAACGGCCGACTTATCTACACTCCTGGAAATTGAAATAAGAACACCGTGAATTCATTGTCCCAGGAAGGGGAAACTTTATTGACACATTCCTGGGGTCAGATACATCACATGATCACACTGACAGAACCACAGGCACATAGACACAGGCAACAGAGCATGCACAATGTCGGCACTAGTACAGTGTATATCCACCTTTCGCAGCAATGCAGGCTGCTATTCTCCCATGGAGACGATCGTAGAGATGCTGGATGTAGTCCTGTGGAACGGCTTGCCATGCCATTTCCACCTGGCGCCTCAGTTGGACCAGCGTTCGTGCTGGACGTGCAGACCGCGTGAGACGACGCTTCATCCAGTCCCAAACATGCTCAATGGGGGACAGATCCGGAGATCTTGCTGGCCAGGGTAGTTGACTTACACCTTCTAGAGCACGTTGGGTAGCACGGGATACATGCGGACGTGCATTGTCCTGTTGGAACAGCAAGTTCCCTTGCCGGTCTAGGAATGGTAGAACGATGGGTTCGATGACGGTTTGGATGTACCGTGCACTATTCAGTGTCCCCTCGACGATCACCAGTGGTGTACGGCCAGTGTAGGAGATCGCTCCCCACACCATGATGCCGGGTGTTGGCCCTGTGTGCCTCGGTCGTATGCAGTCCTGATTGTGGCGCTCACCTGCACGGCGCCAAACACGCATACGACCATCATTGGCACCAAGGCAGAAGCGACTCTCATCGCTGAAGACGACACGTCTCCATTCGTCCCTCCATTCACGCCTGTCGCGACACCACTGGAGGCGGGCTGCACGATGTTGGGGCGTGAGCGGAAGACGGCCTAACGGTGTGCGGGACCGTAGCCCAGCTTCATGCAGACGGTTGCGAATGGTCCTCGCCGATACCCCAGGAGCAACAGTGTCCCTAATTTGCTGGGAAGTGGCGGTGCGGTCCCCTACGGCACTGCGTAGGATCCTACGGTCTTGGCGTGCATCCGTGCGTCGCTGCGGTCCGGTCCCAGGTCGACGGGCACGTGCACCTTCCGCCGACCACTGGCGACAACATCGATGTACTGTGGAGACCTCACGCCCCACGTGTTGAGCAATTCGGCGGTACGTCCACCCGGCCTCCCGCATGCCCACTATACGCCCTCGCTCAAAGTCCGTCAACTGCACATACGGTTCACGTCCACGCTGTCGCGGCATGCTACCAGTGTTAAAGACTGCGATGGAGCTCCGTATGCCACGGCAAACTGGCTGACACTGACGGCGGCGGTGCACAAATGCTGCGCAGCTAGCGCCATTCGACGGCCAACACCGCGGTTCCTGGTGTGTCCGCTGTGCCGTGCGTGTGATCATTGCTTGTACAGCCCTCTCGCAGTGTCCGGAGCAAGTATGGGTCTGACACACCGGTGTCAATGTGTTCTTTTTTCCATTTCCAGGAGTGTATTTTACCCAGTCGGCAAAGACTTTTATGTTCCTTTACCCTCGTATTCACACTTCTTTTCGTAGTAACAATTTAGACCTTGCCACAGGTACACGGAATTTTATACACACCACTAGATGATAATGGTGGCCTTCTATCTTTAACAGAACGAAGTACTTGTCCTTTTTTTTCTGGTAGGTTTGAATACCAGTTTCACTTTACGTTTCAGCAAAATTTTGCCGATTCGATCTGTAACCTTACTAATGAAAGGTAAAGACACCGTGTTCTTCCATTGTTGTGTACCATCCTTGTCCTTTGGCCTGCTATAATTAGGTCTTAAAACTCTATTAATTTCTTTGTTAGAGTACCCATTCTTTTCGAAGGCCTGTTTCAGATTATTCAGTTCCGTATCCAGATGTTCCGGCGTACAAATCCGTTTTTCCCTGTCCACTAAACTTTTGATTACACCTCTTTTTTGTTGTGGGTGATGATTGGAGTTCTTATGTAAGTATCTATCAGTGTGTGTGCTCTTCCGATGGCAGTCGGCAGGACTCAACAGGACCAGCCAAACCTCTGAGGATGTCCAACGTAGTATTGGACGAAACGTTAGGAATAGAAGTATTCCATGGACCACGGCCATATAACGCGGAAGAATTATCAACAATAGAATCTCATATAGCTATAAGGAAGAGGAACCAAAGAGGACGACCTTCAAAGAGTGAAATAGATCATATTTGGGTATTTGGTGGATTAGAAAGAGAGTCCTGGAAGTGTTTCGTTGTGAGAGTATTGTCCCGAGACAAGGTCACATTAGTGGGTCTGATAAAGCACTTCATGCTGCCTGGTACTAAAGACATTACAGACGGATTTCAGTCCTGCAAGACTCTGAAAGCTGAAGGATTCGACCACGAATTCGTGAAACAAGGAGTTCGTGTCTTCGGAAGACCCCAGTGTGCACACGTACAATGCCGAGCGCCTAAGGAAATTTGTGAAGTCTTCCATTAAAAGAGAAGGGCGTCCAGGACAAAGGGACGAACTGTACTTGTTTCAGTATCTCTATTTACACAACTTGCGTTTGCGTGATCATGGCAGAGTTTACCCTGGCTATGGCAAAAAGGGAATTGTCCCTGTAGCGCACACATCACATGGACTTTCACATGACGACAACACCGACGACGTAACATTAGCGACAGCCCCGGACGGTGCACAAGTCCCGCCCAATCACCCCCCTCCACACCAATCCATATCCTAAGCTCCGCCCATGGTGTGCCGCATGTTCCAACGTCAAAGTTGTTCGTATCACAGATATGCCAGTCATAACAAGGGAGAGAGTCAGTAGTTAGTACGAAATACAGTTTTTCTGGTACCATTGTGAAAAGAATTCAAATGGCTCTGAGCACTATGCGACTTAACTTCTAAGGTCATCAGTCGCCTAGAACTTAGAACTAATTAAACCTAACTAACCTAAGGACATCACACACAGCCATGCCCGAGGCAGGATTCGAACCTGCGACCGTAGCGGTCGCGCGGTTCCAGACTGTAGCGCCTTTAACCGCTTGGCCACCACGGCCGGCGTGTAAAGAATTAGAAATATGTTCATTGAATATGCGAGTTGAAAAATCATCAGTAAGAAAGAAAAAGAAAAATGGTATCCACACTGTCTATTTTATTTCATGAACTTTCATCTGCACTATATCAAAAAATCTGATATTTGTTAACTGCACTGAGCGCAAATTTCCGTCACCTCGCGTAGTGTAAGAAATTCTGTTGGGAAATATTAATTGGTAGTATCGCCAAGGATGCTGTCCATTATCTCTATTGTCTAAAGTCAATGTTGTGCATAAACAAGGCAAAGTCGATGTCTTGGTTTGTTTCTGATTACCTCATTAAGACTAAAAGAATATAAGAGTGGGATAATGTAGAAATGCGTAATGCGAGCAGTCAGATATTTATACTGTGGCATTCTTCATTTATATTTGCCTGTGTAATGGGTGAATTTTTGCTTGTGAACTCTTATGACTGCTTGCTTATAGCACACACGAAATTACTTTGAGTTCTTCTTCAGTGTTTGAGAGCTTTAGAGCTGGCTATTGTTAATGTACATAATTTCGTCAGTGTCATTCCAACACATCTTATCGTACTTTAATGTCTGTTAGATATCAGTTTCGACAGCAGTTGGCCACAACAGTCAAGATTAGGTACCTTGTGTAAGATAACTTTATTGAGAGTGCATATCTGTTGTTGTTGTTGTTGTTGTGGTCTTCAGTCCTGAGACTGGTTTGATGCAGCTCTCCATGCTACTCTATCCTGTGCAAGCTTCTTCATCTCCCAGTACCAACGGCAACCTACATCCTTCTGAATCTGCTTAGTGTATTCATCTCTTGGTCTCCCCCTACGAGTTTTACGCTCCACGCTGCCCTTCAATACTAAATTGGTGATCCTTCATGCCTCAGAACATGTCCTACCAACCGATCCCTTCTTCTGGTCAAGTTGTGCCACAAACTTCTCTTCTGCCCAATCCTATTCAATACCTCCTCATTAGTTACGTGATCTACCCACCTTATCTTCAGCATTCTTCTGTGCATATCTATGTTTCATTTTGACAGTATTACACAAACCGCTAAGAAGTACTAACAGCACAACACTGCTAGTATGAACAACCGCGGTAAAACAAAAAACGACGAACAAAAGCACGACAGCGACGAGGACTACCAAAGATCATATTGATGGGCGATTGGTTGGTGTGGTGGGGGGTTGGTGTGGAGGGGGGGTAAATGGGCGTGGCTTGTGCAAATGTCCGGGGCTGTCGCTAACGCTTCCTGAAAGTAAGTCGTCTCCATTGTTATTACAAGTATTTTTTTTTAACGCTCTTCTTTTGTTGTTGCTGTAGTGACCACCGTAAACATACTCATAACGCCCGCGAAGAGAGAGTCGCATGATCGATTTACAATGGCATGTTCGATAAGTGCCGCTTGCACCCCGCGACTTCGATAGGCAATCATACTTGGAAATTAACGGAAATTCCGCTAACTTGGCAACCCTGGTCCCTCGACCACGGCCGCCTGGCCGCTGGAGGCGTAGCTCACCTGGAGGGAAGTTGTGCGGCCTGGAATAGGCCGCCTTGACCAGGTACAACAGAAGCGCCACGGCAACGCCGGCCAGCACGAGCTCCGCAGACACCATGACGGCGACTTCGGGACTGGACAGCTCCCGGCACATTTTAAACAGGCCGCAGCTTCCCCCACAACGCCTGGCGCGCCACGTGATTACGTACGACAGCGCAGATGATCCGCAAAACAAAACAGCTCTCCGCGACACCACTGCGAATCTGAGATGTCGCGTGACGTCCCACTGACTCCTGGCCTCTGGGCCAGCGCGACAACGTCATAGCCATAACACTAACATTCCTGTCACGCTTGTATCGGCGGCTCCGCTGCCAGTTATGCCCGCACAACCACCGTCGTCGCAACTGCACTGATGCTTCGAGTTCCCCCCTTCGGGAGCGGAGCTGATCTCACAAGTTTGCGTCTTTTTTTTTTTTTTTTTTTTTTTTTTTTTGTCATCAGTCTACTGACTGGTTTGATGCGGCCCGCCACGAATTCCTTTCCTGTGCTAACCTCTTCATCTCAGAGTAGCACTTGCAACCTACGTCCTCAATTATTTGCTCGACGTATTCCAATCTCTGTCTGCCTCTGCAGTTTTTGCACTCTACAGCTCCCTCTAGTACCATGGAAGTCATTCCCTCATGTCTTAGCAGATGTCCTATCATCCTGTCCCCTTCTCCTTATCAGTGTTTTCCACATATTCCTGTCCTCTCCGATTCTGCGTAGAACCTCCTCATTCCTTACCTTATCAGTCCACCTAATTTTCAACATTCGTCTATAGCACCACATCTCAAATGCTTCGATTCTCTTCTGTTCCGGTTTTCCCACAGTCCATGTTTCACTACCATACAATGCTGTACTCCAGACGTACATCCTCAGAAATTTCTTCCTCAAATTAAGGCCGGTATTTGATATTAGTAGTTTTCTCTTGGCCAGAAATGCCTTTTTTGCCATAGCGAGTCTGCTTTTGATGTCCTCCTTGCTCCGTCCGTCATTGGTTATTTTACTGCCTAGGTAGCAGAATTCCTTAACTTCATTGACTTCGTGACCATCAATCCTGAGGTTAAGTTTCTCGCTGTTCTCATTTCTACTACTTCTCATTACCTTCGTCTTTCTCCGATTTACTCTCAAACCATACTGTGTACTCATTAGACTGTTCATTCCGTTCAGCAGTTCATTTAATTATTCTCCACTTTCACTCAGGATAGCAATGTCATCAGCGAATCGTATCATTGATATCCTTTCACCTTGTATTTTAATTCCACTCCTGAAGCTTTCTTTTATTTCCAGCAATGCTTCCTCGATGTACAGATTGAAGAGTAGGGGCGAAAGGCTACAGCCTTGTCTTACACCCTTCTTAATACGAGCACTTCGTTCCTGATCGTCCACTCTTATTATTCCCTCTTGGTTGTTGTACATATTGTATATGACCCGTCTCTCCCTATAGCTTACCCCTACTTTTTTCAGTATCTCGAACAGCTTGCACCATTTTATATTGTCGAACGCTTTTTCCAGGTCGACAAATACTATGAAAGTGTTTTGATTTTTCTTTAGCCTTGCTTCCATTATTAGCCGTAACGTCAGAATTGCCTCTCTCGTCCCTTTACTTTTCCTAAAGCCAAACTGATCGTCTCCTAGCGCATTCTCAATTTTCTTTTTCATTCTTCTGTATATTATTCTTGTAAGCAGCTTCGATGCGTGATCTTTTAAGCTGATTGTGCGATAATTCTCGCACTTGTCAGCTCTTGCCGTCTTCGGAATTGTGTGGATGATGCTTTTCCGAAAGTCGGAGCAACGTGATAGTCTTTTTGTTGCCACTTCCCCCAATGATTTTAGAAATTCTGATGGAATGTTATCTACTCGTCTGCCTTATTTGACCGTAAGTCATCCAAAGCTCTTTTAAATTCCGATTCTAATACTGGATCCCCTATCTCCTCTAAATCGACTCCTGTTTCTTCTTCTATCACATCAGGCAAATCTTCACCCTCATAGAGGCTTTCAATGTATTCTTTCCACCTATCTGCTCTCTCCTCTGCATTTAACAGTGGAATTCCCGTTGCACTCTTAATGTTACCACCGTTGCTTTTAATGTCACCAAAGGTTGCTTTGACTTTCCTGTATGCTGAGTCTGTCCTTCCGACAATCATATCTTTTTCGATGTCTTCACATTTTTCCTGCAGCCATTTCGTCTTAGCTCCCTTGCACTTCCTATTTATTTCATTCCTCAGCGACTTGTATTTCTGTATTCCTGATTTTCCCGGAACATGTTTGTACTTCCTCCTTTCATCCATCAACTGAAGTATTTCTTCTGTTACCCATGGTTTCTTCGCAGCTACCTTCTATGTACCTATGTTTTCCTTCCCAACTTCTGTTATGGCCCTTTTTAGAGATGTCCTTTCCTCTTCAACTGTACTGCCTACTGCGCTATTCCTTATTGCTGTATCTATAGCGTTAGAGAACTTCAAATGTATCTCGTTATTCCTTAGTACTTCCGTATCCCACTTCTTTTCGTATTGATTCTTCCTGACTAATGTCTTGAACTTCAGCCTACTCTTCATCACTACTATATTGTGATCTGAGTCTATATCTGCTCCTGGGTACGCCTTACAATCCAGTATCTGATTTCGGAATCTCTGTCTGACCATGACGTAATCTAATTGAAATCTTCCCGCACCTCCCGGCCTTTTCCAAGTATACCTCCTCCTCTTGTGATTCTTGAACAGGGTATTCGCTATTACTAGCTAAAACTTGTTACAGAACTCAATTAGTCTTTCTCCTCTTTCATTTCTTGTCCCAAGCCCATATTATCCTGTAGCCTTTTCTTCTACTCCTTCCCCTACAACTGCATTCCAGTCGCCCATGACTATTAGATTTTCGTCCCCCTTTACATACTGCATTACCCTTTCAATATCCTCATACACTTTCTCTATCTGTTCATCTTCAGCGTGCGACGTCGGCATGTAAACCTGAACTATAGTTGTCGGTGTTGGTCTGCTGTCGATTCTGATTAGAACAACCCGGTCACTGAACTGTTCACAGTAACACACCCTCTGCCCTACCTTCCTATTCATAACGAATTCTACACCTGTTATACCATTTTCTGCTGCTGTTGATATTACCCGATACTCATCTGACCAGAAACCTTTGTCTTCCTTCCACTTCACTTCACTGACCCCTACTATATCTAGATTGAGCCTTTGCATTTCCCTTTTCAGATTTTCTAGTTTCCCTACCACGTTCAAGCTTCTGACATTCCACGCCCCGACTCGTAGAACGTTATCCTTTCGTAGATTATTCAATCTTTTTCTCATGGTAACCTCCCCCTTGGCAGTCCCCTCCCGGAGATCCGAATGGGGGACTATTCCGGAATCTTTTGCCAATGGAGAGATCATCATGACACTTCTTCAATTACAGGCCACGTGTCCTGTGGATACACGTTCCGTGTCTTTAATGCAGTGGTTTCCATTGCCTTCTGCATCCTCATGCCGTTGATCATTGCTGATTATTCCGCCTTTAGGGGCAATTTCCCAGCCCTAGGGCAATAGAGTGCCCTGAACCTGTATCCACTCCTCCGCCCTCTTTGAGAAGGCCGTTGGCAGAATGAGGCTGACTTCTTATGCCGGAAGTCTTCGGCCGCCAATGCTGATTATTTACCAAAATTTAGGCAGTGGCGGGGATCGAACCCGGGACCGAAGACGTTTTGATTATGAATCAAAGACGCTACCCCTAGACCACGGGTACAGGGTGAAAAGTATTTAAACCGATAAACTCTGGGAGGTTGTAGGGGACATCAAAACAAATATTTGTCCCTAGTGTCATTTTTTCCTACGAGGAGTATTTAAACCAGTAGAGGAAACCAACAAGCGCTTTTTCATTTTTTATGACTAAGAGACATTAACGCAACCCAATTTCAATTACAGTAGATTTTCAAAAATGCCTCTATTGACACGTATACAAAGGTTACACCAAATAGTTCAAATGGCTCTGAGCACTATGGGACTTAACATAAAGGGTCATCAGAACTTAGAACTGCTTAAACCTAACTAACCTAAGGACATCACTCACGTCCATGCCCAAGGCAGGATTCGAACCTGCGACCGTAGCGGTCGCGCGGTTCCAGGCTGAAGCGCCGAGAACCGCTCGGTCACATCAGCCGTCAGATAATGTTCTGTCTGACACAGGCAGAAACCCCAGGAGTATCCTGAATTGTTTTTCGCTGCTGCTACTATCCAGGCAACCAGATCCTCCTCTGATGCAACAGGAGTTGCGTAAACAAGGTTGTGCATCCCTCCCCACACAAAAAAGTCCAGAGGGGACATATCTGGGGATCGAGCAGGCCACGGTACAGGACCATCTCTGCCAATCCACGTTTCTGGGAACCGTCGGTCCAGGAATCGACGCACACGACGACTGAAATGTGCCGGTACCCCGTCATGTTGGAATCACATGCGCTGTCTTGTAGGCAGCGGGACGTCTTCCAGCAATTCTGGCAATGCTCTGGCAAGAAAATTGTAATAGTGCCTACCATTTAATGGCCAAGGTAGCAGATACGGCCCAATTAAACAGCCCCCAACAACACCGACCCACACATTAACGAAGAGCCGAACTTCGTGAGCACCAGTAACTGTGGCATGTTGGTTATCCTTACTCCAAACATGCGAATTGTGCATGTTGAAGACTCCATCACGCCCGAACGTTGCTTCATCGGTAAACAACACAGAGGATGGAAATGTAGTATGCATTTCACACTGTTCCAGGTACTATTGCGAAAACTGTTCTCTGGGTGGATAATCAACTGGTTCCAGGTTGTGGACACGCTGTAAGTGAAATGGATGTAACAATTGCTCTCTAAGGACTGCTCTTACAGTCGTCTGGTTCGTCCCCATGTTACGTGCAATTGCACGAGCGCTGATTGAAGGATCCCGCTCCACAGCTTCCTCAAATCGCAGCGTTCTTACCGTGTAACGGCGTCCGTGACCAGGTAATCTGCTAAATAACCCGATCTCACGCGGACGTTGGTACACAGCAGCGAAGTTCGTATGATGCGGGATACGGCGATTAGGATATTGTTGTTGATAAAGCCGCTGTGCAGCTCGTCCGTTGTGGTGCGCTACGTAGTACGCACCAACCATATCAGTGTACTCACTCCAGGTGTATCGCTCCGTTAGTAAACAGAGACAATGCACTACTACACTGGTAGACAGCAGTTGCCTACCACTGAAGAGCGTAATACGCCCTCTAACAACTGAAGATCGTAATACGGCCTCTAACAACTGAAGAGCGTAATACGGCCTCCATCGGTTTAAATAATCCTCATAGGAAAAATATTTGTTTTGATGTCCCCTACAACCTCCCAGAGTTTGTCGGTTTAAATACTTTTCACCCTGTACATTGTCCCGGCTAGTTAAGAACCATTCGCTGCCGTGTGGGTCGGGCACAAAACATCTTTGAATCACGTTGTGAATCTAATTGTGTGAACTAGCAGTTGAAAATTGATCTCGTTTTCTATTTCCAGAGATATTTCACACACTTTCAACACGACGAATCCAAAGACAGTGATTTTGTTTATTATTCGGGAATAGCATAGCAATCGGGTTCCAGTCTAGTTTTTCTAATTTTTGTTCCCCAAATAATTTGAGTTAAATACCTTTGTTGAGCAAGCGGTGAAGGAAACAAAAGAAAAATTCGGAGTAGGAATTAAAACCCATGAAGAAGAAATAAAAACTTTGAGGTTCGCTGATGACATTGTAATTCTGTCAAAGACAGCACAGGACCTGGAAGCGCAGCTGAACGGAATGGACAGTGTCTTGAAAGGTGGATATAAGATGAACATCAACAAAAGCAAAACAAGGATAATGGAATGTAGTCGAATGAAATCGGGCGATGCTGCGGGAATTAGATTAGGAAATGAGACGCTTAAAGTAATAAATGAGTTTTGCTATTTGGGGAGCAAAATAACTGATGATGAAGTAGAGAGGATATAAAATGTATATTGGCAATGGCAAGGAAGGCGTTTCTGAAGAAGAGAAATTTGTTAACATCGAGTATAGATTTAAGTGTCAGGAAGTCTTTTCTGAAAGTATTTGTATGGAGTGCAGCCATGTATGGAAGTGAAACATGGACGATAAATAATTTAGACAAGAAGAGAATAGAAGCTTTCAAAATGTGGTGCTACAGAAGAATGCTGAAGATTAGATGGGTAGGTAACATAACTGATGAATTGGGGAGAAGAGATATTAGTGGCACAACTTGACTAGAAGAGGGATCGGTTGGTAGGACATGTTCTGAGGCATCAAGGGATCACCAAGTTAGTATTGGAGGGCAGCATGGATGGTAAAAATCGTAGAGGAAGACCAAGAGATGAATACATTAAACAGATTCAGAAGGATGTAGGTTGCAGTAGGTACTGGGAGATGAAGAAGCTTGCACAGGATAGAGTAGCATGGATAGCTGCATCAAACCAGTCTCTGGACTGAAGACCACAACAACCACCTTTGTTTTATTTATTTATTTATTTATTGTTCCGTGGGACCAAATTTAGGAGAAGTCTCCATGGTCATGGAACGAGTCAATACATGAAATTATAACACGATATTAGAAACAGATAAAATGAAATATAAAAAAACATATTCAGGTGACAAGTCGTAAGTTTAAATGAAGAAATCAACAATGTAACACTGGAATTTGCTTAATTTTTTAGCTCTTCCAGGAGCTCCTCGACAGAATAGAAGGAGTGAGCCATGAGGAAACTCTTCAGTTTAGACTTAAAAGAGTTTGGGCTACTGCTAAGATTTTTGAGTTCTTGTGGTAGCTTATTGAAAATGGATGCAGCAGAATACTGCACTCCTTTCTGCACAAGAGTCAAGGAAGTGCCTTCGTTAAATCCTATTATCTGTTTGTAACAGATTGATCAGCTTGTCTCAATAACCCTTGAATGTTCACAGATATAATTGTCTATGTACTAGCTGATTTTTGGGATTTAGAAAACACGGTGAAAGTCTCGTATATATTATGTTTTATTGACGCAATTCACTTCTTAAATTAATTGTAGATGGCACTGGGGAATCAATGAATAAGGAGTTGATCCTAGCGTGTATCGTTTCGGTATAATAACAGTCAGTCCGTACCACGTTCCTTCTCGTTCTTATAACCAAAGATATGAAAATGTCCTTTACCATTAATATCTGATAATGTCTAAGCTTCTTAATTCTCACGACACGATACTACTTATAAGTTCGAGTTCTTTCAATGTTTGTTCAGCACAAATTTAGTCTTTTCCCGGGCACTATATCTGAGGTTTATTAGCAGATTCGCCTTGACAACGATCGGCATAGATATTAGTATGATAAGATCCAACTATTTCCTGTCCCAATATCTCAAAATCATCTATTATCCACCACTCCAATGTCTGATCCATTTATCGGAATGATATTTAATTAGGCTTATAATCCCTAACTTCCAAGCACAACGGAAGACTGCGATCATGCACCATTGAAAACAGACTCAAAGAGCTAACAGTGCTGCGCATTGGTTTATATATTATATTCAAAACAAAACGGAGCTCTTCCTTGGATTCCCTTCGTACTACTTTGCGTTACTATTACTTCGAAATACAACTCCCGTTTTAGAATTAAATCTACTATTCGTTTCTGAATACCCACTCTCTAAAGAGCGGTTACACAGTCACAAGGGTTAATCAGTTTCAGAAACTTCCTAGCCGATTTAAAACTACTTTTACATCTGTATTCTTCCATTAGGGATGATAGTTACCGCTGAAACAACCGGTTGCGGTTCTGCCGATTTCTCTCCACGCCAATTCACCCTGACTGTTAAAGCCACTCAAAATAACCGATTTCTAAAATAACCGATGTCAGGTTTTTCCTACTATTTCCTGAAGTAAACGTAGAAATCGTACAAAGGTTGAAAAATTTTGACTCTCTCCGTTTCAAGATACAAACAACCAAAATATTATATTAAATAGCGAAACAAAAGAAAACTAGTCCATTCACCATTCGCTTCTTTTTTCAAAAAGTGGCAAGTGCTTGAATACTGCAAAAAAATCGCCAGTATTCTCCTACTGATTCTAATTTTTTGAAACTCTGTCTAAAAATCATAATCAGGGATCACACTAAGGCTACAGGCAGATAAAGGCATATTGTGTACTCAAAGCCAACTTACGTACACAAAGAAAACAGATCTCTACTTTCTATTTTTACTGTAAGCCAATAGTATGAATGAATTGTTATGTTTTTAAATTATTACTGTCACCATTATTTCCTCCCTCTTTTATTATGTCATAGAAATGTTTAATCTTTTATAGTATATGAAGCATTGTTCTTCATTACTACGTCACTTTCTAAGGTAGGGTTGATGCCATTCTGCAATACAACGGGTGCTCGGCGACGACAGCGAGAAACTACCGCACAGCCCAGGTGGGCGGCTGGTCCCGGCGGAGGTTCGAGTCCTCCCTCGGGCATGGGTGTGTGTGTGTTTGTCCTACGATAATTTAGGTTAAGTAGTGTGTAAGCTTAGGGGCTGATGACCTTAGCAGTTAAGTCCCATAAGATTTCACACACATTTGAATATTTTTGAGACCACGTGGGGTCAAGTTCTACACACAGAGCTTATACGCGTATCTCAAGCCACGACACACAGCAACGGGCATACTATTGTCTCAGCAGTGCTGTACCTGGCTGTACCAATTCTTAGGCTATGCTGTCGACATTGTTAATAAGACTGCAATAATCGCTTTTCCCGTTTCCCATAACAACGCAATATTTCAAGCCAATGCAAACTTCACGAATAAAAATTACTCCTTTTCTTAAATATTATTTGAAAACGAAAAATTTTAGCACTGATGAGATGGCTAATCGCTATTTCGTTTTTTTTTTACTGTTGCTCGTTTCTGTCGACATTGTTAATAAAACGGCATTAATCGCTTTTCCCATTTTCCATAGCAGCGCAATATTCCAAACCAATGCAAATTTTACGAATAAAAATTACTCCTTTTCTAAAAAAGGTTTATATAAAAACGAAAAAATTTAACGCTGATGATATGGCTAATTGCTATTTCGGCTTTTTTCTCGGTTATTAGCAAAAAAATAAAAAAACTTCTGTTACAACCGAGACCAAACAAATGCCGAAAAGAACCGGTCATTCAGAACTAATACACCGGTATCGGTTTTAAACGGTCGGTTTATGCCATCCCTATCCGCCATCACGGTGTGTGGTGGAGGGTACATCTACGAGGAGGTGCTGGAAAATAATGCCCGAGATTTTCTTAATGTGAACACTTTTAGAGCTTTTTAAATAAAAACAAACGTTTTCATCTACAGGGTGCACATAATTAAATTTCCAGTTTGATAACGCTGTAGAAAGAGAGGCGCTGCTCAGAATGACGTCAAATTTGAAGGACATATTGCTGACGAGAGAAAAACGTCATGGAACAAAAAAGAAAAATAACAAAAATTTTACCAGTAGTTGGCGCTGTAAGCTGAAATTAAGCGAAAATGTCAGTTTTCAATTTCTTTTTTATTTATTGGTAGAACTCATGGACAATAAGTTCCCAAAGTTTCAGTGATGAATTCGCATCCGAAGTGCCTGAAAAATAATTAAATGTGTGATGCAACCTTCCTGCCATGGCCACTTTTTGAAGCAACACGTCAATACTAAATCGGTGAACAATGATTCCGTGGATTACTTTCAAGCAAAATTGCAAGAGGATTGTGATACATACCCTTTGGTTTTGTAGACCAGCTGTGACTCTGGTCCGTATCTTACAAACAATAAGAAAACAGCTGCTTTGTTCGTGAAAAAGCAATGCCCTAATAACCACATTTTCATCCTCTACAGTTATTAGAATTGCAACTTATGATGCAGGTCTTCAATTTAATAATGCGAACGTAGGGAGGAACAAGGTATTCGAGGAAATGTGCCTTAAGGTAGGAAATTCCACCCAAGACAACTAAAGAAAAATAGAAATACAGTGCCTCTCTGTAGCTTAAATGTCAACTGAAGATGTGGGGCCGGCCGGTGTGGCCGAGCGGTTCTAGGCGCTTCAGTCTGGAACCACGTGACCGCTACAGTCGCAGGTTCGAATCCTGCCTTGGGCATGGATGTGTGTGATGTACTTACGTTAGTTAGGTTTAAGTAGTTCTAAGTTCTAGGGGACTGATGACCTCAGATGTTAAGTCCCATAGTGCTCAGAGCCATTTAAACCATTTTTTTGAAGATGTTGTAAAGGACAGAAGGCAGAAAACTATCAACTGTAAGAGAAGCCTTAAAGGGAAAGAGGATCCTGAGTGCAAATCCGAGTTCTTCTGAAGAGGTAACATAAGAAACAACGTTATGGTGAACTTTAAATTGCATTTCCTGAAAATAATGTTATTCAGAATCTATGAAGGCTAGAATTAAGAAATTCTGTATACTTATTTCTACAAACCCAATAAATGTTGTGACAAGAATAAATTTTGAAATTCTGAGTGGAAGGTGAGATATGAGTCAGTGCTTGAAATTTTGCTAGAATTTTATATTAACATTATAGAATTATAGTTAAAAAGATATTAAAATTCTGCTATTCGATATAGTCAAAAAACCTCATGAGAGAAGCTTACTATGTGCAAAGAGATAAAAAGAGAAAAATTTGCACAAATCTCTCCCAATGATATATATATATATATATATATATATATATATATATATATATATATATATATATAATTTTTTTAAATAAAATTTTTAGATTCCGTAAGAAAGTTAAATATATATAGTCCAAGGAGCATAACAGCAAATCTCTTAATTTCATGTAAATTGTGGGAGAACAT